>NC_053454.1:5289292-5643147 GCF_015227805.2 Hirundo rustica | reverse complement strand
GATCTTCTGTGGCAAGCAATCCACAGGCAGGGGAATAAGGGTTATGTTTTATGCTGGGCTTCATTCTCATGGCACACACCTAGTTCTCCAGGCAAGACAACTTATTTTCTGGGCCTGGGGAAAAGTGTTTGACAGTAACTGATCAGGATGAATGGCTCCCCTGTGTCTCCCCAAGCCAGTGAAACACAGTAACGTGCCATCCAGGATTTGTAATTCCGCAGCTTAGAGCACATTAGGAAAACAGCCCGATCGATAAACCCTCCATGAATGCACCAGCACATTGCTGCGTTATCGCACGAGTGGAAACAACAAATGTGTCACTGCAGTGATTGTTTGATGTGAAATCATGTGGAACGCCTCATCTGGAGCGCAGCCCGGTCGGCCCCTGTGAAAGCGATCCCCCTCGCGCCATGTTAGCCAACGCCGGGCCGTGAAATCCAACCTCCATCTGCGCCGCCGCAGCCGCGCTTTGTGCCCGCTACGCGTCAGCGTCTGTTTTTATTTTCTGGCACCTTGAGCAAGTGTTAGAGGCTCTAAATAATAAGTGACATACGGACACTTTGCTGGAAACAAGCACCTGGGCTGGGGCACGGCATTCATTAAAGCCTGACACGCTCACCCTCTGCGCTCTTTTCGGTCCCTTCTTTTCTTTCCCTTACCACACGATTACTCATGTGCCTACTGGCAATATGAGAAATGGAAAATGCTGCATGCCCCATTGGCCGACCAACTGGACCATGGTTCCAGAAAAACTCTCCTCTTTTATGGTCCCTTTTACACAGCACACTGAATAAAACCACAGGCACACCTTGGTCAGCTTCCTCGTTAGGGAAGACTAGGTGCTTGTTTTTCTTCACTGCATCAAAACCAGGGATGCCATACACAGGTGCACTCAAGTTAAAAGTGTGCATATGTTCTGTTTTAGATGAGAAAACAAATTTCAGGGGACGTTAACTCCATCTCCATGGCTTTATAATGAAATAAGCCTGAATTTTTGATGCATGTTAAGCTTCAGAGAAAATAATAACAGTATGTACTATGAATGATGTTTTTGAGGCTTGTGAGGGCTCTCTTGTCCTCAGCAGCTAACTGCATGACTAGGGAAGTAAAGGAGAAGGCATATCAATCACTTCACAGACTTGAGGAGGTCAATTAGCATTGAAATTTGTATTCTTGTAGAAAACAAAACAAATTTACCTTGTTAGCTTGACTGGCCTAGTCTATGGCATCCTAGTTTCTAGTACAGAGCAGACAAACCAAAGGTCTCACACTTCACAAATGACAAACCTAAAGTGGCTTTCAAGTTTAAGTGCAGACCCCAGTTTCTGCAGCTGTTGAGGCAGCAGAAACAGGAGGATGCAGAAGGCTTGCATTGGATAACTTGTGGGTTATTTGTAGTTGCCCGCAGTCCCTCTCTCCATAGGATTTCCTGAACATCTACTGTCCTCCACAGAGAAAGCTGTGCCTGGAAGGGTGGAGGGACAGTAATGACCATGCCACAGTGCACTGGGTAATACAGGAGAAGATAAACATTTCCAGACCATATGAAGGAGGAAAAGAGACTTACAACTTCCACCTACAGCAAGCTCAGTCCAATGGGACTGACGATGGCACAACCCTGAGGACTTTCCAAGAGCATCTGCTTTCACTGGCAGATTATCCACTGCCATTAACAAAGACAATGATTGCTCCTTAAACTTCGAGTAATAACATGTGTGCATTTAATGGGGGGGAGGGGGGGGGTGGGGGCGGCGCAGGGAATTTAAAAAAAGAAAGAAGGAAAAAAAAAAAACCAACCCTCCAGGGATTACTGAAATAATTTTCCTGGGCACCCCATGCTGCCTGACCTTCCTGGTGGCAAAAAACTGTCTTGGCTGAAATGATG
This sequence comes from Hirundo rustica, assembly GCF_015227805.2. Lineage (NCBI taxonomy): Eukaryota > Metazoa > Chordata > Aves > Passeriformes > Hirundinidae > Hirundo > Hirundo rustica. Next base: position 5,641,262 of record NC_053454.1, on the reverse strand, counting down.
TGTGAAAGTAATACTAAAACATTAAAATAAAGCATATATACACACACACATATAGGTTCCCCGAAAAACAGGGAGAAGATTAATGATGAAGAACGTCATTAGTCTTTGAAAAACACAGCCTGCAAAAATGTCAAGTTAAGGGAGTGAAACACCAGAGACTCATCAAGCCAAAATCAATAGAGCAGCAGTTAAAAATCCATTTCCAGTTCAGGATAAACCTGTTGCTGTGTGGAGAAGGAAAAGCCATCAGTGGCAGCACAGAAAAGACAGAAGCAAAACCAACAGTGGAGAATGTATAGCCTGAGGAGAGAGATGACAGCATAAACTGTATCACTCAGTGAATAGGTAGTCATTCAGCAGGATGATGCAGGGCACATGTATGGGAGTCTGGAAGACAGCAAAGCTTCAGGTTGTGAGACTCAGAGCTCAAAAACAGAGACTGCAGGATGACCATCTCAACTTGAATTCTCAGGCAAAATATGTGGCAAAACTGGATACGAAGAGAATCCTACATAGAAGTGGGTAGGTGATCTGGCTGCATACACAATAGTATCTGAGACAGCATCTGGATCCAGACTCAATGTCATAGCTCAAAAATTAAATGAGATAAATGAGACAAAAAAAAAAAAAAAAAAAAAAAAAAAAAAAAATCTAAGAGTAAGCCAAAACCAATTAAGAGAATAGGAGGAAACATTTAAAAAGTCGAAGTACTCAATATCTCTCGATAGTCAGAAAGAAGGCTGAGAAGTGAGTTAATCCTCCTTAAAAGATAACACTGCATAAGCAACACATAAAATGGTGTCTCTGCAGTCTTGGTGAATGAGGCAAAATATCAGGCAGTGGCTGGTGGTAGGAGTTAGCAAATGGCAAAGAAGCATTTCCAACATCATTCAGAAGCAGCTTCAGGACCTTGAGTAAAGAATTTTCCAACCTTTTCCTGGATACATACATAAACATAAAGCTGTAATACGGGACCAAAGAAGCTGTTTGTTTTTTCCAGCAAATCTTCTGTGGATTCCTAAACTTATCATTTTCCATTAACATTAACATCTGCAGGTAGCAATGTCTAACACTATCCTCTTTAAAAAAAAAGAAGAGAAAAAAAACCAAAACCAAACAAAAGAAAAACCCCAAGCCCTAATATTTCTCACCATTTCTCAAACTAAAGGAAATAGTGTAGCAGAGGTAGCAGTTGTGATGACATTTGAGATTATCCTATAATCCTGTTTCAATCTTCCAGCTGGAGAGTGGAGACGGTATGATTTGAAATCTGTGAAGTTATTTGAATTTAAAGGCTTAGCAGGCAAATAAAAGATGGTGTAGGCCAATGAAATCAAATTTGCTGTACAATGGGTAGTATGCTAGATCCAGATTTTATACGTGTCCTCTGTGTGCTTACTCTGGTATAAACAGTTACAGCAAACCAGAAATATGTGCTGTCTGTGCAAGCTGGACTGGAATTCTGTCCTTGCTCATGTCTGATCTGCTCACACAGAAGTCAGCAGGATCAGCCAAAGGAAGAAAAGTTCTCAAGGCAGAAGGTATTCAACAACAACAACAACAACAATAAAAAAACCTAAAAAATTTGATCATGAAGGAAGAAAGGTCATGGAGGGCAGAGTATCCATCTTTATATTCTTTGTATCATATTGTAGTGTGTGAATAGCTCTTGTCCACTAACTTAATCAGGAAGACATATTTTAGACAGTGACAAGCAGGAATGAATACAGTCAGTCTTGTTTTCACCACAGGACACAGAAATTGGCTTTGGATGTCTTTCTGAAACATTCATTTGCCAGGCAGAATGGGAGCCTGAGGGCAGAAGACTTCAAAAAAGAAAAATACATATATCCCAGAAGTCATGTAAAACACAGGGCTACACTGTCAGTTAGTGTAAATGAATGTAACTCCACTAATGAGAAGGAGCATCTACAGTGTAAGCCAGAGGAAGATGACAAACTGAAATTGTGCCCTTGGTGACATCTGATCTATTCACAAAAATATGCATGCCTTATGGGGCAAATTTTACTATTTGTCAAGACTGCTTGGGGAATGTGGGCAGCTACACTGGCTGGGAAGAATCAAGAGGGGCAGGGGGAGTGCTCTTGCATAAAAAGCAAAATTAAACTTCTCGAGAAGCAAACTCCTTCCCTCAGTTGCACAGAAGACAATTAACCCCTCTGGATCTCTGTCTGAAATGGTCATTTAAATCCCCAGTTCTCACCCTCCTGTGGAAAAACTCCCATCAAAGCCATGCTCTCCTGACACTGTGTTGGCACAAAATGCAAGCAACTTTGCTAAAATAACCATCATGGCCATTCTACCATAAAGCTGAGCTGCCTGCTAAGGGGAGCGCAACTACAAACAGAGAATTTATCTGTCATGAGTGGTAGCATGGTCCAGTTCAGAGCAAATTCCTTGTTACTTACACATACAGCTCTGTATGATTTTAACCTTAGCATAGTCACTGGTAAGTCAACAGTAACAGAAGGGGCAGGGGGAGGATGATTTATTTTTCCTTCCTGCTGCTGCAGAGCAACTGCATATTTTCCTTGTCAACAGCTGTGGTTCATATACGCTGTAGAGATAGGTGGAAAGACGAGGAAAACCCCACCCAACAAACAAGATGTAGGACTCCCAGGAATCATTATCACATGCTGAGCATGCCAATATAATGCTATTTGCAGTCTCCTCTCTAGGTCAGCAGAGATTCCAGCATCCTTTGTCCAAAACAGTTGCTCCTCCCCAGGAGCATGTGCAAACCCCTGTCTTTCTGCCACGCTCCCAAACCTGATGAAGGTTTTAACCCAGGAAGGATGAACAGGACTCACTCACACACCTGGCTGAAATACCTCTGCCCTTCACATCAGACAATCATCAGAGCTGCCATCTATCCTGCCACCTCTTTGTCATACTAAATAATCACCCAGTCTCTCCCAATGAAAATCAAAAATGTAGATGACTGTGAGGGTGGTGAGGCCCTGGCACAGGTTGTCCAGAAAAGCTGTGGCTGCCCCATCCTTGGAAACGTTCAAAGCCAGGCTGGATGGGGCTTGGAACAACCTAGTCTAGTAAAAGATGTCCCTGCCCATGGCAGGGGGCTGGAATGAGCTAGTCTTAAGGTCCCTCCCAATCCGAACCATTCTATGATTCCAGGGTTTTATAAGAATGTTGTTTCAGCTTCCACAGGTCAGCTGATGAGGGGTAGCTCATCAAATGGCAACCACATCAGCACTGTTCAACCAAAGCCTGGGATTTTAGGTTACTTGAATTCAGCTCTAGATCCACTATCAGCTTACTGATATGAAAACACAAATGCATTCAGACTCAGCCCTCTGCCTCAGCTTTGATCTGGGTAGGGCAGCAAATACTCTCAGCTGTCTGTGGACACTGAACACAAGTGCTGGCCTAAACCTTCACCCACCATCTGAGACAAACTGAAATAGTGTTCAAAGAGGTATCTAAGTCCTTGCTTTACTCTAAAAACTGTCTTGAATTATCACAGCACTTTCCAAGAAAGCTGATTTCACAGTTTTATGACAAAGGCTGTTTAACATTTGTGTTGTGATAGTGCCTCAAAAAACTCTGTCAGGTCCCCACTGTCTGCAGAGCCCTTCCAACTGGATGAAGTTGGTGAGGACAAGAAATTAAGGTCAATTATTTCAAGTTCCAGCAAAATCCAAGAGAACCTATTTATTTTAGAACCTCAGTTTTAAGCTGACTTTTTTTTTCTGTAGAGCAGCTCAGCAGAAGTTGAGGTCAATAGAAAAAACTAAATTCAATTTTCCACTTTCTTTCTTTCACCAGAGAGACTTCTCAGGGAAAAATAACAGTATCTGAGTGTCCCACAGTGACCATGTTATCCAAGTTTTTCAGTCTGAGATCTCATTTCGTGTTTATAATACTGGCTCCATGAATGGCTCTTGGAGAAAATCATATTACAAATACAAACATATCAGGAACAGATGAAGTCCTGCAGGAAAACATTTTCCAGGTAGAAAAGTAAGCACCTAGAGCACCCACAATAACTGTAATATTCATCTTCATAAATAAATAATACAGAATATTAATTGACAGTCATAATGGTCCTGCAGCCAGGTTGAAATCTGATTTCAAACTAAACACCACGGAAAAGTGAGCAGCACTGCTGGCATATCTACAACACAGGTTGGAAGGAACGCCATAACCACTGACTGACACTTGACTCCTTCCCAAAAACCATCACAAACGGCACAAAAACAACATCTCTGTGCACCCGCTCTCCTTCCACTCCCACTCCCTGGAGAAGAGCGTTGCATCTTCCCATGTGGACTCAAGTTTGATCCTGGCAGCTGCACTGATGAGAGCAACAAAACACAAAGAATTCTCCTCTCCTGGGCCAGGCCCTGAGCTGTGCCTACGTGTCTGGAGCCAGAGAGTTTCCTGCCTGGCTTTCACAATGCCAGCTCCTCTTTTGTTGTGCAGCACGTCCAACACAAGGGGCTGCAGATCTGCTTTCATTCCCAAAGAAAGATCACCCATGGAGCAGGACCTCCGGGTGCCTGGCGGGGAATCTCCCTCTTTCACTTGCTGGGGTTTATGAGGGCTATCTTCCAGACTGCACAGCAAACATATGTCCTGATCCAAAGATCATTCAAGTCAACAGAAAGGCTCCTCTTGACGCCTATGGGCTTTGGCTCTTGCTGCCCTGGAGAGCAAAGAACTGTAGGGCCAAAAATAGGGTCACAGAGATGACACGGCTTTCACCCCCGACCCCGTCCTCATGCCCCACCTGCTCCTCCAGGTCACAGCTTTGTAGCCACAGGAAGATGTTTACACGATGGTCCTATTGACACAGGTCAGAGTTCAAGGAAGCCCAGTAAATCATGAGTCTAAATAGGGTAGGGCTGGGGCCAGGTGGAGGAGAGAGGGGAAGTAATGAGAGCAGAACCATCTCTTTGAAGAGGAACAAATGCGAATGTTTACAGTCCCCCTGGTGCATTCTCCCTGTGCTGAAAACATGTTCAGACGCTGGTTGGTTAATCTGCCTTCTGAGAAGTTGTGCTGAATGGCAAGGAGCTTATTCATGCCATCAACAAGATCTCTGCCTATGCTACTCTGCAAAAATCCTAATGGCATGGAAGGGAGCCAGTGCATTAGTCCTGTATTTTCATATGCGCTGTATCAAAGAGGCTCAACTATGCATTGTGTATTCCCATAAGGTTGGTGAAATCAGACTCAGTCCTGGCATACAGTGGGATTCTTCTCAAAAAGGAGAAAGGGAAAAAAAAAAAAAAAAAAAAAAAAGAGAGAAGAAAAAAAAAAAAAAAAAAAAAAAATTGCCCAGTTAGCAAACAAGACAGAGCTTGTTTCTGCATTAAACCACAGTACATAGCTTGATAATGTTTCACAAATCTTCTTCATTTATTGTTAATCTGAAGTCATCTTCTTTTTCCCCAGCAGAGGATGTCAGATCCAGCTCCATTTCTGGAGTTACAACATTTCTGGGCTTCCTATGCAGCCCAGAGGATCCCAGATATTCTCGCTGTCTGCAATTACTGCACAGTGAATTAGCACTTCACTCTGTCACTCACTGATTTCCTCTGCCTCATTAAGACTCCAGGAGTGTCTGATGAGAGCATTTAATTAAAGTGAGTACAAACTGATAACAAGGCCTTGTGATTCTTTTGTCCATCTGTTTGTTGATCAGTAATTAGCAAACTCAAGGGGACAGTGTAGGACAAAATGAGTGGAGGGACAGTAAATAGAGAGAGTCAAAGTCCAGGTGTGCAATATTGACCCAGCAAAATCAAATTTCACGCCGAGAACCACATAGCAAGGGTGGATATTAGAAAAGCCTAATCTTTCTTCCTTTTAAAAACATGTTGTCCGTGTTTGAAAGACATCTGAAAAGCATTTGTAAGACAGGACAGGGATGTACACAGGCTTCTAGAAGGAGGTGTGATCTCACTGACAGGCTCCATCCACTTAGCAAACATAATCCAACTTGTCTTCAGCCCAGCCTCCTTACTGCTGCCTCACCTAGACCAGAAACATTATACTTTCATAGCTTTATTGCCAGACCCTTTCTTGCTCAAACAGGCACAGAAAATTATCATATGGACCAAATCCTGCTATTGTTAGTAAAATTGATTTATTCCAGCTGAGCAGATGGTCTAGGGTTTCATTTGCCCTGCAAGAAAGTCCCAGCAGAGATTCACACAAAGAAAACGATGCCCAGGTAACAGCAACACTCACTTGGCTCTCTGGCGGTAGCCTTGGCTGATATCACTGTTATTAAAAGGTTGTTTCAGCAAAGAAACCATTTGGGCAGGCAGCCTCCCACTCCTGCAGCTTTCAGTGAAATCTCCTACTTGTCTTCAGCTTTTTAAACCACAAACATCGCTCCTGGTCAAGTTTCTTTATACATTGTAAAGGCAGCTACTGCATTTTGCAGCAGACAGCAGGAGCCTGATTTTGCTGTTCTACACTCAGACAAGTTCTTGCCCACGGAAGCTGAAAGGTTCCTCTCTTGAGGCAACCACAGAGAAATCTGTGGGATGAGACCAGTCTTTCCTACATAACCTGCACATTTAGATGTTGTAGCTGAAGGTCAAGAGAGATCCCAGGCACACCCGCACTGACCACCACCTACCACGTGGCATGACGCATTGCCTAGATTCTTCACTGGAAATCTAAAAATCTTAGTTAGCACAGTTTCAGATTTCCAGGCCACTATAACAAGTACAACAAAGAATGCCCAGCCACTCACTCCAGACCTTGGTGAAGCAGAGGGTCAACTGCCTGAGGTATTTCCATTATTTCCCATATCCCTCACTGTAAACACACAGGGAAAGTATCTTGAGAGATCCCTGAGAAAAGTCCTAAAGAAAAAAATTGCTGTCTCCAGCTCTGGCAATGAGATCTTGCTCTGTGGGAGATACACAGAAGGCACCCCAGGCGTGTGCCAGGAAGGATGACAGATATTGAAATCATTGTAATGTCTCAGAAATTGGACAAGAGGCCTCCATTTTGTTGGTAGGGTCTACTGGGTTGGGCTAGAAAATAGGATAATATGAATTATTCCACATAAGTAACAGCTTTCCTTATGATTTCCTGAATTTTTTGGGGTAGCCTGTCAATTCTAATCATGCAGGACCACAGTGATATCAATGACTGCTGGTTTTGTTATTTGTTGTTTACTCTGTAGCTATTGCCCAGAGACACCATTCAGGCCATGAGACACAGAGCAGGAGCATGAAGCACAAGGTGACATGGTTATGCAAACAAGTCTGATGTCTGGTTTGCAGGTTCTGAGATGTTATTATCATCTTGTTGTTAGGTAATTAACCATAAGATGCAATGGTATCAGTCATCCTTCCTGGCACCTGCCTGACCACATGAGTGATAAGCACAGCCCACGGTTTTGCTTTTAGTAAGGGGCATGCACAATTTCCTCCTCTGGCTACCTGGAACAAAATACTTCAGTCCTATCTGCTTAGGAGAAAAACCTTGTGTTGGAAAACATAATTATCAGCACAAAATTTGTGCTTCTGACCAATGAATATTGCTTTTAAAAACACATTAAGTGATTTCAGGTGTTTCACAGGAACCCAAGTGAGTGGCATGTTGACATTTTTAACTGTGTCTTGGCACAGGCCTTCTGGAAAGTCAAGGATGAGCCTCTATCTCTCTCTCTCTACCTGCAAATTACATAACTACCTTTACATTCTCAAAAACAGTTTGTACGGTTTGGTTGTTGAATTCTCGGCTGCCTTCCACTCCATGTATTCTGAGGCCACTGCAGGTGTTTTCCAGGACCCTCAGTAAGAGGCAGGCACAGGTCTGGATGAGCACCCAGCACACCCAGGTGCTGCCCGCTCTGCCGAGAATGAAGTTCACCAGCTGCAGCTGCTCAGACAACTTTCCTAACGCCATCCCATGATGCAACGTCTCCTGCTCAGAAATTACTCAGAAATCCCCACTTACAAAACAGGACACAGGAAGAGTGGGATTTTTAGGACACCCAGGACAGCCTGGCACAACCACAGCTCTGTCAAAATACATGTCCCTCTGCGGGCATAGAAACACTTCAGCATGGTTGAGTGAAACAACCCGCCATGTTCCAAGTAAGCACCAGCTGCAGTTTTCTCCATGTTTTTAAAATTACATGTGGCTCTCAAGAGCCTGGCAAATTGTCAACATAGCCCCTAGCCTGGTGCAATTTAAGTGTCCTTAATCCAAGTGGTATAAAAGGAAACAGTTATCGAAACTCTGAAAATAAAGGATGATGTTGGGTTGATGGCTTTCTAAACATGTCTTAAAATCCTGGGGATGCTTTCTGTAGACTTTTATTTTCAGGCAAAACTTTAAAAGCATGAGCTGCCATCACTTTCCAGAGGAGCTAGCTGAAAGGCTATATTTAGAAGATCTTGTCAAAAAAGTTTCCTTTAAATCAGGCTGCTTAATCCTACCTACGAAAATATGTCATTTTTTACTCATTTGCTTTACTTTTAGCTATTTCCATATGTACACATTTTTTAAAGGAGAGAGACGACAGAGCTACCTCCTAAACTTAAATTAAACCATCATAAAAAGCCTGCAGAGAAAATGCCAGCTTAGTGACTAGTAAAAACCAACATAGTATTTTCCTGGCACAGTGAAAATGACTGATCCAGTGGTTGTTATCTTTGAAAAATGCTCAAACTATGAAATTCTTGGTTGGTTGGCAGTTACCAAAAACTTGTGGGCAGAATCTGACTTATGTGATTTGAGCACTGCTTAGCATCTGTCATGAGAAAGCCTTAGGCTGGGTTTTTTCTCTTTTGCAGAAATGTTATGGAACTGAAAGAAAACCTGAAAGCACAAGGAAGAAGCATGTGAACAAAACTGCTCAGATACTGCTACTGAAGTGTTCTTCAAGTGTCTTTAACCATCACAAATTAATATGATCTTGTCTTCTTGGGGATGATTAGATGACCTCTTTCTGTAAGTCTTTTCCAGCTCTTACATCTATGATTCATTCCTCTTGGGCAAAACATAAAACCAGTATGCTGATCATCCATCATCGTTAAAAATCTCACTGCAGTTTTTTTAAAAAAGCAAAGGAGTTTGTTCCAGCCAAAATTCCAATTTACGTAATTACTGTACACTGCATACCTAAAAACTCCCCTTGGTTTGAATCACAGAAGCATTACTCTGGAATATGTTCTAATCAGAGGAAACAATCTTCATTCATTTTCTTAAAGACTGTGCAGTCACTTACCCGAAATGGATATAAAATCCTATTTACACACATTCTATGTAGTCCTACTGGGTAAAGCATCATACAAGATACTGTGCAGGAGAAAAATTAGCATTGTATGTGGGGCAAGCCATGGGAGTGTAGGGACAAGGACAGAAAAATATCTTGCTTTGATATGACTTTCTTCTGCTGTGAAGCTAAAATCTTCCACGGTGAGTAAGGGGCAGAGACTTCCCAAGAACTCTTGCCCTATCCTGGTCCCTCATGGATATCAGCTTTTCTCCACATCCTTTGAGCAGGGTTTGGTCAGAAACCTCTCTCAAGCATCAAGCACACTGTTGAAAATTATATTCTCTATGGAAGTATTTCACTTGCCATTTTTCTCATGGAAAATTGAGGGGGGTTTTTTGTTTTGTTTTTTGTTTTTTGGTTGTTTTTTTGGTTTTTTTTATCACAGAAATGATAATTCTCACAAAAAAATCTCGTTCAGACCCCAGAAAAATCTAGAAAAGAAAATTTAGGGGTTGTTCTCTGAATGACCAGCTCTTCAAGGATTTGTAGTGGGAGGTGAAGGAGCACTTTAGCTACGAGCCACTGAGAACTGAGAGAATCTGCAGCCCTAGTGCTGCTGGCAGCTAAGGAAAGGAATATTCAGCCACTGCAGCCCACTCTGACAGCAGAGTGAAGTCCACTGCTGCTCTCCCAGCCAGTGAATTACATAGCACAAACCCAGCAACATCTCCAATACGCTAAACAGGGACATTTACCCAGTTTTTAATTATGACAGTATGTCCTCTGTGTTGTTGTTAATGAACCAGCACAGCCTGGGATCCAGTGCTTTGTATTCTGTGCAGACAGTATTTCTTTTTCAGGGAATTCCCAAGGATCAAAATGTTGGAGTCTGGGCACTTATGCCAGGGGAATACCACACCTTGCTTCCCTGGGGTGTCCACTGTCCTGGCAGTCACAGACAGGAGATTGTGCTGGGCATGTCTGTGTTCTGATATCCCATTCCTAAGGCCAGCTCATTAAGACCCCATCTAAGGACATCAACTCAGTGATAGTATGGTGATAATGTTATTAGCCATAGTACAGAAAATGTCATAGTACAGTGTTGAGTACAGATTCTAACCTCAAAGACTCCTCAAAAAACAAAATTCCTAGGGAACAGAAACTATGTTTCATTCATTATATTAAAGCTATAAAGGCCGTTAAATCCAAGACCCAAACTGCTGCTGCAGAGGGTCAACAAGCTTTACATCACCTTCACTGGACTGGCACACTATTAACAGACCCTGGTCCTTAATTTAACAACAAAATATGGAAAACCCCACGCATGTAAAATGAATTTGTACCAAAAAAAAAAAAAAATCCCATCAAACTAAAATAGAAATTAAAATGGAAAATATCCATCATAGTCAGTGTTTAGTTTAGGCAGCAGAACTTTCTAAATTGTAAAAAGATTGTAACTTCCATATTTGGTCCAGGTATGTCTGTGGAGGTACCCCCACCCTGCGTACTCTCTTCACACTGGGACATTCTAGCTTGATTTAATATACTTTATAAGCCTGTCTGATTGGCAAATTTCAACACACAGCATCTTCCATATGAGTTAGAGAGGTTTCCTGAGGCACCACTAGATCTTCTCTCTGTGTGCAGAAGCAAACCTGACAGTGATTGTTCTCTATCAAGTGTATGTGTAGCTAATAGTAGAAATCCAAATCAAAAAGGGATATTGAATTTTTGACAGTGTGTCTACTTCAAACTAGCAGAATGAAATTAAAGAAGAAAATATTTAGGTTCTATATGAGGAAATAAAACTCCCAAAATCCTCTCTTGAGAAAAGCAGTATCTCTTATTAAGTTCTGGAAATGAAGGAAAGACTTTTGATTACAGCACCTGGACTTGTAACACAGGGGCTCAGTTTCTAGTTTCTGTACAAACTTCTTTTGGGACCTCAGACAAGTTCTCTCACTCAGTAAAATGGGACAAAGCCTGTGACTCAGTATTTGTCTGTGCAGCTGACTTTCCCTGTAACATCATAGGGATGAGGTCTGTTTCTTGCTACATGTTAGAAAAACGATCAGCACAAAACAGCTTTGCTTTCTATTGGCACCTCTGAGCACTCTGACATGAATAAGGAATAATCCCAATGTACTTAAAGCTGCTCGGGAGAAAAAAGAAAAAAATTGGCTAACGGGGACAAGACAGCAATAAAAATAAACAAAAAAAGACCAGTTCTGAGGAGGGAAAGGCGGAGCTCATAGTTGGGAACAAGCAGTAGGTTCCTGGGATCTTTCTATCCTGGCAGATTCCCTTTCCTCAATCCCTCACCAAGGGTCTATGGTATCACCTGCCCCTTTTTCGCCCAGTGGACCCAATTGTCTGCTGCTGTTTCCTCTGCTGCTGGTCACCATGGGAGAGGTGTGAAAGGGCACGAAGAAGGTCATTCCATAAGCCCTATTCTCCTACGGTCTAAATCTTGAATCCTGAAAAAAATACATGCAAGTTTTTTTCCGCAGGTAGAAAGAAGATTTCAAAACTGGAGAATCAAATTCAACCTTGCCATAGAACTCAGGCTAGACCAAAGCTCAAGGGACTGCACGAGGCAGCTTTTTATCAACACACTTCTGGCCATCACATCACCACACTTCAAATTAAAGGTCGGCAAAAGCCTCCACTTCATAAACCTCTATCAGGTTCTTCACATCATACCAAACTGCAAGTGACAGAGATATAAGTGGAGAGGGAGGGAGGAAAACTAATGCACTAAGGAAATCAAATGCTGTGCACAACTGACACAAGCACTAAATATTTACCTCCATTTAAAAACTACAGCTATTTTCCTTTTCAGTCCTATCAAATCACCTTCCTAATCACACGCACTTGTTATTTCTCCCCAAGGGCATGAACTCAACTTGTAAAACATCTACTTGAGGAAAAGCAAAGTGTTGCTGGTGTGACATGAATTGCTGTGGAAATGCTGCTCAGGGTCTGGCCCAAAGGCAAGCTCGAGCCATGGGCTCACGGTGATACTGCAGGCACAAGTCTGAATATCACTCCTCTCTCCCTCTGTACCTTCTGATTCAGCCCTAACCTTTCAGACCATAAGGACCCACAATTCACTCATTTCCTAAAACATGGGAATTCTAATGAAAACATCAGCTTAGCTGCTTTTACCTGAGTCTGAGATCTGCCACTTGAAATAAAGGGACTGCTTCTTCAATTTCTATTACATTATTTTTGCAAGGAAATAGTTTTAGCAGAAGCCACGCAAATGCTGAACCTTTTGCAAGCTGTGAAGATCCACAGGAATTGAAGAAGTTTTCTCCCATGACTGTTGCATTGTTTTACACAAGGAAGGATGACAGAAGGTCAAAAGTAATGGAGGAACAGGAGCCTTTGGCCAACTTTGTGTGCTGAGGACTAGGAAGTCCCAATACAATTTGTTCTGCATTATACAGAGTAATACAGATTCTTTTCAGTGTGCCAAATCCTGCTCCACCTCCTCAACAGTGGCACATAGTCTCTAGAGTAAGGAAAAATTGCTTTAAAATATTTCACCCTGGCTAAAGCGTTAAACCAGGCTTCCTTCCACCACTCAAAACTCATTGAAAAAAAAAGCCCCAACCTCACTGCAAAGACAAAATCCAGAAAAAAGTCTTTGAATTATCTAACATCCAAGATAGAAAGAAGCAGAAATAAACTGCTCTGTCTCAAGACGTAGACACAGAAATTAAAAGAAAAATATTTTAAAATAGTCTTCCGTAGTTTAAGTGTGACCCTGCACTAATGACGTTCTTAGAAACCTCATTAAAGGACTGCAAAGTATTATTGTTGCAGCATTAATAGCTCCATTGTTGTAACACAAATAACTGTGTGAAATAATTCCAGATGAAATACAGATGGAAAGGAAGAGGGTGCCTCACACTCCTTCAGAACTGTATCTTCAGATGGCTCTTTCCAGCTGAAATTTCCCATTCTGTGTCCCAGCAGTGGAGGTCTGCAGTGCCTTACACACTGGAAATGCTAAAATGAAGCCCACAATGAATAACAGCACTTTTGTTTCAAACATTCCCATGGTTTCTTTTGAGATTTCTCTCTCCCTCTTCACAGATTCTATATTTTGCTGACTTTTCCTTCTATTTAAACGTCAGCCAGCGAGGAATTGGCAACAATTGTGAGACAATTGCTTCTTCTCATCCCCGTCTTGCCGGAAAAAAAAAAAATAAAAAAGAGAAAAAAGAATTTAAAGAGATAGCCTGTGTGAAGCAGTGAAGCTTAAACTGCAAGCTGCACATTTTTGGAAAGCATGAATCACAGGATGGCCTGGATCGGAGAGGACCTTAAAGAGCAACTGCATTTATCCCCATTCAGCCCTCCCAGCATCTTCCACAGGAAAGGGCACAGGAAAATTATGGCCAGAGAAAAATCACACTTCTACTCTGGCTGGGGGGACACCCTGGTTAGATGTCCCTCCTCCCTCTGCAAGTGGTCAGAGGTGATGCCTCATCTCCAGCATGCACAAGGGACTTGGATCAGCATGAAGGAAGAAGGAGGGATGAGAACAAATAGACTCGGACCTGGGAGCCAGACCAGCAAAAATCATTTCACTGCACAGAAGAGAGAGGAAAAGCTGGCATAGGGATCTCTGCCACCTTACATCCACGGGTAGGAACTTGGTCCCTTTCTAATCTTCCACACAAAACTCCCTGGCACAAACTGTCTGTCTTATTCACTTTCCTAACTTACTCTCTTCCATCTTCCCTAAAGCCAATGAAAGCCCAAGGGTCCCAAGAAACAGCTTTGCCATTGCTTTAACATGAGCACGCTGCTTGCACACAGGAATGAGAATTTAGCCTGGAGACATAAACCAAATATACAGCTGTGTATGGTATGCTGAAAACTAACCCAGCACAGAGAGCTGCTTTTATGGGCAGGATTTGTTTTTCCAAATGGGATTTATTTAAAAGAAAATTGAATGGTTATAAAGAGCTCACTCTAACAATAACACAGAAAATGAATTCAGTGTTCACTGCCGGCTTTGCCACAGTACAATCCAGACAGAGAAATCTTCTTTAGAGGGTCCTGGCAGCAACGACCTGCCCTGCAGAGCAACCCTTGGGGAAACAGATGGCTGAAAACTGGGTCTCTGCTAATGACTGAAATAAAGGCAGGAATTTCACTGGGGAAGGGTGCTGCAATGGCAGTGTGAGGAAGTGACTATGGGAACACCCTGTTTCAATAAACTCTTTTCATATCAATAGCATGGCAAGGCTCTAGGACACACACAGGACTTCGCTCTCCAGGAAACTGTTGGCACATTCCCCATTTCACCATCTTCATAAGGGCCAGGACTCCTTAAGTGACAGCTTCCCTAGGTGCTCCAGCCAGCATAAAACTTCCTCTGAACAGCCTTGTTTCAATTTTCATGGAATTTTGGTAACTTCTGTGGGTACCACAGAAGTTTTTATCAATAAACCCCTGATGCTTTAGGTGTCAGCATAAGGTGTCCATAACCTGCCCCACTGAGTTCCTCAAGAAGAAGCATTCGGGACCTTTTAACCATCACTCTCTTCAAACCCTCTCCCTGCTTTTCCCAGTAGAGGACAATGTGCTGCTGCTTTCTTTTTCCTGCTTGTCTCCTTCAGTATGTGTCCCAACAGGCCACCACATCCAGTCAGCAGTTTATCTGACTGACTGAAGAACAGAAACAAAAATGGCTCAGAGCTGTGCCAGAGAAGGTTTAAACTGGACATCAAGAAGGATTTCTCTTCCAAGAGGGTGGTCAAACACAGGAACAGGCTTAACAGAGAGGCGGCCAATGCCCAAAGCTGCCAATGTTCTAAGAGATGCTCTCAACAATATTTTAGCTTTTGGTCAGCCCTGAACTGGTCAGGCACTTGGACTAGATGGTTGGTGTAGGTCCATTCCAATCAAAATAGCCTATTCTATTTTAAAAATAATTAGCCATGACCATTAATGCTTATGATTCTACTTGCTTCAGAATTCCAAATCTACTTCAATGACTAATTAGAGAGACCATCTGACGTCTTTCGTCTGGGGCACATCAAAGACTTTCCTTCTCCAATTAGGCACTGGTCTTCATTCAGTCCTGTCCAGGACAGGGAGCCATGCACTGTTGCACAGATGTTTTCAAGTCACAAAGCACAGCGGGTGCGGGGACAGCTTTTACAGCTCTTACTGGAAACCTATTAAGGTCATGATATTGAGAAAGAGCACAGTATGGCCTTCATATTTTAAGCTTTGGAAATATCAACCCCAGAGCTGAAAGATTATTTATACTGGAAGCTGACTAATAGGCAGCTGCCAGGGTAGAGCCAATCAAGGGCCTGACTGGTCTATTAGCCCTGACATATTCCCCAGCCCATCGTCTCCCCATGGCCTTCCACGACTGCTTCACAGATAAACCAAGAAGTTCTGATGAAACACCAGACACAACTAATTTTTTCAATCTGTCCCAACTAAATCCATGCAGGGAAGATGCAGCTGGTTATTTAGCTCTTATAGATATAGAAATCTAGAAACACGGATTAGTCCTGGGAGAACCTTTCCAGATTCTCCAAGAGCTTCATCAGCTTTTTGTTCCAGGAGAGACATCAGCTTTCCCGTCTTCCTCACAGATGCTCTAGATTTAATCCAAATTAGCTCCCATCATATCCCACCACTGCCCAAGATCTCACTCACATTTCAAGCAAATTGGAGCATCCTTTCCTCCTCCTGCACTCCTAGTTCAACACTCAGCAACCACCCTGCACCTGAACTAGCAGCCTCCATTGCCTCTATCTCACCTTACCAAAGTTCTGTCTTTTCCCCAGAAAATCTTGAGGAAAGATATCCTGATTAAAGGTGAGTCTGATGCCCCAGGCTAACACAAAATTTACCAGACTCAACTCTACTTTATGCATATATATATATACACACACACATTTATGTATTTATTTGTTTGTTTGTTTGTTTGTTTACTTATTCTTATTTTTTTATATTTATGTTCACCTGCATAAGTTGACTGTCCTGCTGGCCTCAAGTTGTGTTAAAGGAGGTTAAGATTGGATATCAGGAAAAATTTCTTCACCACAAGGGTGGTCAAGCACTGGAACAGAGTGTTACTTGGACTCAATAATCTTAAACGTCTAGAACCTAGACACTTCTATGATTCCAGTATGGAGAAAAGAAGGATGAGGAGCAACTCATCACTCTCTATAACTTCCTGAGGGGGGGAAGTGGAGAGGGAAGAGTTGAGCTCTTTACTTGATATCCAGGTCATGTGGGAATGGATCCAAGCTGCACCAGGGGAAGTCTAGATTGAACACTGGAAAGCATTTTTTTACCCAGAGGTTGTCCAAACACTGGAACAAGATTTCCAGAGTAGTGGTTGATGCCCTGAGCACTTGAGATATTTGGACAATGCTCTTAGCAGCACACATTAACTTGGTGATCCCTGAATCCCTCAGATGATCATGGCAGGTCCCATGCAACCAAAGTAATCTGTTCTATTCTATGCTATTCCATTCCAGTAGTTTATGCAACATGAAAATCAAACAAGATGTATGAATTATATGGGCAAAGCAGATTTCTAAGACTGCTGTAGACAACTTGCAAGTTCATGTTTCTTTTACAATTACACTGGCGCATTTGCTGAGAAATCCACTGTTACCCAGTGTGAAGGAAAGCCTGTCAGACAGCTAGCAGTGTTAAAAAGAGGAATTTCCCTTACTTAACCTTTTGAAGAACAAGAGGTTAACAGAAAAGGTAAATTGTAAATCTTTCCAATTTAGAAAGCGGGAACATTTCAGCAATATTTTCAAGGAAATCTAAAGCCAGTGTGTTCCCAGAATTAAAATGGAAAACCTGACACCTTTAACAATTTCCTGCCACTGTATAGCTGTCAGCATTGCATGGATTTTATCAACCCAAAAGTTAAGTTTCAAGGTTAGGAAACCTTTGCATTCATATGCTTTTGGGTTGTTTTTGTGCAGTTTTCTTCCCTCTGCAGCCCCAAGATACCTGGCTGAGGAAAGGCAGCACTGTGGGTTTTTTATGGGTTCTTCCTTTCCCCATAAAACAGGATGCAATAAAGATCTGCACAGGGGACTTTTGGACTCCTCCCACAGCTCAAATAAGTTTCCCTTCATGTCAAGTCATGAGACAAAACTTTCACTGGGGCTGTGAAGAAGCAATGTGTGGCTGCAACTAAAACCAGATGCCAAACCCAAAACCAGAGCCCCTTGAGGATGGAACAGAGTCCCTCCAGGGGCACACGTGTTGTATGTAAGACCCAGGTAGAAAGCAACAACCAGTGGCACACATGGTCTGCTTAAATACAAGAACTGGGATTAAAATCCAGGTTTTCATCACCTTGCCTCATGTCCAGTATGCTGTGCCACCCCTGTCTCTGGGGTAATGTGCTGACCATAACTCAGATTATAAAGGACTGAGGGGAAGTTACATCATGCTGGGTTCATACCACTCATGGATGCACACAGCTTTTACCAGCTTATCAGCCTAGGAAAACATTTTATAAAAATTACAATTTCTCTATTTCTTGGCCTCTTCCTCACATGTAAATCAAAGTCAAATCAGCATCACCAAGATCACAATGAGCATTGAGAGTCATCAACAAGGAAAAAGATCCCAATATTTTACTTTTCTTTCCTGTTTATTACAGAAAAAAAAAAAAAAAAAAAGCTGGTTTTCTTCTCCTGAGGTGTTCTAGGGCATATTATCAGCTTCTTTAATCACTGTGAAGACGTTCACATGCCTGTGTCTCAGCCAGGGATACTCAAGACACCAGAGCACTATAAGTTATTATTTGATCACTTTTAATAAAGAAGGCAGTATAACATCATAAACTCAACTCAAAAAGCACTCAAAAGCACATAAATCACTGAGAGGAGAAAAACAGAAGATCTAAGGGGAAGGCAGCTCACAGGGAAGGAAGAGACTGACTGCAGAAAATATTTCTATGTTGCCCTTAATTATTTTACCCCAAGAATCCCCTACAATATGCTGCCTTTAAACTTTCTTTTTCACAACAGAGAGAGCATTTGAGACAGGAGCAGGCATTTGGTTCAGCTGTCCACTCTCAGCCCTGCAAAACCACAGGGCACTCTCTGTATTCCCACCTCCACCGTGCCGGGGAATGACATCAGCCCTACTCCAGGGAGCTGGCGGGCCAACAAAAATAACTGTTACTGACCAAGAGCGCTGTTGCAAGGAATATTTTTGGAACTGTACTCCACATTCCTCCGAGTCCCCTGCTTCCTAGTCCAAACATATCATGGCCTAAAAATTCCTCACATTTTCTATGCAGTGTTTCCTTTGGGCTCGCACAATGGGGCAGTTCTTCTGCTCAGCAGCGCTAGTGTTCTGGAAGGGGAAAAAATTTAAAAAAATAAAAGGCAGGAGCACTCTAATGGCAACCACAAGGGCCACAGTGTTATTTTTAGGTCAGAAAAATGATGCAGAAGGAAAGAGAGTCACCTCAGAGTTACCTTCCACTGGCCTTTACTGAACAAAAGGCCAAAGAAATTGGTTATTTCTTCCATGTGGTGGTGAAGGGACTCACCTATGTTTGTGGTGAAGACACAACTATTTAGTGGGGTTTTGCATGGAAGAAGGAGGCCAGGAGGATGTGGCATCTCTCTCTAACAAGCACCTCGGGGACTGTGCAGAGGTAACACAGACCCAAAGCCTCCTCAGGTCTATGCTCAGCCTCCTCATCATCGCGAGAAGCACAAACCAACAGAGGCAAGTTTTAGGTTGTGTCCAGGCTGTGCAGCTGCCATTGTTTGCCCAGAAGAAAAGGCAGGAGGCCCTCCAACATCCCACCCAAGTGACACTGTATGATCCCTTCCACTCCCTCCCCTGTCTGTGTACTGGCATAAGGTCATTTCAGAGGCCTCCTATCAGCAAACAAAAAAATTGGGCAGAATGTGAACAACTATAAATATTCCAGCCTAAGCCAAGCATTGGAAACAAAAATCTTATGCCTTCTTCATATGCATTTCTACCATTTTCTTTTCTCCTTCACTAAAAGAATGCCATCTACCTTATGATCAAGGTAAAAGTCATGGCTGATCTTGCAGGGAGAACTTATGTGTACCTTCCAGCCCATGTTCCCCCCCCAGCCCTGTCACAAGCACCACAATATACCCAGCCTGGGTACAAATTTCTATTTGAACAGAAACACACCATTAAACAATGTGTGCTTCACTGGCCAACACTTTGATTCTTTTTTAGCTGCCCAGATAAGAAAAACAATGCAGAGAAAAAAAATAATAGGAGACATAAAGAGGCCACTTATTCTACCAGTGCTCTGCACAAGGTTAGAAACTTCCTCTACGTTTTTGTACCTCTTACTCAACCAGTCCTTGATCACCTTTATCTCTGCAGAATCTAAAATCTGGGATTTGCCTTCTACTGTGCCCTAATCTCTCTATGCATAGTTGGGCCTGGAATCACATTTATTTTGAAAATAATTTTATTTTTAAGGGTATTTGGATTCACTTCTCATCCACAAACAGACCACTTGCCATGAAACTGTTTTCAAACACAGGGAGAGTAAAGCAAATTCACTATTTGGAGTGTTACAGTGTTATAACTGAGAGACAAGGAATGGGCTGGGGAAATCAGTATTTAGGTGGAACTAATTAGCAACAGCTAAAAGCTAAATGACAATGTAACCCACAGCCCCCTTGTGGGATATTCTAAAATGGCTGTGTATGTCTGAAACATTTCAAGGGCTTTTATTATCTGCTTGGTCGACCATTTTCATAGTTCAGATAAATCAGTATTTTCTACCACAACATGCAGCTTGGTGCCCTGCAGAATAATTCCCCAGCCATACGTTTCAGAGATACAGAAGCACACAAAATATGATCTCTTTTACTAGGCTAATAAAAATCAGAAAGTGTACTATATAAATTTTATAGACCTCAAAGGTCTATCTTCTACAGGAAGAAACTGGGACTCCAGGCTACTGGTCGGGCGCCATAACACAGCGAAAAAAATATTTATCGGCTGCTTTGGAAAACCCACCAGACAGAAGTCACCAGCAAAGGAAAATAACACAACTGTAAACTCACCTGAATCCTTCCTCTCTGAGGAGCTCTTTCCCATTTCGGTTTCCACTTGCAGATTAACGCTCGTAGAGCCACAAGGGAAAAAGGGCCAACCAGCAAGGAAAATACTTCTGCCTCTTCCAGCCTACCCTGAGCAGGCAATTCTACACGGTGAGAATGCAAAGTGCCAGGGCTCTGCTCTGTCGGGCTGAGCCCGCTCTGCGTCCTGAGAGGGGTCACGGCTCCCTCCGGCTCAGCCGGGCTGGGGCTGCTCCAAGGACAGAAGACACCTGCTCCGTGCAGAAGGTCCCCCTGGTTCAGGACGGTGATTCACGGAACCTGCTTGTGACCCCTTCCTGAAATGCACCGGCCCTCGAGGTGCTACAGTGACACTGAGAGCTCTGGGGTATGTCAAGCACAGCCCTCATGGCTGTGCTGCTCCTTGCTGGATACAAGATGGGAAAACCAAATGCCTCCTGAAAGCTCACTTCCATGCCAAGATGATCTCCACATGGATACAGCTTCTCCACAAAGGGAGAGGAGGCAGAGTGCAAAAATATGGGAGGGAAGAAAATGGAAAGATTCATGCAATTTTTTTTCCAGGGAAACCAAAGTGCTGAGCTGATGCTTTTATAAAGCTGAATGACTGGACCAAAAGTGGGAAGAAGAATCCATTGACTGTCAGACTGGTGAAAATGGGAAGATGCTGAATACTGTCTCAAAGGAAGACATATGTGTATTTGTTGTGGCTGGCTTCCATTTATGTAATTTGCAACTAATTTGGGAGTTAGACAAAAATTCATTATCTGATTTTCTATTTTTCTGACAAATGAACAAACAAAATCCATCCCTGGATTTGTGGAGTGATGGGAGACTTCCATAACCTTGACAGGTTTGGGAGAAACAGAAAGAGAAGAAAGTATTGAAGAAAGTTCCTCAAGTGAGATTAACCTAAGTAATCTGAAGTACTCTGCACAGGAGAGACAGGGAGTCACACAACCAGCTTAGCCCAGGTTTGTAAGATGAGGAATCCATTCCCACAGTCTAGTGGGAAAAAAACAGTGGGTGTTTTCAGCCCAGCTTTAGTCCTAGTTTCAGTGCTAAAAGACAGAACAAATTGATCTGGCTCATGACTTTGACATTTGCTCTGCTATCAGAATCAGCTCTATCTGATAGGATGACACTGCTTAAGCTGTGGTAGCCAGAGGAAATCCAATGCTAAGGAAATGGACATTCATTTAATGTTTATCTAGGATCAGCTCCACCAATGAATTCCAGATGTTGGCTTTAATTGTCGCATTCTGGTATGTTTAAGCAGCAGGAGTTCGTAAGGCTGATTTGTAAATCAATCTGGCAGGCCCATACTGAATCCCATCCCTGCCAGCTTTTCTAAGTCAGGGGATGCTCTTAAAATGTTAAGTACTTAACGTGTCTGCAATGCCAAAAGGAGGAAAGATTTTTTCTTTTTGTTTAAAAATCCCTCGCCAATGTGTTTCTCCTTTTTCTCCTTCTGTCCTTCATTTCCTTCCCATAAATCTGCAAGACTTGCCATTCCCTTTAAATGAGTCCAATGAATTTCCAGGTGAGTCCTAGAGCTAAGGAGGGCAGGTATCAGGATGCAGTCCTGCAACACTGGTGCTCATCATTTACATCCATTCCTTCTAAGGAACTCCACCGATTTCCCACCACAGCCAATGGGAACTGCATGCATGGACTACATCCAGCAGCAGTGTTCCTGATATTTGAGCCTCCAGTTTTCATAAACCAAAAAAAAAAAAAAATTGATTACTGCAACCTTGGGACTGTCTCAGTTCTCAGCTTCCATATTCCTACTAGCTTGTATTTAACTGCTACAACTCATATCCACAGAAATGGCTTTCCTATTCTGAATCCCAAAGCATCATAAGGGCTCCAAGTCTGACACCAGCACACCTTACAATGGTTTTGCTCTCAGCATGACTTCACACATTAGCTGAATGTGCTGGACTATTGATAGGGGATTGCTTATTGCCACAGCCAACTTATCAGTCGGGCATTGCTTACAGGAAAGAAAACTATTCTAAAAAACAGCTTTTGAGTACCATGTCCCTGCTGACTAGGGCAGACAGTATAGCTCATTAAAGTTGCTTTAGAAACCCATTTTCTCAATTTCCTTTTAAAACACCTGCTCCTGAGAAAGCACCTCAGTATTCAACACATGTGAACCCTACTTACATTTTCCCAGGAATGTGTGCTTAGTACACACATTTTTCAAGAAGTGTCACTGGATGGTTAGGTAAGGTTTCAAAAGCTTTCAGCAATGGCAATATTCATCCCATGGAAGTTCATGGGAATTCTTCAAAAGAGGTTGACTCAGCCTCGGCTGACTGCTTTTGAAAAACTCCCCTTTATCTTCTATCTTTGATGGTCTCAGAGATAAAATGCTGAAAGTTCAGTTTACCATCCTCCTTTAACACTACAGGCCTCTAAGTAGGGTCCACTTCTCCCCTCAGTAAGAACACAAAAAGCATTTCACTCATGGCCTGAGTCATGCTATATTTGAAGAGAGGCTTCAGAAAAGCAGTGCCTTAAAATCCGCCTACTGCTCAGAGCAAAAACCAAGGTATCAGCAAAGAGCTAGCCCTATCATCTCCCCTTAGCCATGGTTTAGCATTTGAGACTGTAGAAAAAAAAAAAAAAAAAAACTGCATTACAATAGCAAATCCCTCAAAACAGGCAGGGTCAAGTAAAGAGTCTTGAAAATACCTTCCAAGTCCATGGGGCCATAAACAAGCAAGGCCCAAAAGCAATGCCATCCCCAAAAGTGAAATAATTATCATTGCACATCCTGCAGAGTGCTGGGGTGGCACCAGGTGTCATGCCACATCTGCAAAATAAAAAAGGCAAGTTGGAACACCTTATGGGAATAAACAAACTGGTTATTTCTCCACAGGAAACAGGCACCCTGTACCAAGTGTCATAAAAGCTGGTACAGAGCTCCAGGGAGATAGTTGTCAATAAGAAAAGCAGTAAAAATACTCTAAAAGAAGATTACAGCAGAACTAACAGGAATGACCTGCAGACAACTTGCTTACTTTTATTCCTCATGTCTGTAACTATTTTTGTGATCCATAGAATATGAGAAAAAAATTAATAGATTTGGCCCAAAACGCAGAAGAGTGCTCTGTCCAAATACAAGGTGGGAAGGATCTAGTGAAACTTTCGAAGAGTTTCCCCTTCAGGATATGCCAAGGATATGACATAGCTTTGGAGGAACAGAGGTGCTGTCACAGGATCTGCAGTATTCCCTCCCTTGCTGAAGATGCTGAAGGGTGGCAAAAATGTCACTTGTGATCAGCCCATTGTGCAGCCCATCCTCCTGATAAGTGTGGAGCCTTGAACATAGGCAGGGCCAAAAATGCTGAAGAAAAGTTAACACAGGTCAAACAAATGACTAGCAATAACCACATACAAAGCATAACTTGTATTTTCAAGATTTAACAGGCTAATTCATAGTTGAACATGTCCATCATGTTCTTTTGCCTAGAACAAGGGTAAAATGAATCCAAATCATTCCTTGCCAAGGGATCTGAGATACATACAAGCGCTGACAGTACTGAGGATGCTCAGTGGCCAAATTTCTCTCTCATACCATTCCACCCATCTACCTCTGAAAGATGTTCCTCTTCTTCCTGTTTATCATGGCAAGGTCCCAAGGGGCCACCACAAAATTCTCCATTATTATCCAAGGTAGCCAAAAACAACCTCTTTTTTTGAAAGTCACACAGGCATGTTTTTGACAATGGTCTTGGTCAGAGTTTCTCAGACACCTCTCTGAAAACCATCCCAGAAGAAAGGGGGTGATGGAGTCCCTGCAGATGAAGCCCGTGCGAGTAGGACACAGTTCCTATGTCCAGAGGATACTTAACACCTTACTTGCATTTCAAGCCAAAGACACAAACCAGCTTCCAAGAATTCACCATCAATATTTTCACTTCCCAGAAGAGAAAGCGTCTTCCAAACCTCCTTGAAGGGAAGGGATTAACAAAACCACACTCAAACCAACACAGCTCATAAGAGGCCTTGGCTGACATGACCCTCTTGATGCTGTTGCCACAACTTTCTCCTGATTTGGAGTTTCTCCTGCCAAAGCACACACCAGGACTACCAGGAGGAGCTGCAGTGGGCTCGCAGTTGTCAGGAGACACTGCAAACAGAGCACAAACACTGGACTGTGCTGGGGATTGGGGAGGCATCGTCCTCCTCCACGAGATTCCTGGGATTGTTCAGCAGGGAATCCCAGCCTGCATCTGAAGTGGATCCAACTCCCCCAGTTCCCTGCCAGTGACCAAGGAGGACTGTCACCAGCTCTCCTCTCTCCTGCCAGCTGCACATTCAGCAAAGGTGAGATGAAGATCCTTGTCTAGCTCAGTGCAAAGGTCACTGTAATTTTTTCCAGTTTGAAAAAAAAAAACCAACACAAAACCGACATGCCAGGTCACATGGCTTCTCTTTAAGAAGAGAAACATTCAATATTGGACTGAAGAAAACTCAATGAAGAATTTGGTGGCAATGCTTTTTCCAAATCAAAATAGTTTCGCAATGGAGGATTCAATGCCAAATATTTCAAAGCCTTTTGTTGACAATCAAGCAGGAAACTGACTCAACTCAATAGTTCAAATGACTTGACAACATTTTTCAGGGAAACAATGAACTGGAAGAAAAAGAAAAGCAATGAAATTCCTATGTATAATTTCAATTGTGTGATAAACTCAGACTTAGTGGCTTGGCTAGCATGAAGAGATCAGAAAACCATCCATATTCTGCATTTCATGCTCTATAACCTAACAACCTTCAGTGTGCCTGTAAGAACTCTGTAAGTTCTTACACATAAGAACATACATATCTGAGACAAGATCGAAGAAAAGAAGAAAAGAGGAAAAGAGGAAAAGAAGAAAAGAAGAAAAGAAGAAAAGAAGAAAAGAAGAAAAGAAGAAAAGAAGAAAAGAAGAAAAGAAGGAAAGAAGGAAAGAAGGAAAGGAAAGCAGGAAAGAAAGAAAGAAGAAAGACATCAACTGCCTTTGTTGCACTGGATCATTGCAATGGAAAATAATTTGTTTCCCTTTAATTTACATTAAATATCTTCTGTACAGGCCTGTTAATAATTTAGCTTGATATTAAACAACAGCATTGTTTTCACTGCTTGTCTCCCTATTGTTCTGCCACTTACAGTAATTTAAAACAACGCAGAAAAATCACAGACAGATGCGCTGTGCAGAGGACAGATGTGCTGACCCGCACAGCAATTTAACAGCTATGCCTGCAAAGTGTGTTTATGTTCTTTGCTTTTTGCTGCGTATTAAAAGAAGGTCTTCTTTAAAACATTAACTCGAGAGCTGCAAAATACATCATGAGAGTAGAAAGTGAATTGATAAATTCTATGTTATCTGATTCCTTTTACTGCTTATTTCTCCCCTCTTTTCCTTGGCTTCGGTGTGAGGAGCAGGTTCCATCCCACCAGTGCAACCAGAATAAAACTGACATTTTATGAGTGGAAACAGTCCAAGTATGGTGGCTTATGCTCTTAACATCCTGACATCTCAACCTCTGAAAGCAGCAGTGGCGCTGCTTCCAGTGTTTGCAGAACACCTTAAAAAGCAGCACAAACTGACAATGAAAATAAACTACGGTTGCAGCACTGCTGGAGTCTGGCAGCCCTTAACAAATACAGCAGCGTCTGGGTGTTAAAATACATAAATCTGTCATCATTACCAGGCTAAGGGGTCGTCATCCTATTCTCAAAATAAAAGAACTGTGCATAATCAGTAGGGTAGGGAGTTCAGAACAAAGTACGCCTTTTACAAACTCTCAACTGCTGATAGATGGATGTTTGCAAGGGACTTAATGTCTTTAACAGGGTACGTTTAAGGAGTGTAGGTTTCAGAACTCCTGGGATTTGTACTTTTTTTTTTCCTCTTCTTTTCCAGTTTTACTGCCAAGAAGTGTATAATGTAAACACTCAGGTCTTCTGACTACGAAACCCACATTATTATAAAGAAAAAGAATCAAAGTCTTCTAGCACAATGATTTATTCACAAAGGACAGCACAGAATATGTTCCTCCTCTCACTGAACAAAAATAAACTGGATTTTAAAATAGGTCTATACACTAATTTTCAGCAGTTTTGTTCATTTTCGTTTTCCTTTTTTCATCTTTTTCTTAATGTGGATGCCAAAGACAGCACAGGAAAAGCAGAGAACCAGACCTTACAGGAATGTAAAAATACAGCTCCTCAGCAGCCATACATTTTAACAGGCTACATACCTACATGCATGGATCAAGAGGCAGCATGTGAGCAGTTGGTGCTGTGTACGTGCACTTACACATTAAAAAAGGAGTCTCCAAAAACAACATTCAAGCTACACATTATAAACTGGTCCAGCTTGGCGCTACTCACTCTATAATAAATATTCTTCACTGCGCTTTAATTTACAAGTGAGCCTTTTGGGTATTTCTGAGTTAACTGATACCAAAGGGAAAATTTGGCTAAAACCCCACTATCTGTGGTATTTTACTGGGCAAACTGAGGACAGCAGAGCCGTGTGGTGGCACAAGGGAATGGGGCACGGCGCTCTCGCACAGACCTCCTGGAGACATGGTGCCCATGAAACTCAACACAGTGGTCCTCTGAGTCCAGTGAGGCCATGCTAAATCCTTCACTCCCAGCCTTCAGCAAGAAGTAGAGGGAGGAGCACCACTTCCAAGGAAAAACTGTCAGGAATAGGGGAGGACAGCAGTAGTTACAGTGAAGTTAACAGAAAGACCCTTCTACTATAGGTCATCTTGGATGCTTGGCAAGGTGGTAGGTACCCCAAAGTTGCTGAGGCCCAGGCCTGCAATTAGTTTGATGGCTTCTCATTACTTGGGGTGCTAGTAATTAAAAGACACCTAACTACTGTTCTGCAGTCACAGCAAACCTTGGGAATCTAGACCACCTTTGGAAAGCCTGCCTTCTACAAACATGCAGATCACCTGCTTGGAGCAGGGACTGTCTTGGCTTTACTCACAAATGCAACCCTTTCTCAGCATTGTGGATATGCAGACGTGGACAAATCTCCGGCTGAGCACATCAGCATTGCACTGTCAACAGAGAAATTCTGCCCACTGCCCATACGGAGGATTGCACCAAGACAGCTCTGATTAATAAAGCCAGAGGAAAGAGACGGTTTTAGCCTCAGACAAACTGACGAGAAAAACTCAACATGAACACCACAAACTCGCTGGGATCAGACGCTCTTTCTATTAATATCGTTTAACAGAAGGAAGCCATAAACTGCTCAGATCAAACACAGTTTTAATGTCAGCCTGCCTGGTATTGTGTGTTGCTTTCATTCCCAAACAATATTCATGCAGCAAGCAGAGCTGCAGCTTGCCGTTTGCACGGGTGTAGCAGCCACTACACACTGCAAAGCATCTGCAAAGGATTGTGGGCTAAATGCATCCATATGTCCTGCATGCCTGGGATTTAGACTGGCTGCAGCTCTGGTTTGCCACAGTCTGCCACAGGATGGAGTATGGGGGGAAATTATATATCCATACATATATGTATGAATTTCATGCTTACATTCATGGAAAAAAAAAATCTATTCATTTCTTTTAAATTGTGAACAGGTGTTGTCACCTTCTTAACTTGGCTTCTATGTTACAGCTTCACGAAGGGAAAAAAAGAGATCTACCCGAAACAGTGAGGCTTTTGTTAGCCAGAACATGATGTATTGATAAGCATACTATAAAGTTTGTTATAAAATCAAATGAAACTAATAAAACCAAACAAAGATCTTATAAAAACTGTGGACATTATACAGCATTAGCACTGAGCTACATTATAGATCTGGACTTGGAAGAAACAAAACTGCTGCCAGTTGCGGTATTTTCCAGCCTTTTACACCTGACCATCAGTCAAACCACTCTGTGTTACACTTTTGATCAGTCATTTTTAGGATAGTTACAGCTAATACTGGCACTCACATCATCACCTCTTTATGGAGCGAGCTTTTCAAGCACAAATTGTTATGGGCTGTTGGGACACCAGTCTAGTGCAGCACTCATCAAAATGATGAAAACTAGTGAAATTGTTTCCCTGTAGCAATCCAGCAATTGTCACACCTTTTCATTTTGGCATATTTCTTTCTCTTCCTTTCCTCTCCCAAGACAGTAGACATTATACCAGACTCAATATGCTGTATATATTGGACAGGGAGATTGTTGGACTTCATGTTGGATCTCTCAAACGAGAAAGAGGTGAAGAACCCCTGAAATTCAGGAGGTAGGAACACTGATTGTTTTTAGATTTCTTTTCACATGCTTATGCTGTCCCCAAGCAGCGCCAAGCTTGGTCAGGGTGTGTGTCTTTATGCCTAGGGTAATAAACACTGAGAAGGAAGAGCCCTCGCTTGGGTGAGGGCATCATTAGTCAACAATGAGTCACTTCCAGTGGAAAAGGAGCTTCACTTCCAAGTGAACAGCTTTTAGCTATGAGTTTGCACCAAAACATGAAAATATTCATATTTCACTGACTCCTCTACTCACTGGGATCTGTTCATGCCCGTTTCTAGTCTCTTTCCACAGGCTGGAATGCAGGACTCCCTCACCTGGCAACACCAGCAAGGCAGCTCTTGTTAAGAACCAAACCCCACGGAGAACCTACACCTCCATGGAGGGTGACACGGTGGCACCTCATCACACGTTGACAAGAAATCCTTGTGCAATGATTCCAACGGCTGGGTCTTGGGAAGGCTCCCCTTCTGCCCATCTTCCAAAGGCCCAAACCAATCTGAGCTTCAATTACCAACACAACTATTACTAAGCATCAGTGGCTATGGCCAGATTGTCATCTGGTGTTAATCACCCTGCTTGTGCACAGGAGGCCACCAACGTAGATCCAGCTGCTGGATTGGGACCTTGACAAATTAAACACGAACTTTGTTACTGTTTATTGTCACAAGGAACTCTTCATTTCCATATAACGACTGACTAATCATCATTAGCCGTGATTATATGCCCTCTGACTGTGTTAATGGTTCCACGCTGGATGGACTGCCCTTTGCACTTCATGTTCAAGTAAGTGCACTAAAGACATCTTGCTAACTCCATACCATGATCAGCTCAGGCTACACCACCTTGTTCTCAAATGAAAAAAATGCATCTTTTCTCCCTTTATATTTGAAGTGTTGACTTATTTCAATTTTTGCTTAGCATTAGCAGACCCTTGGTGTGCACACTGCTGACTCAGTGTTGATTCACATCTTCTTGCTGAGCACATCTCTCTCTGGTCTTTCTCAAGAGGCCAAAATCCAAACATAAACGCATTTGTCATGCTTTTCCAAGATGGCTGGTGGCACCTGACTCTGGGCTAGAAATGTTTTCTCAGCTTTTGCACTGTAAATGAGTTCTGAGACACGGATTGATGACTTCATTGCAGAAGTGTAATGCAAACCATGTTTTACTGTACTTGATTTTTTTTCACACAGTATTTTCTACTACTCCAAGCAGAAAAAAGAACATAAGAATAAATATCCATTCAGGCAAGGCCATGAATTTTTTCAGGATACTTATGCTAAGTGTTTTAAAAAAAAGGTTATTTTAATGCAAATTTTTCACACATGCCTGTTATCAAAGAGAGCTGTCTTTGGACAAGCTGTAAAAAAAGCATAAAATAGCAGCTGGCTCAGCAGGAAAAAGCTACTTTAAAGATAAATCATCTGATGTCGGGGAAAATTCTTGAAGCCATCAATTGCAATAGACAGACAGCAGACATTTAAGAGCAAATTTGATTTGTCTGAAAGTGAGATGTAGCTCAAATTCTGAACAGCCCATCAGCAGTTTAGGACAACAAGCTGCACTCTTCCTCCTGCTCTCTACATCAAGACTTTATTCCTCTACAGATCAAACAGGGCCAAGTGGCTGGGTCCCTCTGAGGGCCAGGCTCCAGAGGGGGATATGAACTGGATACTTTACCAAGATATTCCTCAAACCAAAACCAAAACCAAAACCAAACCAAACCAAACCAAACCAAACCAAACCAAACCAAAAACAAAAAAACAAAAAACAAACAAACAAAAAACCAACAACAACAAAAAAACCACCAAACCAAACAAAAAAAAAAAATAAACAACTGCAGCAGTCAGAAGAAATTCAGAAGAAGTTTGGACTTACATGCTGATTAATTTTTGTGCTGAGATGCACCCAAGCAAGATGTGCCCTTGGCAGTTTACAAACACCAAGTGAAGCAAGAAGGTGACAGTCCAAAACCCTGCTCTTGTTGCTGCCATTTTTTGGGTTTTTTTTTTCTTTGCTACAGAAAGCAGTAAGAAACATGGATGCAGATGTGAAAATAGAGACAGTTTGATCTTTCATCACCTGGTTGAGCAACTGATACAAGAAGTATTTACTGGCACCACCTGTAGCAATAGCCCCACGTGTTGTAATGCTGGCACACCTTGTAGGATTTGGCCCACAACACTTCTGCAAGTGAAAAGTCCTCTGTGTTGTGTATTAGTGAAAGAGGTCATTATGTTGCAGCATAAATATTTACCTATAGTCCTTTCTACAGCTGTTCACAAACAATTTTCCCTTCAGAGAATGTCCAGACTTCTGGAACACAGGATACTGCTTATTATTGAAGGCAGACCAGTAATGGAGGTCCTCCAGCACTTCCATGTTAGAATACTTTGTTTTCCAAGTTATTTTTAAGTCAGGAAAAGCTCACCCATTTGGGCTAAGATTTCCCAGGGAGGGCCTGATGGCTGGAGTGTGGCTCCTTGTGTGCAAGCTCAGTTTCTCCAAGTTGGCTACAGCTTGATGGAGGCTTCAGTTACACCAC
This sequence comes from Hirundo rustica, assembly GCF_015227805.2. Taxonomy (NCBI): domain Eukaryota; kingdom Metazoa; phylum Chordata; class Aves; order Passeriformes; family Hirundinidae; genus Hirundo; species Hirundo rustica. The sequence continues at coordinate 5,610,094 of NC_053454.1, read as the reverse complement.
CACCTGCTATTGTTTTTCTACAGAACATGCCTCCCTTCAGCACACAAGGTGGACAGTTTTCAAATAAGGAGTAGCTATTCAACACTTTCTTTCTTCCTCTTTGGCCTTAGGTTTCCTTTTAGAGCACACTGGCAGGGAATATTTTAATTAAGCAGTAAAGAAACCACAGGTTTCAACCAACCGTCTGTAAATTAAATAAAGTTACTTTTCACACCTTCAGAATTATTTCAGCTGAGGAAAAAAAATATAAGATTTCATGGGCATCATTGTATATAAAATTTTTTGGGAAGATACAGCACATTTGTTTTGATGAGCCACACATAATTTTCCAAAATAAGGAACCTTATTTACTTAGTAAGTTAGGAACTTATAGTCAAGTAAACTTATAGTTAACTTATAGTAAAGTAAAATAAGGAACCCTGTACTTAATAACTGCAATGTAATTAAATACTGATTAAAGTTCCTCTTCCAGCATTTGTAAATCCGTCTGCAGTGTAAATTGGCATCCCAAATCTTGTGGTGAGCCACAAACACTATTAAGGATAGCTAAAAGAGGAAATTGTAGTTTTGACTTATATTGGTAATCTGCTTTTACTGGCTTACATTTCACGCAGGGCTGTATTAGAGCAGGATTCCTCGGATCTCTGGGAATCAGCCCTGCAGTCTGAGAAGATGGGGAAATAAGCAGGGCAGAAACCAATTGCTACCATCTGGGTTGGCAAAGCCTTTGTTTGAGAATGAAGATCAAAACCCTAGAATAAGAGAAGACTCACTTCCAGAAGAGCAGCTAGGAAGATGCAAGATTAGGAGGAAAATATTTTAGTACGTATTATGAAGGAGGAATAGTCTTCTAGGGAGAGTTTTAAGAGGTTTAGACTCAATTCTGAGCCTCAGCTTCTATTTTATGTGGTCTTGGCCTAATCACCTGGTCTCTCTATCTCAGTTACCATCTGTAAAATCACTGTAATCCGTCTCATCTGCACTTTCAGACTGAGAGGTTCTCCAGCCAGGAAAGCTGCAGTCCTGTCTACCAGACATGCAGAAGCACACCTAAATCAGCTCTGCTCGTGCACTGAGCTGGCTGGCTGCAAGAACGATCTGTGTCCTGAAGCCACAAAGGGACGTTCTAACAGTCTTACAGCTGAATTATTACATCTCACAGATGTAATAATTCCTGTAATCTCACAGAGTCCAGCCAGGGAGCTCATCTCTGCCACGTCTGCTGGCCCCCACCAGCATTGGAGGATCCACTGACCTTTTTATTCCTTTGTACAATGTCCCAGAGTTTTGCTGGTTCTCTGTACTATCATGGAATACAGTGGCTAGTAAAAGTTATGATTAGTAAGAGTTACATAGCACTGAAAGCAGGCAGAGAGGTTGGATACTGCTGAATTTAGTCACAGCATTCGGTAGAATTTGGGTAAACTATCACCTTACTCTGCTGCAGCCTCCATGTAAATAACACAGGGGTGACAGTTCCTCGCTTGCCAGTGGTGTGGCAGAGCTCAGTTAGAGTTATACAGCATTAACTCCAATAAGCTACTGAATATTTTCCAGATATTACTGGTTAAATTTCCAGAATGCTTTCATGGCGATATGAATTATATTCTTTCAATTCCTTGTGTTTCACGAATCCTTTAATGCTGTTCTAAATCTAATGTCTTAACCACCTTGCCCATGTCTGACACCTGTGTAGTTTTACATGTTTGGTGTTAGCAGTAAAGCTGGAATAAGAGGGTTTTTTCTCCTTTGAAGGAGTGGGAAAGCAGAGAAGCCATATGGTACAAAAAGCCTAATGAAGTTTGCGCTTTCCAGAGCACAAACAAAACAGCTCCATCAATTTGATCTTCATTGTCAAAACTGACATGCAGTTGGTTTTAAAACACTGCCTCCTTATCAAAAACCAACAAGGGATTGATTTTCTCTCAACCAAAAGTATTTTCACCAAGACGAACACAAGCATCTGGTCATTGCATTAAATGTCTGAGTCCTTTGAAAGAGTAAGTCAGTGATACCTTATGTTTACTTGCAGAGCTTGACAAGAAAGACACAAGGGGAACATTTGTTTTCAGGGGAAACTTCTCCAGTGAAAAGCAATTGGTTTGAAACGCTACATGAACACAACTGTACCACTGGAAACAGGGGACGTATGTAATCCATCAAAAATGGTCTGAGCAACAAGAACACACAAGGGCACACTGTCAGACAAGGAAAGAAGGTGCAAAAAAGCGTATGAAGTACAGGGTTTAGCCAGTATTTACAACAAGGATGCATGGAAATTAATGATACCTGTTGAGGGTTAAGTTTTCCTGTGGAATTTTTCTCCCCAATAAGTTGCTAGGAGACTAAATACTGATAGTTAAAGGGTGCTTAACCCGGACAAAAGGTGTGGATCACTTAGTTTAGGGGGAGAAAAAAAGGCTCCCTGGAGCGGAGGGTGCGGGTTCTTTTTTCAGCTCTCGGTTTCCCGAGAGGAGGACAGTCAAGCGACTGGTAGCTGCGTGGATTCCATGGTTAACGGAGGGGTTCAGTCCTGAGAATTCTATCATCTGTTGGAGCGCCCAGGAATTCGGAGTTTTTTCGCCTGCCCTGCTGGATTTTGGGTCAGCCCGGGTCCAGCCGCCGTGACTTCTCCAGCACTGCTCACTTTGCCTGCCGGGACACCCCCCTGCCTGCTGGGGACAACCCGCCATTTCCAGCCATCAGCCCGAGTTTCCACCGTTTCGGTTTGGTGCTCTTGGGATCCCAAGAGATCAGACTGCCCGGGACTTGTGAGACAAAGCCCCTCGTGGTTCTTGGTTCTGTTTTACTATTATTGTAATTGCTGTTGTTGTTTGTCTGTCCTGTTCTATTTACTAGTAAAGGACTGTTATTCCTTTCCCCATAGCTCTGACTGAAAAGTTTTTTTTAATCTTCCAAATTATAATAACATGGAGGGAAGGATTTGAATTCCCCATTCCTAGAGAGGCCTGCCTCTCCCTAGCAGATACCTGTCTTTTCAAACCAAGACAATACCTCAGCCCATATGTCTGACACGTTAGGTCTAGGTTAAAGTTACCCTTTTCTTGGCACTCGGGGATCAATATTTGTTTGCATAGGGCTCAATCTCACACCCACAGAGGCCAGCAGGAGCTTGCCATTTCCTTCCATAGATGCCTGATGAAGCTCTAAATAACTAGTGTTTGTGCCTGGGGTTTTTCAGTGCCAAATATAATGAACACTATTGTTCTTAACACAATTATATTTGATAATCCAATTTTTTCTGAGCAACTGAACTGGAGTTTTTGTCCCAATCTTTCCTGAATTCTGGTCCAACTTTTACCCTGTGCCTCCTCATTTTTTGCTTTCATTTGCTTCTGGGGTGCTACCAAGAATAGGCAGAGCCTTCTTTGACTTACAGATACCTTGAAGCCTCTGCTCTGGAATAATGGGAACTGGCTTGAGCTTTAGAGAAGATACAAGATACAGACTTTGGCAACCTCCACATACTGCAAAAGCACAAGCTGGACTGAAGCAGTCTCCTACAGCATTCTTTTCTCCTCAGCAAAGAGTCTGGAAAGCACATCCAAAAGGAGTCTGTATAGACACGACTGCAACACTATTTCCACTTCACCCTGTTTGTTTGGTGTAGCACAGAGAAATGGATGAATGTGGTTAAGAAAGAGGTGAATGAGGAAAACCAAATGCTCAAACTACATAAACTATAAGACGACGTTTGCAGCTCTATCCCACTGATGCTACAGGAGTCACTAGAGGGTTTCCTTCACAGATGAATCTCTTTCCAGATAAGATATTTACATTCTGGTCCCTTTCTTGTACTGGCTGTGCAGCAAAGTGCATTCTCCAAGAATCACCCTGTTATCGGGTGATAATCCTCCATTAAGCAGCACCAAGTGTCTGCTACATGCCCTGAGTCCACAGCAGTTTCCCTTCCTGTTGCAAACAGAAAAAAGGAGAAACAGAACAAAACCAGGCCAAGAGCCAACCAGTAGGCAGCTGGAAACTGCCTTAAACTCTGTCCTCACTTCCACCATCTCAGAGAAACAGAACTTGGTAGACCAGATGCTTAGGATGATGATCAGGCAAAAGGTGAGCAATATATCTGATCTCACTCCCTGCTCTGTGACCCTCCTCTTGGCTCCCTCAGCATCCTCTAGCACACTGATTTTCACCCAGCTTTTTCCCTTCTCCCAGCCAAGCACCAAGGAGCATTTTTCTGCGGCAGCTCCTGCAGAGGAATCTCTGATTACCCAGAGAAATTGTCTTTGGGAATGCTCAGCCCAGCAAGTGGCCCCAAAATCTCATTGCTGGGCCAAACAAGCCTTTTGAAAATGGTTAAAGGCATTGCCAATGAACCCACGGTCACTGAGACAGCATCTGAAGGTTTTGTAATCCTGCCTCAATCAAGAGGATTTCTCAGAAGCCAAGCATCCCTGGGTTACATGCCAGCTCACACAGCTTTGTTTCAACCCCAATATTATTATTCCTGAAGACACCATGCTTTGCAACTGCTCAGCACACGGATCTCCCCGTTGTGCGTTTTCACATGGGTGCTCCAACATTTGTTTTGAGAGCTACCCTGTTCCAACAGCAAACATAAAGATCAGTGTGACCTCTCCTTATCGCACAGCCTTTCCTGTGTGGAATTCATTGTGATCTGGACCCCAGTGGCTATTGCATCATTTCTGTTTATGTGTAACCTTTGGCACTCTGCAATCTTATCTGCCCGCAGCCAGCTGCAGCAGAAGATGCGCAGCAGCACAGCCAGCTCTGGCAATCCTCAAACACTGGAAGGGGCCAGCTGAGAGTGGAGGTCAGTGAATGATTAGCAAAGCAAATGTGCAATCACTGACAGCTACATGGAAATCAGCTCTTTCTCTCTCTGTGGCCCCAGAGCAGGTGAGGCCTGGCTTTGCTCCAGCTCCACTCACCAATGACGATGAGGGTGTAGTTCACGTTGGTGCTGCCGAAGCCGTTGGTGGCTTTGCAGATGTAGGTCCCCGCATCTTCGCTCTCCACCTCCTTGATTTTCAGCCCCTGCTGGAGGATTCGGAACCTCGTCCAGCCGCTGTGGATGGTCCGTCCGTCCTTCATCCACATGGTGAGGGGCGGGGGGTCGCCTTCCACCGGGCACAGGAGCTTGATGGTCCTGCCCAGCCTCACGGACTGGCGGTGAATCACTTTATCGGAGATCCTTGGGGGACCTAGGAAAGAACAGAGGCAGGAAGAACAGCTGTTATGACTTCTGGCAGTGACACAGCACTGATTCAAAGCCGAGTCATCAATCTGGCCATTACAGTCACTGCTATACAGAATAAGAGGTGCTTACCAAAAATCACTTACAGCCGAGGCTGGAAATGTAGGCAATTACAGAGGGATACAGCGAGACCTGAAGCTGTAGCCTTGCCATCTGCAGCAGCCCACGCTAACCCACCCGGGAAGCCTGGTTCTGAGGCTCTATTGCTTTTCCCAAATTTCCAGCATTTCCCTGTCACAAGAAGGAGCCCAACACACAAACTGTTCTGGTGTATTTGGTAAAGAAACTGCAGTTGTTTTAAACTTAACACCTATTCTGAAGGCAAAATTAGTAACAGGAGTGGTACTTACAACAAAACTCTGGCCCACACCCCCCAAATGTTTTAATTCTTTCATGTTGTATGTACAGTAATTCCCTTTAATAGTCACCAGATGGGCTTTATCTGAGACACATAAGCCTGCAGTTGTTGAACACAGAACACTCATTGGGTAGTGCTTCAATGAAAGATACAGCTTAGCCTGACATGTTAACATTATAGTCCAAAAGAGGATATTTTTATATTCCCTTAGCAACCCTGCTGGTTTGCCCCACCTGACAAATATTTGCTCTTTGTAAAAGGTGATAATTTCATACAAAAGAGAGTGTCCCTGGAATGCCAGAGTGAACAGACTGTTTGCCACATGATAACAGGATGCACTTGGACAGGCCAACAACCGGAAAAAAAAGCAAGTGATAAAAACTCCAACAGTAGGAATGGTCCCATAGCTGAATTCCAACAGAAATTCCTTCCCAAGGCTCTGAAAAGTTGACCGTCTTTTTCCTGCATCTTCCTTTTCTGCCTTTTCATTAATTACACAAGTTTTCTACACAGACTGCAATAGCAGTGCTCTTCCCAGAATAGTCTGTTAATGGGTGTGATAATAAGTGCCCTGTTCTTGCACAAGGACAGAATGTTTTGCTAAGGATTGCTGATGCTGAGTTGCACCCAAAACCCACAAGATGTTTGTGGGATTTGGAATTGTTCCCTCATATTTTACTCCTGTTCCTAGCATTTTGCAGGATTGGACCCACAGGGGATAAACTACAGAGCTCATACTTGCACTTCCTCGTGACTAATTCCTATTATTCCAAAGTCTGCCTGATTTTTCCTCAGCATGACTAAGGCAGTATATACAGTCCAGCTCCTGAATGACTCCAGACTGCTGCTGCAGTTACTCATGTTGAATTGCACCCATGAATTTTGCAGCTTTGCTGGCGAACAGAAATGCTGCTCAAGCTGAGAACAGTGGTGAATTAGCTTGAAACTTATAACTAAGAGCCTCGTCAAATCAATCAGTCTTAGCCACACTCAGATTCTGATGAACTTTTAATGACCCAAAGTAAGGACCTTGAGAGCACTTATTCTGAAAAAGTCAGAGATAACAAAGATAACAAGGAAAGCAAAGATAACACCCACCCCTTCACATTTTCTGCAGTCATGTGTGGGACAGCATCTCAGAATGATATTCTCCCATACTCCAAGGGAACTGGCAAAACACCATGAGAAATCTTGCCTGTTCAGGTGTTTCTAAAACTTCCAAACAACCCTTATATTCTTCACCTCGTGTGATTTCCAACCATCTCTGTGGATGGAGAGAAAACCCCAAGACCTCTTGAATGCTGGTCTGATGCAAATTGCATTGCTGAATATGTTTAAGTGAAAATCTAACCATGAAGAGGGACACTGGGTGAGAATCCAGCCCCAAATTCTTTTACATTTCGCTACATGGTGCTCTCACTCAGTGCAAAGGAGCTGAAATACCGAGACAAGTCCACATACTTGCTGAAATTCTGGGTTGGCCCTTGGAGAGGTTCTTTTCTGACCCAGAGCCCTATCAAATTATGTCAAACTTTAAGAGTAGTTTCACTGCAACCTGCTTGTGAGCCGGGATACTACTTCATGCATATTAAAATGACAAAAACAGATCTATAATTAGTACTGGGGAAAAAATGTTTGGTGCAGGGCAAGCAGGGACAGTGGAGAGAGAGCACCCTCCTCCCAACTTGGAAGCCTGCTGTGGGCTCCTTCAAAATCCCTTTCCTTCCGACATTCATGTTGACTCCTGATGAATTTTGAGACCTGGAGGAATCAGATAGTTTCCCAGTCACGTCATGTGCTCTCTGGGGCAGGCTGCACAAGCGGTGCTCCTCATGGCACCAGAGTTGCCTCTGGATCTGTCACATGTTTGGGTCAGTGGTAAGCTTGGTCCTCCTAAATGCCATTTTCCTTTGACTGACCTTTCATTCTGAGGAACTGTTGGATCAGTCCCTGTCACAGGATCTAACTGCAGACCTTTATGACATTTAGAAAAGGGTGTGTTTCTTAGAGCCATTCTGCCTAAAAACATTAGTGCAGCTCCTCACTAGCTCCTCAGCAGCTTTCTCAGGAAGAGGAATAAAAGTCTCCCCTCACTCTTTTTCCCTGCTGTGAATTTTGCCAGATACAGCATGCACTTCTCAGTAGCGATGATAAGGCCTTGTTTCTGTTCATTTAGTGCTGTAAATAACCCCATTTTATTACCTATCATCTTTGCATTCACAACTTTCTGCTCAAGCAGTACTCTCTGGAATCGGTGTTTTGATGTTAATATCAAGCACCATGATAATAATTACAATATCATAATTTACTACTGTGTTTACAAAGAACCACAATATAATTCAGCACCTTCACATATGCCAGAGGCTTCAGACGCCCTGGCAAGCCAATGGTAGCTGGACCTCCTGAAGCTGGGCTACAGCAAGAATAAAATGTTGATATCATCACGGATGTCTGTCTCTCTTTCTCATGTACAGGCATTCACTGACTCTTATTTCACTACATATCCGTAGAGCCCTGCCTTGGGACTGCAACAGTGACGGATGAATGCTTTTCCAGTCAAGACACACTTTGGCACATCTCACCACTCTGCACCATCAGAGGCAGCAGGGAGGGGTAACTTTGTTTTGCAAAAGGGCCCTTCTTAAATATCCTCTGGGCAGTGGGTGCTACTGACACAGAGCTGCCTCACACGCTATCTAGGCAAAACCATCTTCCCGCTCTGAAGAGATACTATATAAATATATATATATATATAAAAAATATCCAGATATTAAGCTGCTCAGCACCACTCAGGTTCTTTTGGAAATTAATGTCCAGGGTTTCCCTATGGCAGTTCTATCTCCTGGTACTTGAACAGAGCAAAAAGAGTAGTAAAATCATGCTGAGTCCGCCAATTTCCCACGTGCAGCACTGTTACTGACAGGAGCTCCCCACCTTCCAGAACTGGCCCATAATATGCCAGGGGGTGGCCAGGAGAGCAGAGTGCCCAGTTAGCCCTCCCTAGGTGCTGATTTGGCAGAGTCCCTGGTGTCTGACCCTGCAAGGCTGGGGCACGTGTGCGCTCACAGCTGAGTGCGGTGGTGTGGGAGCGGAGCCCAGGACACAGACCCTGCAGGCTGGATACATTTCTACAGCTGCTTAGTGGGGCAAAATCCCAGGAAAGCACCTGCTGCTTCACCTACAGCTGCCAGGGAGGTAAAAACAGGCTGAACCCTGGCCGTAACCACTGACTTCCCATCCCTGGCTGCTGTCAGCGTCTGTCCCGTGCTCTAAAGCAGCGTTAAATGGCAGATGAAATTACTCCTCAAGCAGCCAGTGCCACGATCTCTGCCATCTTGGACTCCAGGTTTCTGTCACGTGTGAGCAGAAATGATTTCATTGATCATTTGATTGATTTAATTGATCAGCAACACCCTATGCCTGCTCACTGTAGCACTACTTTTGCCTTGTTTGTGGGCAAGGCAACACCCCAAGAACTGGAGAGCAGCACCATAAGAGATTGTTCCAAAACCTGAACACATTTCATTAAACCAGACTGTTAAAATAGTGACTTCATATATTTACCAATGCAAAATTAATGCTAATATATATCATCTCTCTGGCTAGGGGGGGAATGAATCCTGTGAACTGTCATGTGCCTGCACTCACAGGCTAAAACTCCAGACTGGATCCTTTCAAGGCAGAGTAGCAGAGAGCAAGTGCCCTCTGGCCCTTAGTGTAAATCCTGGAGGAGTCCCTACACCGTGCTCCCCCAATTTCTTAGCCATTAGGCAGTGATTCTTGGAAACATCAGCTTTTTTTAAGTGCTGAGAATCTCCAATCTGTGATGCTCCTGGACACAGCAATTACTTCCTGCAGCATTTTTTCATGGGATATGAGGGAAGGGCATGAAAACAAGGCCGTAGGTAGATATTCCATCCAAGACTTTTAGGCATTTTTGTAGTCAGAAAGGGAGAAGGAACTCTCGCAGTTTTCCACCAGGCAAGGACAGCTCTCTATGGCCACGGGACACTGATTTTAAGCCCTTGGAGAGGGCACAGCTGGTTCTACAGTCTGTCTGAACAGAAGGAGCTCTCTCAGAAAGTTAAGCCCTACCTGAACACAAGCCCAGTGGGGGCAGGTTTTCTTAAGTCCCCCTTGTCCTCAACCCAATAATTTGAGAGAATCATTTCTTAATACTGTGGCTGAGGGAGAAGGGTGGGATTTGACATCTGCGGATGTGACTCGGGAAGAAGTGATGAGAATGCAGCTGCCTCCCCCCCCCCCGTGCTTCGTTGTTATTCTTTCTCCAAATACAAACTAAATATAACTTTGCCCCATAACATTCAAATCATTTTAGTTACTAGGAGGGATCATGCCTGGAGTTCCAAGAGCCAGGGTGCAATCAGGCTTAAAATATAATTTAAACAAACCAGAACCTACATTTTCCACCAAGTTATTTTCTTGCTTGTAGTTTCCCCATCTGCAAATACATATAAACACAACCAGAAAGAAAACAACAAGCCTAGCCAGATGCCAAGTTTTCTGTTCGAGACCATATAAACCCAGTCAAACATTAACATGGAAATGCCATGATCACCTCATTTGTTTTAAATATTTCTGCTCATATACATGCAGACAAGTGTGCAGATTTATTTTCTTCATTTACGAATACAAGCAACTGGAATCTCCATTCTGTTCCATTATATAAAAGACAGACCTTACACCTGTCTTACTGAACAGCTGGGCAATTTTCAATTTATATCCACTATCCTACACTGAAAAGCCCCACTTGCTGTTCTGCTGCTGACGCTGCTTTACTAGCATTCCTGCTCTCCTCCCCAGTGCCTTGGGAAGGGATAGTGGTTGCCATTTCTTGGCAAAAGGAGTTACATAAAACCCAAGAAAGCCTCTTTGCTTTAGCAAATAGCTATTTCCGGGAAGCAGCAAAAACAATTTCTAGAAGTGTATTTTAGATGCAACAGTGGAATAGCCTGGAGCTTCCTGTTCATATTTCTCACAGTCAAAAACACACACACATGTAATTATATTTTCCTGGGCTGCATTGCAAAGTTCATGCACTCGTTCAACTCATACATGTAGTAAACATGATTTACAGCTCTGTGTGAAAACCCTCTAGATATATGGTGCTTTGATAGTGACTCAAACCCAGCACTATAATTTAGTAACACCTAGCAGTGAAAGCTAAATGATTTCCCACTCCACATTCCTAACTTTCCATGAACCCCTTTTTACTGCTAACCTGGGGAGGAGATACTGCTTCTACAATTGTTTGGACTTAGCCTTGCTACTCCTTCAATGAAACTGCACACTAACATCAAGCTTCACATATGGTGAACGCACCAGCACTGACCCACATCCTATGAGACCATTTGCCATCATACAGTTCAAAGTGAGCTTTATTAACACATTAAACATAATTACAAAGAGGAAATTCCAAGGAAGGTCAACAAGCCCGGACAGTTTCTTGGAATGGAAAGTAATTTATAGTATCCACACACTGTATTGTAAAGTTTATAAAGAAGTTAAATAAGTTTTAAGAGCCCCATGGGTTATGTATATTTTATTATTTAATACCAAACACATTCACTTTCCATGTAGATAAGATTTCTTTTGAAGTGCTGTGTTAGCAAATTAGCAAAGTCATTTACAATGAAGCACCACACAACCCATCAACACATGGAATTAGCATGAGGGACTGGGGTACCACAGACAGCGTATGTCCTATGAGGAAAATAGAGCTAAGCACAGAAATGTTTCATTAAAACAGTGAGATGAAAGAATTGGACAAAGGTCACCAACCAAACTACTCATTTGATGTAAATGCTATCTTTTACACCAAAACTTGAGGCAACATTTGGCCTTCACCACGCTCACCACTGTAAAACATGAGCTTCCAAAGTCTTTACTGTCAGGGTGGTTCACAGCAAAGTGAATTTCCTTTACCTTCCCCATGCTTCAAAATGTACACAGGCAGCTGGAAAGGACCACCTAAAAGCGGTGTTTGAAACACACATCCAGAGTTGCCCGTCTTGGGGTGCCTGCTGCTACAAAGCTGGGCTGGACAACTGCTCACAACCAGAGTTTAACCTTCTCTACAATAGTTTAACCCTCTCTGCAAGACCAGCATGAGGATTATGCACTCACACTCTCTGCATTTCATTTTTATCATTATTTGTATTGGCATTGATGGATCGATGGACAGAGGCTTGGCTCTGCTAGGACAAACTCTACCAAGGAGCAAATCCCACAGGGAAGGCTTTACAAAGCAGTGTTGGGAACAGTTTCAATCAACATGAGTAGGTGTTTCTGAAAGAGAGGAACTCTTGGCTCTCTGCACAGTGGGAAGCCATTACACGGAGAGTAGAACCGATAAAAATGCTTTTTGAGAGAGATAAAAGGATGAATGTGTTGCCCATGTATCCCATTAACTAATGGAATAAGCAGTTCAAAGGACTGGTGAATCCAACATCTTTTCATATTTTCAAAACAAAACAGTTTGCATTTCCAAAAGGTATGTGTTAGCCAAGTAAAGTAGGGGTCAGCGTGGGGGTAACTGGTCCAAATGCTTTGGTATGTGACATGAGGAGATCAGATTAGATGAGCTAATGGGTCCTTCTTGGCTTGAAAACATAGGCGCCCACAGACAAAAACAATGCTTATCAAAAACAATCAAAAGATTAAAGAAAAAAACAACAGCATCTCTGTAGAACAAAGACTCTGAGCGAGGAACACAAAAACACCACAAGTATTTGCTGACCAGCCCCAATGGCTGGTTATGCTTAGATTTGGAAATCATGGACTGTTCGTAGGAGCAAGCTCTAGGCTTGGGGTGCATGGCTCAGCCCAGCAATCTGATGGAGAAAACAGCTTTGCAGATCCATTTCACAGCAAGTGAAGAGCCATATTTTCTCCTTCTTCCCTACCTCTGTCATAGGAGCTGCTTTCGTGATGAAATGGATATTTATTGATAGGACAAAAAGTACCTGCTGTATTTTTTACGTGAGTAATAACTAGCCCCTTGGGTGAACACTGCCAGTAAATTTCCTACTCTAGATGTTCCAAAACTAAGAAAAATAGAATATCTGGGAACATGTTCCATTTAATTAAGTGGTCTGCATACACATTTCACTGACATTTAATAAAATAGTTATTGTATGTTAAACAATTGGCACTTGATTATTGCTTAGATTTATTACAGTTCAACAACAGTAGATGAGATACGCATCTCTTACGTGGTTTCTAAATCCTTTGAGCATATGTTTTCAATAATCAGTTGGTATTTATTTAACATGAAATTACCATCTTATTAAATTAAATGTGCATGGGTGACATTCAATTTCAATTGTTGCCGAACATTTTTTCAGCAGCAAAAAATAGTAACTTTATCCCTCAGGTTTCAAGGTAGCAAATGCAAAAGAGAGTTAGGATTACTTCAAATTACTTTTGAAGAAACAGACTTCATAAGCTGGAAAGTTTCTAGTGTGGAAGAAAAGATATTATTTATTGTTTCTCAAGTGCTGCCAATGGTCTTAGTGTGGGCTAAAGGAGAGGACTAATATTTCTACTCAAATGCTAAAATTATACTCACAGCGCGGTTCAGGTATGCAGCTCAATGGATAACCAGAAAACTTTTTTAAGAGAAGAGATACATGCAATAAAGGTGTGTTGGCACACACACCCACACAATCTACCTCTTCCATTCCCATTCAAGAAGGCAAGCCCATCTAAAAAATGGCACTCCTAATTCGTTGGGCATTAAGGAAAAAAAAAAAAAAAAGGCCTTAAAACATGGCTTCAAAGTTTTAAAATTAGAAGGTTTTTTTATTATTATTTATTTTAGCCTCCTATTTCCAGGAAGGACAAACTGCCTAATTCTGGAAGAAAGCTAGAAATCCTCTGGCTTGAGGGAGGATCCAGAACCCAACTGAAATTCCATAGCCCCAGCCTGCTCTCTCCAAACCTAACCCAAACCTCCACCACTGGTACCACAGGTCACAGTGGGACCATTCCTGCCAACACAAGACATTTGTTTGCTTCCCATAATCTCTGGGAAACAATCCAGTCAAGCAGCCCTGAATTACCTTCTGGGGTGGATCTTTAACATAAATACCATTGTACTATGCCCTTCCAACTGTTTCCCAGCCATGCAAATCCTGCTTCATGAGCCCAGTGGATTTTCCAGCCAAATCGCCCACATCTTTAAGACTTTCAGTAAAACAAATCAAACACTCTGCAAGACTAAGTTTAATTCACTTATTTTTTGTAACAAAACTCCCCTTCAAGCCACCAGTAGCAACCACATTCCAAATCCCCAGGCTCCAAAGATAGGTGTTAATTTCTGAGACAACCTGCTCTGATTGTTGTCCCCTTCTTTGTCCCTCCTCCCTGCGTGTGGCATTTTGTCATCTATCCATTTGATTTGAACAGCTCCTAGAAAATAGGATGCCCAAGTTCACGTTTGGTGACACAAGTTCCCCTTGAACTTTGGTAGTCAATATTTAACCCAATATGAGCACTGTGCAGGGTTTAATAAGTAATTAGACATTTCCCTTATAGACAGGCGCTTGTGTGAGCACTGTGCAAGCAGGAAATTGTAAGTGTCATTGTTTATGTCTGCATGAAAACCACGATGAAAACCACGTGCCATACACAGGAACGATGTGAACACAGACCTTTAAATAGCAGGTTTGCCTTCCTGCTACTCCACAGCAGCAAGTTTTCAGCCATAGACTGACACAGGAGCCTTTTTCACTTGTATCCAAGGATTTGGTCTTCCTATAATTTTCTTAAAAATATTTTTTACCAGAATTCACTCTAAGGTATAAAAGTAGAGAAGACTTTAAACTCTTCCATCCACTGCTGATTCCCACTGGCCTTTCCCAATGCCCAGGATGGATAAGGTGTGATTAGTGCATGAAGGACTCAGAAGAAAACCATCTTGAACACTCACTCTCGATCATGAGACACTGCCAAAATATCCCTAAGCCTTCTGCTGTTGGGAAACCAGCGGCAGTGCCCTGCATGGTGAGGCTGCTCTCAGCCCTCCCTTTCCTCTGCCCTCGTCTCTGGGGGCTTCTATGTTTGGTCACCACAAAAGCGTGGTAACAACTGTTTGATGGTGACCACAAAGAGATAAACACTGTGGTATTTAAGAACTGGAGATATTTTCAGAGGCTTCTCTAGAACAGAAAGCATTTCCAGCTGAATGGCTGCATAGCAGGCTTGGTATGGAGCCTTTGGCAGAACTGTTTTTCTATGGGAAAATTACATTTTTGTCAAGACACAAGACTTTACCGGGTTTTCTCTTTCAAAGAGTTTCACCTGGTTTTCTCCCCTTTTCAGCTTGAGAAATATTTTGTTTAATAATTTTGGCCAAAGTAAAACACATATAAGCAAAAAAAGTTGTGATTGTAAAAGTATCTTGATTAAGCAATGGCAATATTTTTTAATTGGTTGTTGTGTTCCTAAAATATGAAAACAGCTTTGATTTTGGACTGTAATAAAAATACATTTGTGTGTGTGTATATGTGTGTGTGTATATATTTATATGTGTGTATGTATATATATATATATATATAACTTGTCTTGCTCTGGAAGAAAAATTAAAAGTTAAAAAAAAAAAAAAAAAAAATCTTGCTCCAAAAGAAAAACACAACACATTTTTCAGACAGCAGCTTAAAATCCTGCCTGAAACCATTCACTGTTGCCCTACCAAAACCTCCCATGGTAGGTATGATAGGAGCTGGCTCTTTCTCTTTGAATTAATAAAGTCTTATCATAAAGGTCTACCTTACATATGCCTACATCAGTGTCTTAACCTGGACCAGAGATGTGCTTTAAAATTATTTTTTTTATCTTCACCACCAATCATACTTTGCTTCACATCATGAAGCTGTTTTGGTGCACATGGACTGAGTTGCTTTTGTATGAAATTTAACTGCAAGGGGCATTTAGTTCTCAGGATCAGACTAAAGCTATTCTGAAGTGAAACACTCCTCTGAAATGGGGGTGCTACATCCTCAAAACCAAATATTTGGCTTTACAGATCTAATCTTCCCAAACCCCACCAGCTGTTAATGCAGACAGCCAGCAACTGCCACCTGGTCGATGGGAAAACAAAAGCAGAAGCTGTCCTCTGGCATTTCCATTAACGAGCACTCAATCTGCATAACCAGACTGGAGCTGATCCAGAATAAACTCCGCAAATGCCTTTAGTGTGAACATTGCTTCCTCAGCACCAAATATTTCACTTTAAAGATTTGTTCCTGCTGTGCTAACCTACACAATCTAGCTTATACACACCTGCACATCACTTTCAGGAGGTAAAAATACTTGAATTCACTTTAAAATAAAGTTTTCCCAAGGTCGATTCATTGAAAACTACATCTGAACTCAAGAGACACCAAGTCTCCTGCATAGGGAAACTATCACTGAATTCTTATAGCATTCCCATCTGGTTCCTGCTCTTCAGACACTGAAGCACACACTACCTGATGTAAAAACACAATACACTCATGGGGACAGAGGCAAGTTCAGCTTTCTGGAGCCTGCCTGCATCTGGGAGAGCTTCAAAGGGACACATTTCCTCTGCCCCCCCTCGGGTTTGCTCCCAACAGAGGTAGTGCACTCTTACCTGGCTTCATTCATTTTACTGCCAGGAGAGAGTGGAGACTTGTTCTGTCAGACTTACTATGTCCAGTTGCACCAACTGGGGCAGCCAGAGGCTGTGCTGTAAAGTCCTGGGACTGCTCAGCTTCTAAAATCAGATAAAATCAGATTTGCATTTAATCTGGCAAGTCCAAAGGTTAGCTACACCTCTTGCTGCTCAAAAGCTGCTTCCCATCACCTAGAGGAAGGTGTTCCTCCTATACCTCTATTGCACACCAGCGTGGCATGTGTCAGAATGCATGGTATTAGCAAACCAGCACCTAACAGTGGGTACATTCTGCCAAAATTGAACCATTGAAAACAAATATTTAAAATATAAATCCACTTAGAATCCAAGGACTATCCAAAGGATTTGGAAATACTTCTCCTTTGCTGAAAATCCCACATGGCCTGCCTTTTATCCCTGTACATCTGCATCAGCAGCAAGATGGTGCTAATTATTTGATACACATGCAAACTACCAACCCCTGTTCTTAGCACAGCCTGTGGCTTTATTTGAGCTGCCCAAAATTCAGCAGTTACAGAGACACACAGGAGTTTTGCTGACATCGACTGCCCCGTGATTTCAAGTGACGCCATTCCGCTGGCGGGCTGCGCCCTGGAATGTAACATCATATCCAGCAGGTAGATAGAGCCACTGGAATATCAATTAATGCGCAATCCTATTACCTCAGTGTCTGGTAATCTGCAGTCCAGCTACCCTTCTGCAAGTGGAAGGGGGAGAAACCTTGAGAGCACAGGCACTATCTAGGAAAAACTGTGCAGGGAGAAATATTGTCTCGCCGTGACTGCGGAGCTGCCGCACGTCCCATCGTGCACGTGCGGGTACCGGCACACGCACGGAGCATCAGCTGTCAGCAAGAATTCCTGGCTGCACACTGAAGCGCTGCCCAGCCTGCCCCGGCCGATGCACACCCGAGCAGCTTGTCCACTTGCATAAACGTCCCTGGGCTTCCGCGTTCACGGAAAGAGGTTTTACTGCTGAAGTGACCTGAACTTGTTCTTGAGGGAAGCCACGTCAGGAATCACTCCATGCTCCTCGCTGGCATTTCTGAGCAAGGAGTCAAGAGGTCAAAACCCAAGGTCAGAGAACAGCAGACATGCAGGATCCTTTGCTGTACCTGAGGCTGGAGAAATCAGCACATTCCTAATCAGCCACTAATCCCCTAATCTTTATTGCATGTAAATTCCAACCCCTTCCCAATGTCTGTGTCATGGTATTCTCCAATCTGATTACGATGAAACCCCATTGGAAGACTCATCGATAAAAGACGGAAATGTGTAAAATCGATTTGCAGTATATCACAAACAGCGCCCCAAACCCCTCAGGGGATCAAAGAACCGCCATCAAACAGCAACAAATAGAGGGCTGTTAGAAACACTTCTTATCTAATAGTGGATGTGACTATCCGACAAAAGACAAAATTCACTTCCGAAGGGAGAACAGAGCTGCATTGTTTGACTGACAGTAAAGGATCAGTTCGTGACTATGGCAGAACAGGCAATGTAAGAAAGGTTGTCATTTAAGGTCAAGATGTAAAAGTGTGAGGGCAGAAGACAAGAGGGACTAGATGCACTCTGACTCACAATTTACTCCACCAACAATCTCAACTTTACTTCCAGAAGGTACAGCAGGAGAGCTATCGGCATGGAACAGCTGGTGAGTTATTTTGTCATCTAGCATTTCTCTTGATGTGAAGCAATAATCATTGGTAGGGCTGAGCAAAACACTTCTACTTTTGGTCCTGAGCTCAGTCAAGTTTTGCCTGAAATGGCTCCACAAGGAGGATCCAGGGCTTTGGCCCACTGGGAATAACCTGGACTCCATTATTATAAGTACAGGAATTTTAGTGTTGAAAACAATGAAAATTCGATAATGCTTCTTAAAAAAAAAAAAAAAAAACAACTACCTTGGCAGGATCTCATTCTCCTACATCACTAAAGTATGGTGAATATAAGGAGAACAAAGCCTCCTTCAGAAAAGAGAGAAAAATATAAAATTAGAAGTAAGCAGAGGCCAATCCAGCTCCTGTGTTTCATCCATTGAGGGGAGTTTGCCAGAACTCACAATTTTAATTTTTATATCTAGTGATATTAGGTGCTTGTTTCTTACTGTTTCTTTTTGGAGGGCACAATCCTGAAGGAGAATCTCCTCTTTATTTAAACATGAAAGGAAATTTGTGACCTTTGTGATTGTGGGGAATCACTAAGTGCTCTGAAAACAAGAAACAAATAAATAAAATCCAGTTTGTTGTAACATTCAAGCTATTTCAGCCAGAGTACTGGTTTTCGTGGGGTTTGATCGAGGAGCGTTGAACACGCAGGATTAGTAACGTGAGCATTTCCCACGGATGTGTGCCATGTGATTTGTTTAAGCATCTTTATGATATGCATCAACAAAAGGCAGCACTGGCTATGGGATCCAACAGCTTTAGGATCTGAAATAGCTTATGCTCCATTCACCATACAGGAGATTATAAGCAGGTGTCTCTCCTAGAGAAACTGGTACATTACAATCAACAGGAAGCTGGCTCATATTCCCAGATGTTTGTCATTACGGGAAGCAGGGAGATGTTAGGGTCAATAAAACCACACTGCTACTCTTACAGCACCTACAGTCTAAGAGGGACTTCAGTAGCTCAGCTCTGCCATTGATAAAAGTTTTACAAGACCCCTGCTCCAAGCAGCCCTGAAATCAAAGGTCTGTTTACTTAGCCTTTGCTTGCTGGGCTTTAGGATAGTGCAAGGAAGATCAAAGCAGGGACCTCGTTTAACATGTCCAAGTACACAACCAGCAAGTCTGTTTATGTTGGATCCCTACACACTGAGAGTGCTGCTGTCTGTCAACACTTCAGGCTCATTTTCAGCAATGTTGGGCGAGGAGGGAAATATTCAGAAAGACCCCACAGATTTTGGTCCTGCTGAAACAAGTGAAAGTCAGAGAGGGGAGCTCTGCTTGTAACTGTGACTGCCAAGGTCAAACACAAACTTCTTGCAGGGAAAAGGAAACCTTCATAGGTCAAAGACCTCTGGTCTCTATTGAAGGCCTCCACCATTAAAATGCAGCTAAAGTCTGCATGAAGAGCTGGAAAAGAATTTTAGCTCTGTATAATTTGGTTCCATACCATTTGATTCTGTATTATTTTTTTAATTGACAATGCACAATGATATTCAGTTTGGCACTGGTAAGGGATGACACCCTGAGCATCTCATGCATAGAAAGAGGTGCAACAGCCACCAACAATTCACATCTCCCACTGATAACTGTACAACCCCACACCATGGATGGGGCAGTTTGCAATGACAGGAAACTTATTAACAAAGCTTACCCTCCAATGGCCCAATATTCTGTGGAGCTACTTCCCAGGGCCTATTAGGGGGCAAGAATCTGATGACATCTTCATTTATTTATTTGCTTGTTTGTCACTGCTGCATTAATGTATCTCTATTTAGAAAATATATCCACCTATTTAGAAAAGGCTGAAGACTTGCAATGGTCTTTGCCCCAAGCACGATGGCAGTGGGATGCAGCACTACTGCAATCCCTTCTACATGACTTCCCACTTTCACAAAGCTTGAACTTAGTATCTCTCACATCACTCCTTCTCAAACAATGTGTGTGAAATCGGCTTATAGGCTTAAAGGCTACTGGAAGGGATGGAGATGGATTGACCCTCAAAAAATGTCACCACATGAACTTCATCTCTTTAGGACACCAATGTAAAGACCAGCCAGACATGGAGAGATACGGGAAGGGCGCTCAGACAGAAGGAGACAGATGGTATTTAACTTTGGAAGCAGAGCTCTTTCTTTGAAAGATTTATCTGAGGATATAACCCTCATCTGGTACCACAGCCAAAACCCCACCAGAAAATCAAATAAGAAACGTTGGGAGGGATCCACTTTATGCACATTCCTTTTACTTTTCTTGGTGATCTGTTAAAGGTTCTTAGGAAAACCCCTTCATGTTCTGAGCAATGTTGCTCAAAATAAATAGAAACTTGGGACCTGCAAAGGGCTGTAACCAGTGCTAGGAAACCAACTCTCCCAACAGGCAGCTCGCTCTGGAGCTCCCTCCTGCAGATGCCCTGCATCTCCCTCTGAAATACCCCAAAAGGCAGAGACAAGGCACTGGACTGGCACTGGCCCATAGATGAGCCCAGCAGAAATGAATTAATACCTGTTGCTCCTTACCTAGGCCTCACAGAGGAGTAAAACTTTCTAAGTTCAAAAGTTGTAAGGAACATGTGGAGAAAATCTCACAAACTGTGGGCTGGAGGAGCCCCATAAGGGCTGGTTCTTGTCCACCCCTCTGTACTTTGTACCTAAAGGGCCCTTTAAAACAGAGACAAATAAAAGGGAAGAGAACCTAATGGATAAGGTACTTTCTTAGTTCCTTGACAGTCAGAGAGCAAGGGTCACACAAGGTACCAAAGCGACACAAACTGCACAATTGCACAAATTGTGGGGGACATCTGGGGACATCTTCCACTCTTGAGATGCCGTGAGGACACATACCAGATTTCCAGGCACCCTGTGATTGATGGATATGCAGGTCTTAAGACTCACCAAAGAATCTTTGCAGTTTTCCAGAGGAGATATTGTCCCTAACAAGGCAATGCAGACAGCTTTGCTCCACCTTATTCCACTGCCTCTAGTCAAAATCCTCATCTACGCTCCTAAACTGTTCCCCCTCCTCCTCCTGGCTCCAGTATCCAATCCCTTCATACACTTGCAGACAGTTATTGTCCCCTCAGGTGTCACTTAGCCAAGCTATACATATACTTACAAGCAGCTCTTTTAATCTTCTCACATAAATCAGTCCCCCCAGTTGTCTGATCCAATCATCCAGACCTGTCTCTCTCTGTCCAGACGAAAACCTTGCCTGTCTCCCTGACATCTCCTGGATGTCGAGCTGTCAGCTCAAGCTCAGAGCTCTTAATCTTCCTCCCCCTCCCCACCTCCTTCCTTAATTGCTGTGGACACTGCTACTGTCCTGCCTGTCGCTCAGGCCCACAGCCCTGGTGTTATTTTTTGCTTTGCTCTCCCTCTAGCTCTCCCCATCCTGGCTCAGACCCTGAGCTGAAGTCTTTCTGCAGCTCCTTGATAAGCCCAGCCCTGGCTGCCCGTCTATTCACTTGCAGTTCGCATCCAGACTCCCATCGTATTTCATCAAGACTCCTCTGCTCCAGCCTTGGCAAAGCACACTCCTGCCTCATCCATATTAATTTTTTTCTAGGCACTGCTCCGGCCACTTCTCCCTTGCCTCACATCTACCTTTCCCTTTCCCTGCCACATCAAACAGCTGCTACTTTTCTTCATTTGTCAAGGCTCCTCCTGGCCTCTTCCCAATCACTGTTCTATCACCTCTTCCTTACCAGAGGTCCACCCTCTTCCAGCTGTGCCAGATATCCAGGCTCTCTCCTGCATTTTTAGATTTTTCAAAGAAAATGGTGGTGTCTTCTGCCTCGTGTGGGAGCAGCTCCCCACTGGCATAGGCTGAGGCATTGGTTCTCTCCCTGCACATTCCCCCGAAAGCTTTCCTGCACCAGGAACACACCATCACTGGTCAGCAGTCAAGCCTGGCATCCTGCTAGTCCTCATGGCCAACACCATCCAACAGTTTAAAACTAAAAGAAGAAGAGATCTAGATCAGATGAGAGGAAGAAATTCTTTACTCAGCATACACTGGAACAGGTTGCCCTGTTCAGCTGCGGCTGTTGCATCCCTGTAAGTGTTCAAGGACAGGCTGGATGGGGCTTGGAGAAACCTGGCCTAGTGGAAGGTGTCCCAACTCATGGCAGGGAGGTTGAAACAAATTGGTCTTTGATGTTCCTTCTAATCCAAACCATTCTGTGATTACAAGATTTGACAATCTCACTGCTGCTTTGCTCCACCTATCTTCGGGCCATCCTCCTTCACCTCACAGCCCCAGGCAGCTCTTCAGGCACAGCCTTCTTGTGTTCAAACAACATTGTGCACAGTGGGACGAAGGTCCTGAGCACAGCAGTGACACACACACAAATCACGCTAATCACAACAGCTTCACTAGCACCTCTCTGCTGATTATCCTCATTTCTGCATCCGCAGCGTTAACGTATAATTGCATTTTAACAAGCTTCATTAGCACATTGCTTTAGTAAAGCTTAACACAGCCCAAGCACCCAAGGAAACCTCATGGTGCTTTTCTGCTCAATATAATTTTCAAGGCTTCTGTAACCTGATTTGTTAGGAATAACCTCAGGGCTGTAAAGCTTTTCTTCTGCCATCCAGTAATTAAGGAATAATTTGTCACGGAGCAAGTCAAGCTGCAGGGCAGGAGGGCCCTGTGCAATACAATGAAGCTGTGTAAACCAAAGCCCTGGGTGCAGGAACAAAGTGAGCATCCCTCCCCTCCTTCTTCGATAGCCAGGAGCTGGTGCTCAGCTCCTGTAAATGCTGCACAGACCCCTCAGCAATGCAGCTCTTGCTGCAGGCAGGGAAATGACTGTGTGCACCCTGCCAGCACACACTGGCTGTGGCTCTGCCCCTCCTGTACTTCTTCTGGACATGGTGCAGAAAGGTAAACAGCCCCTTGCCAAACTGTTGGCATGAGCTGTATGATGGAATGGGTTTAAGAAATGGGCTGCAAAGCTTTTTTAAGAAAGTTTTATGAAGCTCCAAAGGATAACTGAAACTCCATATTTTTTAAAAAAAATAACCAGCCTGGAAAGAAAAATGTGAGTAACTTAGGAATATGACAGATTGAGCACAGGTAATACATCTGTTGAGTATGATGGGTATTTCTGTCTGGCTAAACCTTTTCTAGCCTTAATACTTTTTCCAGTTATCTCAGTCACATATAAGTCAAACATTTTCCCAAGCATTCCTGGGAAGATGCTTCCTGTTTTGGTGAGGGGGAGAGGGTATTTTCAAGTAAAAAATTATCTGACTATGCTGACTGTGTATGAATCCCAGTCACAAAAACAGAAGTGGTTTTGCAGATGGAGGCTGTTACCTGATTAATTTTTTTTTTCCTTAACTTCCATAGTAACCAGATTAAGGAACTGCTGGCAAACCTCAGTCACATTTCCAAAACCATACGAAGGAACAGTGTGGCAGGAATAGAAAGCTATAGAATATCAACTGCTACATGGCCCCAGACAGCTGTCTGTGAAAGCAGAAAACATGGGGTTAATGGTTCTTTCATACTTTCTTTTAGTACTTGCAGACAACTGAGGACTGGTGTGGAGATCATTGATCATTGCTGGAAATTCTCCACGCAAAGAGACACGCTGATCTTGTGAAGTGTCAGCAACACTCAATTGCCATTAATTTTAAGGGAGATCAAAGTTGTCAAGCATTTTGTAGGGTATTCTAAATCTGTGGACAGACAGGCTTCCATCTCACTATAAAACAGGTTCTCCTCCAGCAAATCCCTCTCACACCTCTATTTATCTATGCTTTGCAAATTTCCAGCTTCAGCACATAAAGGGGAAAAAAAAAAAACACAACAAAAAATCAGATAGTTGTCAACTATCTGATAATACAATAGTTGATTCTTAAAAAATACATACTTCTCACATCCTACTACCATTATTTTAACGTTCAGAGGTAAAGGAAAAACTTCACCCATCCCCACCTTCTTCCCCCTTAACCAGACAAATAAGGCATTCAGCTTGTCTGAATTTAAATTTTTATTGGAGTTGATCCAGCAACCAGAGCGCATTGCTAGAAGCCAAGGTCCCGCTTCCTTCAATACACCTCCTTCATTCTGACTCCCTGCTTTTGTACAGCTTTGGTAATCTCAATCTGTGGTCAGGGATAGGATAAAATTTCAGCTATTTCCCCCCTCAACTGTACCGAACAGGACTTGCTCTTAAATCAAAAGCCCTGCACCCCAAACCTCTGGTGAAGTACTTAACTATAGGCAAGTCTTTGAAATCATCACATGCTTCTTTTTTTCTTTTTCTTAGATATAGTGCTGAAAACCACAGAAGTGAACCAAGATCTCGGGAATATCAAAGGTATTGAGAGAAAACTGGGGGAAGGGGGATCATAGGATGGCACCCCAGTGCTTTGTTGGCCTAATCTTCTGAAATAGATGGCATTACCAGTCCTCATCAAAAATGTAAAATTCTCTCCCTTTTTCTCTAAGGCATGAGAAAATATTGTTAACTTTTCTGGAACCATTAGGAGGAGACAGCAACTGCAATCCAAGCAGAAGCTACTTTACTGCCATTGCCTTCATAAATGACCTTCACCTTCCTGCACAGGATGGTGTGGGCTCCCACATACTTTCCACTGATGTTTAGATTTTCCTCTCTCAGTACTTCTCCTTTTTTCCTCTCATTCCCTCTTCTCCCTACAAATAGTAATTCAAGAACCACGATCACCCCTTTGCTTGGCTTCAGGTCTCTTGCATGGGCTAAAGTTACCTCCAATTCCCCAGCATGGTTTGGGGAATTTATTTATATTCTATGTTCTGGAGATAGCCCCCATGTCTTGCCAAGGGCTCTCATGGGTATTACAAAAGGAACTGACAAATATTTATGGAACCTAAAGTGAAATTCAAGATACTGTTAAAATAAAGTTTGCTTTTGGTTTTTTGGTTTTTTTTAATTCTCCTGAAGAATTGACCTGGCTCTCTTGGCAAAAAGACTAATCCAAATGCTATTGGTATCTTAACAGCTCATAAGAACCACATGCTTCAAATAAAGCCATTACTATCAGACATGCTGAGTGGTTCAATTAAACAAATATGAAAATAGACACTTCATCCTGCTTTAACTACATGGGATCATTTCACTCCTGAATCTACAATGACAATGAAAATGATATAGTATTTATAGAGCAGCTTTTTATCCTGGAAGATCCCAAAGGATTACACAGACCCTGCTTCACACACTACTGAGATTGCTGCCACTTCCAGGGAGGAGCACAGGAGCTGTCCCACAGTCCTGAGGAATGGCACGTGGCAACTCAGACAGAGGAGCAGGAAAGAATTCCACATTCAGCTGAAACTATAGAAAGGAATTTAAGCAGGCAGAATGGAGATTGTTTAGGCTGGAGCACATCCAGCACAGAGAAGGCATAGTGATCTGGCATTTCAAATACAGAAGTTAAAGCAAAACAATAAAAAAGTTCTGGTCTAAACTATCCAAAAACCAAAATTTTGGGAAGAAGGGGAAACACCATCTTGAAGGTGAACAATATCATTCCTTCCACTTCAGCTGTGCACGGGAAATTCTCTAGAAGCTGTTCTTTTTCACTATTCCTTTCAGGAATACAAGAACCAGGACTAATAATACTTTGCTTAGCTGCCCATCCACACAAGGATGACACAGGATACATTATGAATTAAAGGGTTCAAAAAGCTTTGTCTGCTGGTCTCACACACATCAGAGACAGGAAAATTCTGGGTCCATCTACATCACACATCGACTGCTGCCAGGATCTCTGCTGGCATCTTGCCCCATTTCACATAAGCTGCACTGCAAATATAACACAGCCCATGGAGAGAGAGAAAGAGACTTGCTCAAGGCTGCCCTCTGAGCCTGTAGCAGCAGCATCAGGAATCCAGTTTTGACTCCCAGTGCTCTACTGTGACAGCCAGGTGATGCCTCCCCACTCCAGGACAAGATCCCTCCTGTGAAACCATGGTCTGGCATGAGGAGCTCAGCGAGCCTCAGTGTACTATGTCAATAGGTGGCCAAAGATTTTCCAGTAAAATTTTCTTTTATGAAAGACAGAAAAGAAAACCACTGATTTATGGAGCAGCAGCACGGCAGGTCATGGTAAAACCGGGAAAATCCATCACTTTAAGAAATCAGGGACACGGTGACATGACATGAAGTCATGTGGGCACACACCAAATGTCAGCTGCAACTCTAAGGGTTACAGCAAGGATGGGAACCAGCTCAACATGAGGAGTTCAGTGCTCATAATGACACATCTGCAAAGAATCAGTCACAGAACAATCTGGGTTGGAAAAGACCTTTAAGATAGAGTTCAACCATTAAACCAGCACTGTCAAGTCTACCACTAAAACCATGTCCTTTAAATCCACTCAGGTATGGTAAAGAGAAGCAGCCCTGGCAATATTACTGCAAACATCCCCCCAGTACAGAAGTGTGAAAGAAATATAACTCTGCCATGAGAGTTTTTTTACCTGGCACACAGACTAGCACTAGAATGAGCCTCTCTTCAGAACAATTATCAGAAAACGCCAATCTTATAAAGCTTCTTTCTTTTTTCCAGTTAATTTAGCCTGAAGCAGAGCAATCAAGACTCTTCTGGCAGGGTATCACATTCTCAATATGTAACCACTTAAAGGAAGAGGACAGCTTTTGCAGAGAGATGTCCCAGGAGAAGAAATCATTGTACAAGTGAAACGGATTTCTTCGGAGTGACTATCAAAATAATGTGAAGCTGCTCTCTTTTTTTTTCCCCTTTCATTTCCTTTTCCTTCTCCTTCTCTTCCTTTTCTTTATCTTTTCCTTTTCTTTCCTTTCTATTTTTTTCTCTTGTCCTTTTGTCTCTTTTTTCCCCCCAGGACTCTACTACTTTCTTTTTCTTTGTTCACAACCCTAATCTTCTGTGGTTTCAATGGCATAAGTAAGGCAGATAATCATGTACTATGAGGGTGAAGGGGGTGACTCCATGGCTGTACAACCTCCAGGCACTATTTTTTCCTGGAGGGATGTGGAAAGAACAAAATGAAAATACTCAGACTTAAGAGATGAACAAAGAAGGAAGATGTGGCATGCTGCGTAAAGGAGAAGGCTTCCAGTGGCTCTACAAACTGCCAAGAGCTAAGTCTATTCTCTTATTCAGGCATATTTTAGGGTGTTTTGAGTACTCACAGAACTCCTATCACTGACAGCAGAGGGAAAAGTGCATCTATACAGAGACTGTGCATTTCTCTGCCATGACAGAGAACCTGTCCTCAGGTATGACAGAGGAGGAGGATCAGAGGAGGAGGAACAGAGTTGAACCCTGTCTGGCTCAAGGTCACACAACGCAAAGGACAGCAGAACTCCAGACCCAGACAGCACTGCAGAAAAAGGCTGTGGGATAAATCATGGCTAAACAGGTAAGGAAAATACATGCCAACTCCACTTTGGGAGGTGCATTGGACTTAGGCCACCAGCTCTGTTGCTGTTTTGGAACAAGAAACCCTCTATTTTCACCCTTGAGCAAGGGCCAGGTTGGATTAAAGGGCAGCAGTCTGACCTGGAAGAAACTCTGTGCAGCAGCCTTAAGGCAAAGCAGCCCACACAACCCATGGGACCCAGGATTTCATACAAAAGTGACTCCATCCCTCTGCCCCTGTGTGAACACACTGCTCGTGGTGAGTAAGCCTGTGTCATCCTGCAAGCCCAGGGTGTCAGGAACACACCCAGCTCCAAAGCTCAGTGCATGGTGAACATTTGCAGTGCCACTCTCGGAGCTGCAGAGCAGGGACATGGCAGAGGTGTGGTGGTGAGGGCTTCTGCACAGATTAGCAGCCAAAATGTGTGCCTTGGAGAACCTCTGGCTGATGTTCAAGGATAGAAACCAAGCCTGGCAGAGAGTGTACCTTCTCTGTGTCACCCTCCCAGCGCCTTTAGGAAGGTACACTGTGCTCTGGCTGGTGCTGAGGCACCTCTGCTGCTACACCCATGCAGCAACAGCACTGCTGCTGTCTGCACAGCCCTGTGCTCCTGCTGATCTCCCCAGCCAACTCCTCTGACCCTGAAAATGCCCAACAAGCCATCCAGGCTGTGCTAAAATACAGGGACTGCTGCTGGAAATGAAGGCAAAGTGGAAAGGGCAGAGGCAAAAGAGGATGTTTAAACAATCCAACAAATGACTGAAGATACTAAAAATTATTTTAAATCCATTTTTATACATGAAAAAAGATGATTGCAAAGCTTAGCATGTTACGGTTGTTTCCTCTGCATATGTATATGCATGCACGCATGAAGAGCATGTAAAATGCTGCATTTTATCACATCTCTTTGCAGATCAGGATGTGACATCAACCTACACACAAAAATCCATGTGTGTGTGTATTGGCAGATATTTCATGAAAGTAGAACTTTAGCACTGTATTAATGAAATGTGTGATGTTAGAGCTCTCTCCCTGTATCATGAAATACATGGCTATTTTAGCATTTGCAGAGCCTACTTTCTGCAACAGCATGACATGACCAGCCCCACATTCAGAGAATAACCATGGCCTTGTCTGCACTGCAAAAACTGGCCCCATAATTAAAAAAAAAAACACACCAGTGCAGTCCAGCCAGCAGCAGCAAGAGCAGTGCTCTAATACAATACTGGACTCAGCTGTTTTTAGTGTTGGATCATCTCATTCTGCACAGAGTAGGGTAAGAAAAACCATGGGGAAAAGCTCCCACACCCTAAACCCCCTTACTATAGTCTCATTGCAGCTGTCCTGAAGAAAGTGAGGGGGAAACGGTTCCACAGTCCCCAGATATTTTTGTGAATTGACAAAAGAAAAATTCTGTTACAAAGAGGGGTAACAAAAAAAATAATGAAAAGTAAGAATCTCAGCATTTTCTTAAAACATTAATCTGTGAACATTTTTCTATCTGGTCAGGTGTTCTATCAGCAGTTTGGGAGTGTTTCATTTCAATCCTGGCAGCTGCTATTTGTTTTTAATCTTTTCAAGCTTTTCGGTAAAAAGTAACCTAAATTGTAGATCAAACCCAAACTGTGCCAAATCAGACAATCTTACATTTCATTTGAAGAAAGTAAACGACAATCACAACCTCCCTGGGAGAAAATTTTTATTCCTACCATTCTTTATTTGTACAACAATTAGCCTTTTTCTGATCCAAGATAAAGTCCCCCAGGCACAGTTGTGAAACATGATAATAGCGGAGTGCTGGGGTTTTTTTAAATGAATATGACGAATTACCAAAATCAATCATTCCCTCAAAATTGAAGCTATGATGAGCTGGCATCTTGCACCCTGGAAGTGTTACCTCCAAAAATTCTCAGCTAGACCCCAGAGTGATACAAGAGCATCCTGAACTTCCATGCCTCGCAGCAGTTCATGGGTGTTATGTCATTCCATGGTGCTTCTCTGCAGCTGTGCGCTGGAACAGCCACTAGCTGCCCTTCTTAAACTCAGAATACCTAAGACCTCATGCACATCAGACTTTAAAAAGCAAAACCAACCCCTTCCCCTACGTGGCAGTGTCAATGAGAAATGAAATTAACTGAATTCTTTCACGCCCGGAGCCAATGAGCTGCAACACAGGGCAGCACATCAGCTCCCCGCGTCAGCCAGCGAGGAAAAAACGCACTGAGACTTCGTGCCAGATGCACCTTATAATTTCACTGGCATGCAGTGATGGATGAACATATCAGTAATGCTCCCCCTTCCCTCTGCTAAGTCCCTATCCCTCAATTCCCCTCCATGGAAAGTGAAATCACTGCAAAGTGGCCTCTCTTGTGCAGGCACCTGGGAGGCTGCCCCGTGCAGAGTTACCTGTGTGGCCTCCAAGATCCTCCGTTCCTCTGCACAGATTGCATCCAGATAAAAGCAGAGGGAGATGACGAAGCATTTGTGCCTGGAATTCCCTGAATTTCATTACCAATCACCAAGGGCTTAGCCAGGGCCAAGCTCTGTGGTTGGTGCACAGCCACGCTTTTATTTCGGGGCGATAAAGGTCCATTCGCTACCGCCGGGGAGCCTTAAGGGGTGGGATGTGTGTGTCTCCACGGTGAAACTGGACTGGACTCATGCAAACAGCTGAGACACGCAGTGCCACAGCACTTGTCCTGCTCTTGCAGTGTTTAACCTATGTCAGCTGCTGCCTGAGCCATCTCCTTCAAGACCTGGCAGTGACAGACGCGTAATTCGGTTTGGGGAGGCGTGGGACCTGCTCTCCCTTCCCACCTCCCTCCCATGTCTATCCACCTTCCCTGCTGCTGGGTTATGTCAGCCCAAAACCTTCTCTGGGGAGGAGGAACAACAGCTGGTTCTCTCCAAACCATCTCACCCAATTAAAGAAAAATCTGCAAGCGATGCTTATGTGCTTATTGTTGATGCGGGCACAAGGCAGAGAAGGAGTGACCTCACCCTCCCTCGGCTGTGCTGACTTAGAAAAATTCCTGAAAAAAGGCAACTGAACAAGAAGGTGCCACTTGTGGCCCTTAGTTTACAAGAGCAGATCCAAGCTAGTAATATTAGGGCTTACACAAAACCATCCAAGATGCCAACTGTGCTCTTTTCACCCTGAGTTTATGGTAATTAATATGTTTTCATGTAGTCACAGGTTCTGGAGTCATGGGGTAACACAAAAGAATGAAACTTAAGGAATTTTTTAGCTGTTGTGTGACAAGCTTGTGGAAAGCTTGAGAATTTGAATGCTTAGCCAGAAAACAAGTAACCAGCGCCTAAATGTGAATTTTTAAATACCTTAATATCCTCTTGAGTACTGGAGACTGAGTCATGGTTCTGGGAAGGGTAACATTACAGCTTCATGGTCTGCTGCAAGACTTGGCTAGGATGAAATCAGAGGTTTTCTGTAATAATTTGGAGCCTCTGTTCTCTCTGTGGAGGGGATGGTCCTCAGCAAGTAGCAGAGGATGCCTGCCTATTAAATTCACATCAAATTAATAGAATTAACTGCTTAACAGCCTTCACAGTTCAGGAAAAGGCAAAACATTTAAATGTGTTGCAGATTTAGGCATCTGTTATTAAACATTTGAGCTTGAAGACTTGGACCCCCAACTTCTTAATGTTATTTCTTCCATAACACTTAGGTCTAATTTTAAATCTCGGTCTCAACCACCGCATCATGAAATTATTCTAGTGTAAAGTAAATCGAAGTTGAATGAGATGAGCAGTGGAAGAAGTCTTTTGGACCAGAGACATAACAAGGTAATATCAGAAGAGCAATTCTGAGCAATTCTTCAGCAATCCCAAGTCGAGGCCCTTACACAAGACACGGCCACTGCAGGGTGAATCTGAGATCAACAAATCAGCACTTGAGTAGGTCAGGGCTTTAGTGGCTAAAGCTGTCACAGACCACTTGAAGACATGTCAGCTGTACTTCTTACTGTCCCCTGACCCTCCACCCTCTCCTCTCCTCTCCTCTCCTCTCCTCTCCTCTCCTCTCCTCTCCTCTCCTCTCCTCTCCTCTCCTCTCCTCTCCTCTCCTCTCCTCTCCTCTCCTCTCCTCTCCTCTCCTCTCCTCTCCTCTCCTCTCCTCTGGAGGAACTCACAAGGTAATTTTCTGATGTTCACAAAGCAAAGTATGACATGCTGAGTGACATGGCAGGGATTCCCCCTCCTCCCCGAGCCCTTTCACCCATGGATCTGCAGAGCCCAGGTTCCAGTGGCTCCAGGTGATGTGTTCTCTGTACTATCGTTCTCTGTTAAGAGTCAGATCAGCAATCCTCATGCCCATCAGCTTTTCACCAGGACCTTACACATTTGGATATACCCCCACATCACCATCCCACATAAAAGCCCCGCTTCTCTTGGAACAGAACCCTCAATTCTGCATCCCCACTGCCTGGGCCTGCTGTAGCCCCCTACACAACATTCACAAAATCCTTGTTATTTATTAACAGAGCCATATATTTCCTGCCAAGTATGTTTCCCCTTCACACAGCTCATGGGGCCATTCAGCTCTTTGCCAAGCAGACCTTTCAAATACACAGTGTTGAAACTAAAAGGGCCCTTGTAGTTGTGCAGTGTTGTGAGGAGAAATGTTTCTTCCCTGACACACGCTGTACCCCAGTTACAGCTCCAGCCTTACTCATGGGGAGCCGAGGGCTGTGCAGGGATATTGCTGCTATTACCCTAGGCACAGGGAGTAGGGTGGGGGCATAGGTCCACTCCCAAGAGGACATCTTGATGGCCTGGATGTGGCGGGGCACAGATCACCCTTATCAGCCGACAGCTGGGAGACAACAGGGATTTAGACCTGAGTACATCACACTGGATGAATCTTGATTTTGCAGGAGACATTGTGGAGTCCCTGCTCTTGGATCTGAAACTGCTCTGGAGGAAGGACCTCAACCTGACCAAGCTGGCATGAAGTGCTTCACAAAACTCACAACTTCAGGCACCACTCACCTGCAAGCCCTCACACAACAGCAGCTCAGCCCATGCAGGAAGGGATTTCCTTTCCTGTAAAACTCTCCAGCAAGAATCATCAACCTAAAAAGCCCTTACAGAGGTAGGAATCTCAGCAGGACCCACCAGGTCACTTCCATTGTGCATGGAGTGCAAATGGTACTTTGATTATTTGATTATCAATCATCTTCATTACGCTCACAATCCGGAGCACGGAGGAGGTTTTCAGTTGCCCTGGATGGTTTGGCAAGCAGGACTGGTGCTGAAAGACGAAGAGACTTTTGCTCCCCAGCCAGCCAGCAACTTCAAAGCCCTTTCCCTTCAGTTGCTGTTACGGCAGTACACACACACACAACTGCTGTTAAGGTATCACCGGCCTTGGCGGAGGTCGGAGCTGCCTGACTCAGGGCCTGACTCAGGGCCTGCTGCAAACACAGGGCAGACAGCTTTCTAAAAGGGTTTTTATCTGCAACAACTAACGCTCTGTGCCCAACAGAAATGCTGCAGAAAGGACCGTGAGAGATTTTGTTATGCAAGAGGTCGGGTGAGCTTACAGTCAACCAATTCCAGCTGCCTGCATTTCAGTCAGAAGACGCCAGTTTGAGGGGAAGTACAAATTTGGGATGAAAGCATATCAAAGTTGATCCGTTGTAAAAAGTGTTTTAGGTCTAGGATGGAAATTCATGTTTCTCAGAACAGCCTCAGCCTAGATCAGAAAAATTTTATTGCAAGCCCTGTAATAAATCAGTGACAGTAAGACTTACATATTTTCTCACAGCTCTAATGCATGCACAGATGCACCTGAACTGCTTTCCTTTCTTCATGCCCTGAGGAATACTGACTTTATAAGAATAATAAAGAGCTCCAAGAAGTGAGATTGGGAGAACATTACCTTAAACTAGCTTGGCTGGTGAGAACCAGCTTCCCACTCACCCCAGTGATTTCTCTCCCACAGAATAGGCCGATGCACCCTTCTGTCTCTTTTGGATTTTTTTCCTTGCCAAAATATTACCTAACTCCAAAATACAATGATAAAACCAGAAAGCTTTCTTTTGATAAGAGAATCCAAATGAACCCTTCTTCCTTTAGAATCTAGGAAAGATGTTTCTCGCTTCCAAAAGTCTTAGGATCAAATTTAAGTTTCAGGATCAAACTCTATAGTGGCTTTTATAGGGGAGTTCCCTGCAGTATCAAGCCCCAGTTAAGATAAGATGTAACAGGTAAGTGCAAGTCTCCAAAGGAGAAAGTGTGAATTGTGAGGAAAAGCACTATTATAATTTTGTACCATGAGACAAATAGAATAAAAAAGCAAAACACATTAAAACTCTTCTTAGGTCGGTTAGTTTGGTTGTTCATTAGTTTTTCCCTGAAGTGTTAAGAAGAGAAATGAATATACTTAGTCATGAGGTTTAAACCCATGTCTCCCTCTAAAAAGAATAGTCACTGTCCTGTGCTCCCAGCAGATTTTTATTGAGCAATTGAAAGATGCTGTTTTCAAAGCCAGGACTCAACCCAGTTAATTGTTACACCTCTTTGTGTTGCCTTTTCTTTCAACGAGAACCAGCTAAAGGTTTGCAGGAAGGAGCCTCGGGGCTGCAACAGATGTCATGAGCCACTTCCTACAAATCAGAAAAGGAAAGTAACCCCCTCAGGTTAATTATGGGGAGAGGCCACACACGGAGCTGTGTAATGAGCCTGTGGGATGGAGAGAAGGCAACTGCTTCATATTGGATTTCAAGAGACAGAGCATGAAATCCCTGGTGCTGACTACATGCTTTCACACTGCCAGAGCATCGCCTCCTGCCCGGGGAGGACATGGGTTGTGCTGTCTGGGGCAGGCAGCAGAGGTAAGGGAGGACAGTGACATTGCTCAGCCACCCTCTGAGGACGTCTCTCAGCATTCCTGCCCTCCCGAGGCACGGCTGCCGCAGCACATGGAACTTTGCACCTGCCTCCCTCCCTATTTACACAGGTGCAAGGGAGGTAGAAAGCCACAGCCTAAGGACCAAAGTGTAAAGACAGGGACTTGGCTGACCTGGATGTTGTTCTTTTCCTGGTGGGATGAATAGGTCAAAGTCCTTTCATCTTTCTCTGCCTCATTTCCCCATCTATATAATGAAGATGGTGGTATTTTTATTTTTTTTATTTTTTTTCCCATGAAGTGGCTAGATTTTCACTAAGGGAAAGCACCAGAACAATCCTAGCTAACATCATTACCAAAGAGCCCTGTAACAGCATAGGTTATGCCTTTTTTTTTCTCTTCTTTTCCACTCCCCCACCCCAAAAGATTGGTGTGACCCCACCTTGTTTCTGGAAACAGTTTCCTTACAGGTATTGGGTCACTTTAAAAAGTCACAGATGCTTTTTTAAAGTAAATTTGTGCAGCTAATCAAACGTAACTCAGCCTTGAATGTCAGCTGAAGAAGCAGCCCCATGTTTCCTTCCACTAAAATATACATTTATGGTCAGGTTAGCATGACCTGACAACAAAACCAGCAAGGACAAAAACAACCCTGAATGCGCCAGCTAGAGTGCTAGAAGATTTATTTTAGTGGGTGGGAAATAGCTTGATGTTTACTTAAACTATGATTTGCAGATGGGGGCCGGGGGGGGTTACAGTGAGAGTTAATGGGTTCATCTACAAAAAAGGAGAATCCTCGCAAAAAACTGAGCTACAGCTTCGTGTGGGAAGGTATCGCTGTTACCAGAGGAGAGGTCACTGGGATCCAGGACACGCTGCACAGGCATAGCTCAACCTCCTCCTGCCAGGATGGCCTCGGGTAGTTGTTCCTGAAGAAGTAAGGAGAAGCAACTCTGTGCTTCAATGAACTCGTGCAGTGGCCAGGAGGAATGGAAAAGGTCAAGATTTTCAGGCCAAGAGGGACATTTTGTTGACATTCCATCTTGGGGGGGGAAAATAAAGTGAAACATTTTGGGTTTGTTCCAGGACAGAACAGTATGGGTTTTTTTGGTCTCAGAAAAGCAATGGAAGATAGATCTGCCATCCTTTGGGCAGCCGTAATAACAACTCCTCCTTCAGCATCTTCCCACAGTGCACATCACCTCTTACACTTGTGTTGATTATGCTCAAAACAGGGCTAAAAAGCAAAATTTGAATAATTTCAAATCTCTCATAAAGCATGACCACAATAATGCACCATCCAGAATAATACACTGTGCCCTTGCTGACAAAAGCACTGAGCACTGCTTTGTGGCAGTGGATTTTCATCAACAGCTCTCTCTTCCAAGTGCACAGGAGGATATTCTCACTAAAAATGACTACTGGTCAGTGAACGTTAGATATGTTCCAATTTTTCCACACCCAGAAATCCAATATCCAGACTCGAACTGATGGTTTGCATGTCACCTTACTTCCTGCTTCTTCGAAAACAAGGCACACCAAATCCACCCTAGTTTCGGCAGGTAGATTAGAGGCTAAGAAAAACTGGTTTTCTTGAGCAGGATTAGCTTGAGGTGCTTCTGAGATAATCTGTCTGCCTTCCAGGCACACTCTAAAATACTCAGAGGCACCCATTTGTCATCACTGCTGCATTATCCCTGCAAAATGCATCATCCTTGCATGATGGAGCTACCTGACCTGCAGGGTGGGAGTGTGCATGCCTCCTACCTTGTGTATCTACTGGGGAGGTAAAAAATCAGTTCATGGTCTGCCTGCAACAAGTTGAACACCAAGACTGCTCAGATATTGCAAGGAGACACACTGCTGAACTCTGATCACTCTGTCCCAACGGCCCAGGATGGCACAAGCAGAGTTTCACGAATGTGGATGGCAGATCCAAAAAATGGCTATTCAGCAGGGCTGAAGGAGCAGCTTCAGTTTTTTGAAGCAGATATGAGGGGCACAAACATCACCTGGACAGTTATCAATGTCCTGTTAAGGGCAACAGGATGGCAAGCCAGCCTGGAAAACTAATAAAAACAGAAGTCCTGCTCATACTTGTACCAAATTTTCTTAGGCTCAAAGGGTTTCTCTAAGATTTGAACAAATAATAGGATCAGAGGGCTTTAAGATGCTCCCATCAACTCACGTAAGGGGCTTGATCCAGCCCCCATTGCAGTCAGTAAGTTTTGAAAAAAGAAATCTCCAACTTAAATCCAGCTATTGTGATTTACACCAGCTGAGGATCTCTCACTCTGCTTGCAATGGGAACATGACCAGGCTGCTTGCCAGCACTTCTGGCTTTGCTGCAGTAGGAGTGACGTTCAGGTATGCGTGACCACTCACCATCAGATTTCTTTACAATGACAAGCTTTGAAGTCAGAGCACTTTGCTCTCCTTCCACAAACCATTTTCACTCAAAACAATAACTATTTAAACGGGAGCCTCACCAAAGCCATTTCAGATTTTTTTTTTTTTCATCTTTGTCAGTGGTAAAACATAGTTAAATCACAGAAAAACCTGCATCATAGGCTGGATATCCCAGCGTTAAACTACTTCCATTTACTTTCAGTGCTGGGAGAGAAGACACCAGTGGCTTCACCCAATATAACACTGAAACCTAGAAAGAATAAAATTGAGCAAATCATTTTTGCTGAAAATCTTGTAAAACTCCTCCCTACAAAGCCCACTAAAAGTTGTCTTTTCATAGCCAGCGGGGCTGTTGGAGGCTTGAATGTGATTTGTGGACCTCATCCTGCCTATTCAGAGCAAAAGATAACACCTGCGGGAAGCAGGCGAAAGGTTAAAACCTGGTACCTCTGTGTTTTCCTAAGTGCAGCGCTTGGCACCAGAACAGAGCCTGGGAACAATGGCAGGAGCATTGTGCCTGTTTTCTTTTCCCTTAAAGTAACATTTTTGCTGCAGTGTCATCTTTCTGCTCAGCCAAGCAGGCGCTCTGGGTCAAATCAGCTGCGTGAGCCGTCAGCAGATTTTTCTGGCCCTCTCAAAAGATCTTCAGGCATTGTATTAAGAAGCCAAATCGGTGAGAAAACAGGAAAAAAAAAAAATTAAAAAGTGGACAGACTGCCCACACGTTTTACCGGTCAGGCGCTCGCATGACTGTGAAATAATCAGCATTCTTTTGGTGAAATGTAGCAGCTTTAAAGCAGCAATCTGGCTTCGCTCACTGGAAAACAGTGTGCTTTCTCGAAAAAGCTAAACCCAGGGTATTACAGCCTGACAGCTTCAAAATTCCTCAGACCTCCCGCAGGAATCGCTCACAAAAGAGCAGGCTGGATGTCATCCACCCATCCCAGGGCTGGATGTCAGGGAAACAGACCCTCTGATGGAAAACCCTAAGGGAAGGCATAACTTCCACTTACACCATCTTTTATGTTTTGGCTAAATGGCTTGTTTATAATTGTTGGATTTAGGCGAGAAAGGCTTCACCTCTCCCTACAGTTCCTGTAGCGCAGCTTTGGGGCCTCTGTTGGGTCACTTGCCAGACACAGAAATTAGGAGAAATTTTCCTAGAGTTCTTTCACGTGTTTTGGCAGGGATCCTGCAGCAGACACGGACACAAAGAGCACAGAGGGCAGTCCCACTTTCACAGCCCTTTGCACAAACCTTACTCATTTCTGGGAGCCGCCATGCACCAACTTTGCAGACAGACAAGAGACACAGAACAAAATTCAGCACTATTTGCCAGGATTTCCATAAATCCATAAAAAAAGATACAGCATTTTTAAACTGAAGCTGCATTTTTAAAAAGAAATAGCATTCTTTTAAAAACCTGCCCTTTCTATACAAAATTTCTTCAAGGGCTATTCCTATCCCAAACAAGAGAAACTGAGGAGTTACATATGGCACTTCCACACATAATAGCTACCACAAATCCCTGTGGTTGTGGCACAGAGAATCAAGAGACTGCTTAAATTGATGAAGACAAAAGTTTAATTGCTCATAATTTTGCCACACAGAACCATCTGGGCTAAGACTTTCCAATGCCTGGGACACATAACTCCATTCTTATGAGAAAAATAGTAGGAGAACATCTAATTAGAAATTCTATGATTTGGCATACTCACACATGAGCTGAATTAAGGCAGAAAAGGACATCTTCAATTCTTTGTTTTGCAATCTTACTAAATTGTTCAATTTAATTCATGTATTTGTAAATTTATTTAATTTGGTAATGTGATGGTAAGCGAATGCTAATTCCTAGTACTTGGTGAGCAGGAGTTGACTCAGTCATTGCTGCACATTAAGTAACAGATTATGGCCTTAATTTTTATTTGTGTGATACTAGAGGAGTACCCTTCAAGCTTCCCTGCTGCCTCTTCTCACGTGAACTTCCTGCAGTCCGGACTACAGCAAAAGCCAGATAAAATCATTTCTGAAACGAGACGGAGGCCTGAAATGCAAATCAGGGGAAGAAGTCAGCAGAAAGGGGTCTTCATACAGATTTGGTAGGTTATCGGGTCTTTACCTGCCTGGTAATCAATCCTGGTGCCTGATCAGCTCCAGGGGATGGACCCAGGAGGAGCACAAAGGCTCTTTATTCCCTCTGCTCATGCTGTGACTCTGCTGTAAAGCTGGTTCACTGGGAAGGGCAAGGTGGAGCTGGACATGGGGCCTATCAGGTGACGTTAATGCTCAGTCAAGATATGGACCTTGTGTTTGAACGAGACAGACAGTCTTTGAAGAACATAATCTGTGTTGCCAACAATGGCTGGAGTGAAAGGAGCTCACTCTGGTTACCACAGAGGATGGACTGGTAAGGCAAAGTTGGATTCTTATCAAGATGTTAGGTTGGGGTTTTTTTAATCGTTGATTCATATGGTAATGGCTGTGAATATACAATGCAAGGTCTTCAAAGGGAGGAAACATAAGAAGGGTATAGCTTCACCCAGTTCACATTAAGGTTCCACAGTTTTGTCCTGTCTGTTTTTTGGGGTTTTTTTTAAATACATAAACCCTACTATCTTTGCAGGGACAAATTCTATCCATGTCTTTTCAGATTCCCTCCAATTCCAGTTGGATACAGGCTCGCCAGCAGCAGTGAGAGGCAGCAGCTCTCCTGGGGTGCTGTGTTTCTCAGATTGACCTTAGCTCTGTTTACCCTTGCTTCGAAAGTTTGGGCCAACATCTGCTAAATAAACTGCTGAGTGCTGGGGCGGTGGGGACAGGGAGGGGGAGTTAAAAACAAATGGGATTGTGCTGAAACGAGAGAGTAGTGAGAGGAGCTCTAGAGAGATTGTTCTGGGTCAGCACAGAGGCAATCCCTTTGAATCAATAGAAAACCTTCTTCTGACATCTCTGACCCAGATTTCGAGCATGCAGAACATAGCTATCCAAAGTTCATGCTTCCAGTTCAGATTGACGTACTTTCCTAAATACCCAGACAAGCCACACTTTCTTCTGTTTCCTCTCCATTTCCAGCACACTGGAATTACCCAGGTACTTCAGCCAGGCAGTAGTGGCTTCACCCATACAGTTTAGTTAAGGAGGGCAGTAGCTTACATTTAAGACAGCAGAATCTCTTTTCCACCAAAATTCGAGTTAATCATCCCAACAGCACGCAGTTGGCAAGCACAAGGGATAGAAAGGTGTTTTCAAAGCTGATGGTGTGTTCATTCCAACACATCACATTTTAGACCCTCAGCACCACCAATCACAGCATTTCACAAGCCATAGCAGTTCCTCCCTGACACAAGAGGTGTCTGACTGTGCCACACTTAGGACTTCAGGTCTGTGCAGCGGCCTGCACAGCATCACTGGAACAGACTGTCCAGACAAGTGCTGGAATCACCATCCCTGGAAGTGTCCAGAAGGTGTGTGGATGTGCGGACATGGTTTAGTGGTGGATGCAGCAGTGCTGGGTGAACAGTTGGACTCAATGATCCTGGAGGTCTTTTACACCCATAACAATCCTATGGTTCTGTCCTGTGCTTCCTTAGGTTTTTGGCAAGGGCACACTAAACAAAGCTCATCACTCCTGGAAAGCGTGAGCATGCTCAGCACGTATCAGATGTGTAGGTATTGTCTCACACATTTGCAGCCATCCAGGCACTAATCCTCCCCTTATTTACCAGCAAAGTGCTCCTTAAATAACTGTATCCTCAGTATTCAGCATATGCCTTTAAAGCATCAGGATTAACATCCCTTAAAAAAGAAAAACTGGGTAATATGAGAGCAGATATATCCATTATCAACATATCTACATATTTTTTAATCCCAACCAGCATGTGGTCCTGGTATTATCTCATGGCAGTATGTTCCAGAGCTTATCTGGAATAACTTTGCTTTTCATCACCTTCCGAGTTCCCTGAATATTTCCTTGTTTGTCTGTCAAGCTGCCTTTGGCTTTCTGGACAGCTCTGTTCATACTCAAGGCATCCAAGAAACATACTCCAGCAACTCTAAGACACTAAAAAGAAGGAGGAGGCAGACAAGGCTCTCCTGGACAGCAAACTATCCAACACACAGCGTTAGTGAAGCCAGCACAGTGTCATCTGAGGTGAGCACAAGACCACGAAAAAATCCCCAGTACCATGCAGGGCTTTAGAGCAGATCTTGAAGCTCCAAGCAACCCAAGGTGGATAATTAGCCAAGAAAACTGGGTAAAATGCAACATTTCTTAATCAAAGATGCCAGCTAACTATGAATCTGCTTTTGGTAGGAAGGAAAACTGATGGAGCAGTTAACCATGAATCTGCTTTTGGTAGGAAAACTGATTATCTACATATGAAAAAGGTGGTGCTGAGTTTTAACAAAGCGTCATTGCCTCAAACCAACCACACAGAGAAATTGGGTGGAACTCATCCTGTCTGAAAGCACCTCACTGAGCCATGCTGGAAATTATCAGTGAGCATGAAGGGATGGGGACCAGTAAGGTGAACTGGTCAGTCCCTGGGCAGGAAACCACTCTGGGCAGCAGAGAAAAGAGGCCAACCTCTAGGACCTTCCCTAGCAGAGTTCTTTCAA
Organism: Hirundo rustica; assembly: GCF_015227805.2. NCBI lineage: Eukaryota > Metazoa > Chordata > Aves > Passeriformes > Hirundinidae > Hirundo > Hirundo rustica. Next base: position 5,568,840 of record NC_053454.1, on the reverse strand, counting down.
AAGGATCCCCAGGGTAAAACTTCTGGCAGAGCACAGCAGTTTTTAGAGGCTGGAAGACTCTGTCTCAGGGTCTCCAACCCATTCACCACTCCAGGAGCAGAGCTGGATGCCACATTTCTCCAGAGAAAGCTGATTACAGGCAACCTGCCATTTTCCACTGGAAGTATTTCTATGAAGCATCATTATCCTTGTTTCACACCTGGGAAACTCATCCACAAGCTGGTGATGGCAAGACAAAAGGGATTTCTCTCAATCAGTCAGGAAAGTGACTGATTCACAAAGATTTAAATGATGGTTTGTTAAGTGTCAGATGAGAACAGTAACCATCAGTCTCTCTTCCCATGGTTACATCCTTGAACTCCTCTACTGGAACAGATCTCAGGTACATCAATCCTACATTGGGACATTTAAGGGTTAAATAGTGATTACAAAACATTTTCTCTGCTGGTGGTAAACCATTTGAAATCTGTTACAAATAAAATTTTAAAAATGACAAAGGAAGCTCTACTGATAACTGTCACAGTGAGAACTCCCTGAACTACATTTGTAGTCAAAAGCAGCAAAATAGTAATCTAAGCCTGTTCAGTTCACCATTAAAAGAAGAAAACTAGAAGAAGGAGGGAGCTGAAATCTGTGTCACTCGATAGCTCCTGGCAAACTCTTCCTGGCTTTATGGTTATGCTTCTAAATCCTCTCAATTTAATGGTGTAGGTTTCCCTATTTTTAGATCACAAATTAAGGCAGCTCTGCTTTTTCCCCTGCACTATTTTCTAACCAGACCATGGTTATTAAACTTAGAAGGCAAAGAAACAAAATAAAAATTTAAAAAAAAAAAAAAGAAAAAAAAAAGTCAAACCACTGTACAAGCAGAATAACCACACAGCTGGAGAAAGAGAATCACTCCCAGGGGCTGACAGACCTCTTGAGTTTCCACTTCAGTGGCCCACGAGGCAGCTCTGCTGCTGGGATTCCCGAGGCCCCAGAGGTGCCAGGACTGACGGAGGAGCTGCCTTGGCACAAGGCTCCCCTCCAGCACAGGTCACCCACAGGTCTGCAGTGAGCGTCAGCCCACAACACTTGGGCTGGACTGTGACCAAACAAGCCCCAGTTCAGTGCAATAATCAGGGTGAATCTGGCACCTCGCTGCCTCCTCTCTGCCCGGCTGCAGCAGGGCTGGGGGTGTCTGCACCGGGAGGGCACGCTGTCCTCCAGATTGTTTTGAAACAACAAGAAAAAAGCTTATCATAATCCTCCTGGCAATTAGAGCCTGGCTGGCTGCAAAGTGCAATGCATTTATCAAAACCTCCTTTGAAGGCGCTGAGGGAAGTGAATTTGAAGCTGTTGGGGACTGCAGGAGTAAGAGAGCCCAGCTGCTCCCGGGGAGCCTGAACTGAGGCGAGGGGGCAGAGGGAGGAGGGAGAATTTCCTTGTCTGGGACATGCACGTTTTCCATCAGCCTGTGTGTGCGAGGATAAATAACACGTTATCTCTCTCCGTGCGTCTCTCGAAAGCTTGGCCGATTACAGCTGGCACGCTTAGGGGGCTCTTCCTGCAAACTGCCAAAAACTAAACCACTCCTGGAGCCATAAATCCTCCCAAACCGGGCTTCTTCTGCCCTCATCCCCATCATGTGAGAAAAACCCAAACTTAGGGGAAAAAAAAAAAAAAAAAAAAAGAGAGAAAGAAAGTAGCCAGTCTCATTAATGTCAGGAGGACAAAACTGGCAGCTTTTGCCTTTTCTAAAATATGCATCAGCGCAAGCTTTCCAAAGGCAATTCATACACAGCAACACGTTGAAGGGGCTCATCTGCCCTTGCCATACAGTGAGGCTCTGGTTCAGCAGCGTGGGGTGGGATTAAAACAGTGAAGTCTTGCAAAAACCATTGAAAGTAACAGGCTGGAGCACAGTCCACAGAACCTCTTCCAGCACAGACTGGGTACTGGCATCTGATTAAATTCTCTAGACCCCTTTAATTTCTAGTCTAGTGTCTCCTGCTCTCTCTGCAGCCCTAGAGACCTCTGGATGTGTTTTTTCCTCTCCCTGCTATTCACAATTACAAGTCTCCTTACAGGGCAGGGGCAGGAAAATTGCTCATGATGCTCTCCCTCTTCTCATCTGCTTCTCTCTGTCCAGTGTGAGCATGCAGCCCTTGGCCACAGGACAGACTCTTGGAGCAAGTCCATCTTCCCTCTGAGCACAGACCATATCCCTGGATTTTTATGCTGTGGTGTAAGTGCTGTCCCTCCAGCAGGCAGGGATGTGGATCAGGACATTGAACCTCCCCTGCCTTAGGGGAAGGAGCTGAGTCCAGCCCATGGTGCAGCCACCCAAAACTGCTATGGCTCTTTGCAGAAGTTTGCTGGCTTCAGGGAGTGAAACAGGGAGTGAAAGCCGTGGGAGAATGAGAATAAGCAGATGGGAAGGTAAAGATGTATTAAAGATTAATTAAATTGCCCTGAGCAAACTGTCTGCACAGAGCAGGACCCCTGTGTCGTCTCCCTGCATCTCCACATCCCCTTCCAAAACAGCTTTTCTCCTCTGCAAGTTTTTGTTCATCCAAAACCACTGAACAGTCTCTGTCTTGAGTATTATTTTAATCACTCCCAAATGCCTTTCCTTTGGAGGATTCCTGCTGAGATCCCAAGCTGGGTCCTCCACCAGAGTAAATCAGCCCAGCTACTGTAACTGGGCTGCTGATTTACATCTCCCAGAGACCCACCCTCCTCCCAGCCAACTCCACTCCCTGTGCTCACCCCTGCACAAGCCTCGCCTCAAAAACTCCTGGCAAAACCTTACTGTGCATCCTCCCCTACACACGGCTATTCTTGGGATTTCAGGAATGTGGGCATTACACTGCTATGAAAAGGGGCACTGTACTGAATTTATACACGGGAAGGGAGCAGGGATGAGAGCCGGGGTGTAGTGGCCTTACATCTGTGACAATGTTACAGGGATGACAACAGCAAAAACAACTTTGATCAGTCCCGGAGCACAAACGCAGGTTTATGTCCTTGCCATCTGGCAGAGTATCATGTTCAGAGCTGAGCAGACAACAGTGGCTGCTGCTACACAGTGTACTAAATACCAATAAAAGCTGAATGGATCTGCAGTAGAGCACACTTTGGAAGTAGCTGTGAAAGGAAAATCTAGGCCACTAAGTGCTGTTAGAAACAATGTCCTTATATTTCTTCCCTTCCCCTTACCATTCTCCTCTGTCTTGCCTCTGTGCTTGGGATTCCTCTTCCCTCCCTTTTCCCAGCGCCAGTGGCTGCACAGAGAGCTATCAAGTGAAATGCTGAACCCAGACTGGAGGGTGTGTTCATTTAACAGGCATTAAGTATTGGTCAGGAGGGGCAGACTGGCAGCTGCCCTCACATCTGAGGCCAATCCCTCTCCATGAAAGGTGAGGCACAGCGTCCCCACGAATGGAGGACGTGGCTGCAATCTCTTCTTTCCTGCTTCTTCCTCCCCTACTCAGCACAAAGGCATCAAGACCCACATTGACCCAGAGAGCCATGGATAAACCCCTGGCCTAGTGTAATCATTGTCTGCAGAGCTTCTTCAGCACAAGATGCTCCAATCATTCCCTGAGCCTTGCCCAGAGCAGCCACAAACTCTCAGCTATGATCAACTCACCACTGCCCAGGGGTGAACACTGCTCTGCAAACATCACAAATGCACGTCTCAGCTCAAATGCCTTTTACTTGAAACTAACTGGACACATTCTGCCATGCACTTTCCACATGCACATGGATATTAAGGCTGCCAAGAGACTGTGTATCAGTCTGATGGGCATCAGGAGGAAAAAAACCTTATTTCACTCATGAGCTCACCATAGCTGAAGGATATTTGCCCAAGTTAGTAGCAAAGTCAGCAAGAGACTGGTTCCCAGAAATCAGTTTCAACACCAAGACCACCACTCCTGTGTTATTTAACCTCACAGGCCACAAACCTCAACCCAAAATATCATTCTTCACACCAAGCTGTATAAAATGTCTCAGCCACCAAATCATCACACAGACAGACACAAGAGAGAACTGCCTAAAGGGACTCTTCAGTGACGAGCTGGAGAAAACACCATGGACAATGGCATGTCTTCTAAGGGACCCCACGGGATCTCTTTTCTCTGTTTTGGGTATGCATTTCCCATTAAATGAGTAAGACTATTAACCAGCAATTAGAGAGAATAAAAAATTAGCCTGGCAGTTAGGTCTCATTGTTACTAAGCTTTCCTATCAGGAAATACAAGGGTCTCAGAAGGGAAGCAATGGAAATGATCACTCAAAACAACCGAACAGGCTGCTAGACTAGACACTACAGGCAGCAGTCCTGACCTGGCAGGAAAACCCAATAGCCCTATTCTTCCTCTTTGGCATCTGTGATCCTACAATTGCTCAGTCATTTCAATAAATCCTTCAGCTCCTCTGTCTGGTTTCATTATTTTATGGGCTAGAGTCTCAAAAGAACTTGCTGTCCATCATTCAGGTCAGCTTTTCATCTTCAGTTGCAACTGTGATCTTCTCACAGAAGAAGCTCAGCAGCCAAGAGCCATCTTTGGAAAGTCCCAGGGGAGCTGGCATTACCTTGCCAAGACTCTGAAGCACTGAGTGCCTATTTCATGGCTGCCTAACTCTTCAACAGGAAGAAATGCGTGCATGATGCTCTTATGGATGTTCACACTGTCAAAAGGGCTAGATACTATTTTCCCAAAGTAACTTGACCCATTTAAAGAACTTCTCCAGGAAAGCCAGTTGAGTATCTCTGACATCTGCACTACCACAGACACTCCAGTATTAACCATCCCCTTTATCTCACTATATTTTTGCTGATAGCTGAACTATGCATTGCAGTGGTTCTGGCATCCCAGCAATGGCTGGTTATCAGGAGCAAGAAAGCACGAGGTCTGGGAACTCATTGAAAACATTCAGAGGCGATACGTGAGGGACTGGGAGAGATTAGACAGGGTTTGCTGGGGCTCCAGGAATTCCTGCAATTCAGGGGTTACATGGCAAGATTTCTTTTTTGCATGGGACAGCAGCTAGCAGCAAGATGGAATTTCCCTTTCTCTTTAAAACTGTTTTCCCAAAACTGTCACACATATACAGCTTCCCCTGGTTTTTCTCCACTGTTTTCAACTGGATGAGGTACCCAGGGCAAGTCCATGGAGTAACAGCTCTCATGTTCACTGGAGAGGCTCAGCTAGGCTCTCATTTCACCAGGAGCCAGATTTTGGAGCCTGACAACATCCACAGCTGCCTACCCAGCAATTCACCACATAGAAAGAGGTAATTAATATCAGTTAATTAGTTTCAGGAAAAGAATGCTTGAAAAATAATCTGTGTATGTAAGGTCAGCCATCCTATGTTTTGTTCAACATACTTTTTTCTTCTCTGACCCTGAAAGAGATCCCAGAAAGATGATGTAAGACACTTAAACCAGGCAGATGCTGGAGATTCAGAGAATCAAATGTAAAACATACTAAAATGCCTAAAGATGCAACTTCAACCCTAAAGGCTTCTGATGTAACAAGCGTATAAAATGTGGAAGTTTCATGGATGATGCTAATTATCCCCAGAGCTCATCTCCCTTTCCCATATGCCTCCACACCTAGGTTCTTGCTTTTTCCAGGGGAAAAAAAACAAGGCAACGCAGAAGTGATCCAGCAGAAGACAGAAGTGCTGACAACGAGGTCTGGCCAGAGTTGCGGGTGAATTCATTTGCCACTGGGCTCCTGCCCGGTCATGGGGCAGCTGTGAAAACAAGACCATTGGGAAAGCACCACGTGAAGCCAGAGTGGAAATGCCAACACAACCCCAAAGCAATAGCAGCCAACCTTAACCACAGACACTACAGTGGCAGCTTTCTTGCATTGTTGTTGTTTTTCCCTAAAATAGCCCTTAAGATAAATAGAGCCAGTGATTAGCTAAGTGCCATCCTCTCTGATATGTGCTTGGCCATTATCTGCTCCTGACACCTCACATCTAATTGCAGTGCAACACCCCAGCAGGACAGCCTGTCCCAAGAGGGCCTGAATGGATTGACTGGGAGAGTTAAAAAAAAAGAAGGGAAAATAAAGCTTGCTGGCACATCCAAGAAATGAAAAGGCTGCACTCCAGCAGGGTTAGGATGTCAGAATGGGGATTTCAACAGCAACAGTGCTGGGGAGGTTGGCTACCTCTCAGAAGCACACCCGGATTCCAAACTTGGGTCTGGTAAGGTTTCCCACCCACAAAAATAGCCACATGCTCCCTGTCAACAAGACCTGGGCTCTTCCCTCTTTCCTTCCTGTTTATAACACATCTTCTCAAGGATGTCAGCAGAATCAGCAGCTCTCTGTGCTCCAGAGACAGCCCCTGCCTTGCCAAGTGAAAAATCTCCACAGAAAAAACACCAGGGGTGAGGAAGAATTATCACTCTCTTGCCATTTTTAACTGCTTTTTTTTTTTTTTTTTTTAATGGTGCTTCATTTCAATGATCATGTTTGGCCAGCAAACATATGAACAACCTGATCAGCACAGTGGAAGAGCAGCATACCAAACTCCATGGACTCTGGAACTGACACAAGCCATCCTTGCCCCTGAATGCAGGACTCAGTCCCCCATAAACATGACACGGTTCAAGTGTTTGCTGCAAACAGAAAGGTATGATATTTGGGAACTTCATGTTTTCCATGCTGGAGAGAGAAAAATATTTGGACAGGGACACCAAAGGGAAGGCTGTGTGTCTCCACAAGCACCACTAGTAATGCACAAACACACACTGTACCAGCTAGGGACAAATATGCCCCCTTTGTCTCTTGTTTCTCCCACTTTACTCTTATTTCAGCTTTTTCTCAGGAAGAAGGTTACAGTTTATCATCCTTCCAAGATGCAGGGCCAAGTGTCTCTCATTCTCCCTCTTTTAAAAGGGAAAATACATTTCATTCCAGATCAGAGATTTGATCATATCCTGAGCCAGAAACCTGAACTCAAGATGAGGAGCACCTCGCTGTCCTGCTCTTCCTGTGTATTGACCTTTTTGGAGATATCCCTATGTACATTTTCTTCTTATACAAATATGTTGGTCTCAACAGAAGTACCAAAACAATTTCAGGAAAGCTTCATTTCCCAAAAAATATTTCCATCATCTCTCGTGGCAACTGAACTTTCTCTAAGTATGCACAATGTGAGCCCAGCTGCAATGTGTGCGTTGTGTAAACCTGGTGAGACTCTGCTGAAGTCAGCAGATGTGGTGGGGACTTGCAGTGCTTTCTTGGAATGAAGAACTTTGCCTTCTATTTATCACACACATCCTTGCTAAAGAAACACTCTTAAAATGGCATTCACATTTTCAGTAAATGCTTTAGGAAAAGAAACAGAGAAGACCACCAATTAGCAGGGAAAAAAAAGAAAACACCTTCCTATGCAATGGCAAAAAATAGCCTGTAATCCAAGTTCTGCTGTTATGCTGACACAAAGTTGGACTCATCCTGATCTTGTCCTTAACAAGACTGTTCAGTCACTCTAATTTAAACAGGCAGCACAAAGCTGTTCTCATGCAAATAATATACAAATCTGCCATGATTTGGTAACGCTTAGCTTAATTTGACAGCTATTCATACTTCAGACAAGTATTGATTATAAATAAAGATAAAGAATGAGAAACTTGTGTTTAATTCCTAAGCAATTAATAACTAAAGACAGACACAGGCAGATGAAATCTGTCAGCAGATTGAAAGGATCCACTAATTGCATTGCACGTAAGTTGCAAAAGTAGACAGCTCTTACTGCTTTGTTTTTCAGAAAGACAAACTTACAGGAGAGTTTAAAATGATGATGCTTATCTGTGGCTGCAGCTCTTCCCTGAACAGGATGATGCCACATTGATGCCACATCTGCCAGGCACCTTTCAGGTGTCCTACCCCAGCTCCTCTGCTCCACGAGGGAAGTGGGACACCATCAGCACCCCCCTCACATTTAGATTTTCCTCCCATTAGTCAGGTGACTTCCCTGTTGACTTAACTTCCTTTTCTTTAATGTCTCTAAGGCTGAGCTTTCCAACATAAGTCCCATTCATATTTAATCTCTACCTCTATTTAACTTGTCAAGGCTCTAATAAATGAGGAGAGCACTCTTGGCCGAAGGTTTTCCTCTGATCTGCTCAGTCCAAACAGGCCCACGGAAGTGGATATAAACTCCAAATGACACAGTTCACACCTGGGAGGATGCAGCCAGCAGCAGGGCATGCAGGCACCCCAGCCACACAGCACACCCACCACAGAGCCACAGAATCAGTGAGGTTGGAAAAGACCTCTGAGATCATCCAGTCCAACCCAATACCCAACATCATCACGGCACCAAGTGCCACAGCCAATCTCTCCAAACACCTCCAGGGATGGGGACTCCACCACTGCACCATTTCAGACTGAGACAGACACCAGGCTCCAGCTCTCACCTTAGCCTTGCTTGAAGGTCACAATTAAACCCTGAGAGAAGGAAGAGAACAGCCATGTGCTGAAAATGGCCACCACAGAGGTGAAGTAAAAGCAGTTTTGAGGACTGCAGGAGCTGGGATGCTGGGTTCACCACAGCCCCCTCTCACCTTGGAAAGAGACTGCTCTAGAGAGTCACTCCACATTTCTTTTCAGGAGCAGGAACTGATCCCACTCTTTTGGCCCTCTTGGAGCTGCTTTGCCTCTGAGACTTAATTCACTAGTGCAACTTATGCAAAAAGCCCATAAACACCCATTAAATAAGTGTCAGACACATGACAGAACAAGAGCTGACCCTGACCAGAAACACCATAAAGAAAAGCTCCAACTGCAGTGGTTCAGAAATCTTGCTTCTCTTTGACCACACTTTCATCCCTTTTTTCCCCTGAAATCCTTGGTGTCCTCACTGCTCACAGCTGGCTCCCAGTCACCAGGACCTTCCCCAGTCTCTCTTCTGTCATGCCCTGCCACAGGACCCCACCCTTGCCCACCAGCACTGGCCATCCCCACACACACAGGGCACATCAGCCCTTCCCGCCTTGTGTGCTCCACCTGCCATGTCACACCCTGCCCACCCCACCACCAACCCAGCCCCACACTGCAGCAGTCCAGATCACTCTCTCAGCAGACAGAACAAAAGAAAAGCCCCTCTCTGCCTCAGCTGCCAGTTTTCCCTCCCCCAGTCTCCACACCAGTAGACATTTATCTGGAAAAAAGTCACCTTTGAAGCCAAAACCCATTTGGGGGCTGGATGCTGGGGAGAGGGGGCTTTTTCTGTCCATGCTGTCCAGACACTCCGGCAAGCAGCACTATCTCAGCTTGGCTCCCTCCTCAGCCCCAGACAAACGTGGTTTCCCTCTTGACTTGCTATTTAAATCTGTCCCAAGACTGGCACACGGCGGTTTCAGATTAACAGACTGGAGCCATCGGGGGCAGGCGGCGTCCCCGTCCCCTGCCCAGTGCCAGGTGCCCCCACAGCAGAGCTCCTGCCTCCTCTGCATCAGACCAGCCCATTCAGTTACTGGTGGCTTTGTCTTAATGTTTAATTTAAGAAGGATCATTCCCTAAAACACATCAGAAGCTCCAGCTGCAGGGGAGTGGAGGCTCAGTCGGATATACCGCATAAATTTAGGGGTTTATTGCATTTACACATCCCCTCTCAGCACACTTTACCAGAATAGCTCTTTATCTGCAGGCACGGCTCGTTGACCCGGGCTGAATGTGGAGCCTGTGCCGAGGTGAACAGCAGAACTGAAACCACTTGGCTCCCTGAGTTGCCTCCCTCCTCCCAGCCTGCTCCCTCAAGAGCTCACAGCTGCCCAGCCCACGGCACAGGGCACTGAAAGCCTCCTCCATCAGGGCTTGGCACAAGATGGGTCTTTTTTTTCACACATGATTTCAGAGATTTTGGAATCCGTATTGAAGTGGAACAGCAGCAACACCTGAAGTGTGGAAATTGTCTTACAAGGAAAATCTTATTTTCCTCTAGAAAACAACGGATCTGTTGGAGCGAGTCCAGACGAGGTCACAGAGATGATCAGAGGGCTGGAGCACCTCTGCTACAGAGACAGGCTGAGAGAGCTGGGGGTGTTCAGCCTGGAAAAGAGAAGGTTCCATGGAGACCTTCCAGCAGCCTTCTAGTATCTAAAGGCAATTTATAAAACACACTTATTAAAAAAAAAAAAAAAAAAAAAAAGAGACATTAAATGTTAGTAAGGAATTCTTTACTGTGAGGGTGGTGAGGGACAGGAACAGGTTGCCCAGGCAAGCTGTGGATGCTCCATCCCTTGAAGTGTTCCAAGCCAGGTTGGACAGGGCTTTGAGCAACCTCACCTCATGGGTGGCACGCTTGCCCAGGCACAGGGGCTGGAATGAAATGATCTCTAAGAGCCCTACAAATCCAAGGCATTCTACAATTCTCTGATGATTTTCAATAGGATTGTCTATGTCTCAGGTTCAGCAAAGCCCACACAAGCCTGGGAGGTACTATAATTTCAGTGGGATGGGATTGGGATTTCTGAAGGAATATAGTTATTTTCCTTTATATTTGTTTTATTCTCTATATCAGAGGTAATGTAATTACACACACAGAAAATAGAAGAGTGTATATTTGTCATTCTTTGATGCCCAGGGCAGTCATTTGCAGTGATATAAAACAGATTAAAGCCTTGTCACATGAACACAGTAAGATTTTGCATGACTACCGTGGCAGCTCCCCCAAGTTCCCAGTCAGGACCAGAGCCCCAGACTGAATGAGGTACAGCGCAAACACACAAAAAGAGAGAATGTCCAAATGGACAGACCAGAAACAAAACAGGAGGATGAACAGAACTATGAAATGAATTGGCCACAGTTCCACAGGAGATCAATTCTAGGTCCAGGAATCACCCCAAGGGCAGGTCACACCAAGCTTTTCACAGGTTTGCACAACTCTAAGCAAGCAGACACTTTAAAATCAGACTCACTGCATAGGGAAACATGGGTTTGGGGGACCAAGAGTCCAGAAATACGTGCCAGGAGCCTCCTCTTTACAGCTCACAGCTGCACTCCTGCTTTCTGTGGCAAATCAGGACAAAAAGACCATCATCAATAGACAGTCACATCATTTAAAACCTTTGCATTCTTAGTGCACCTGGCCAAGGAAAACAGCAGGAATTTTATGTTGATGTGGGATGCAGGTCCAATGCTCTCAGGATTTAGCTGTACTGCAGGATGAGAAGCCTGAGGAGACCAGCTCTGGGTAGAGGGAAAGAAAGAGCCAGTGAGAGGATTAACCTAAACAATTGCAAAAGGATTGACAGTGATGGACCCTGGGTGATAAAAACCAGGTGCAAAATGCAAAATTACTTTAACACTCTGAGGCAATTCAGAACACCCCGCAGGAAGATGGACGGACATTTACGTCATCCTTGTGTGAGCACAAGGCAGCAACATGCAGATGGTGAACAGCTCATGCTGTAACCCTCTGAAGGGCTGAAGTGACAGCCACCAAAGCTGCCAGACAGGGAGAAACTCAATTACAGTGGGTGCAGCCTCACAGCAACCTGCAGGCCCAGCTCAGTATTTCACATTTCATACCATGGAATGTGTGCTCCTTCCCACACAGCCCAGCGATGCCATCACTGCAATGAGATGATGTCATGACTCAGGTAATGCCATCGAGTCACAGCACCCAAAGAGAGGGGCTGGAAGCTGAAGGGACAACTTGCAAGGCTGCACCAACTTTGTTCCCTCCTGATGCTGCCAGTGCATACTAAGAATACATGGCTGCTGTGGAAGACACCTGAATGAAAAAGAACAGGATTTGTATTCTAACCCTAGGAACTGCTTGGCTGAAGTCAGTGAAAAATCTGGTCTGCGATCCTTACAGAACAAGTCACATCCTAGGCTCAAAAGCCACTGTCAGGCCCAGCAGAGCTGAAACTATGGACAGAAAATCACCATGACCCTCAAGCCCTTCACCAGGTACTGGCTCTTTTGTGTCCCTTCAGATTCAGATGAGGAGAACAGGCATTAAATCCACAGCAGATCTGTGGTTTAGGACTCCATCCCTAAAAAGGAGGCTTTGCCTTACTTATTTTTACATTCTAGTCACACAAAAACAAAGAATAAAATCTGCTTTTGAGGACTTAAAAGTCTCACTGGATCTCCTGTCCGTGTTGAGGTGCTTGGCTAGTGCCATCATCAGATCTGATGTGCCAGGTTGACTTTTTTCCCCTCACGTAATGTTCTAGAAAGGGAAGGAGCACAGGGACCAACCTCCCGCACTCAGACACCTGTGTTCAGAGGCAGTGCCTTCCACCCAGGGGCTGGTTTGTAACAAGAAGGGCAAGAAGAGAGAGAACCTTCTCTCCAAACTCACACACCAGCTGTCCAAGCGGTCAGCTTGCCTCCGGCAGTCTCCCTTTGGCACATAACACACTGGATTTGGGCTGTGAAACTCCGCGTTGCAATAGATCTGTGAAAGCAACAGCCGCCAGAAAAGGAAGCGGGGAAGGTCCGGGTATCCTGCAAAATGTAACTAGCAGGAATCAAAACGTAAAAGAAACACCCTCCGGGGTCTTCACAGAAGCAACTGTTTTGCCAGGTGTTACTGTGCAGAGCCTGCTGTTGAAGGGACTCTCTGCTGGCAGCTCGCCTGTCTCACCTTCCCCGTGCCCCTGAGCCCGCCGGGCAGGCAGCGCTGAGCTGGGCAGCCGGGGGAGCCATCAGCCAGCCCTGCTCGGCAAGGGCTGCCCTGGCGCCGGGCTCTGAGCAGCTCAATGAAGTGTTGTCATTTCCCAGCTGGGAGTGGGAAAAAGCACGGTGCCGCTTCCTGATGCTGTTATTCTATTTTTCAGCGGCTTCCCCTTCCCGCTGTCTGAATGTCACAGATTACTTCACTGCTGTGCGAGCCCGGGAGGGGGGAGTGAGAAATCTGGCAAGTGCTTCCCAAACTGCCGGCATCCCCCATGCCCCAGAGGCTGCACAGAAACCAGAGGGCTGGAAAGGGGTGGGTGACAAGTTCAACCTTTGGGAAGCAAGAGCCATGCACAGGTCAGTAACACACCTGCCGCGGTCGGCTGACACCTACAGACCCCGCTCCCACTCCCGTCTCTTTAACCCCTCTGCACTAAGGCTGGGGATGTCTTGCTGGCTCAGGAAACATAAGCCCCGGGCTGCTTTTTGGAGCCTGTCAGCAGCGCTCTTTTGTCAAGCAGAGGCCTTCCTGTCAAGTGATACAAAGTGCTCGCTCTCCTTTTCCCCTTGGGCTCCGCACACGCTTCCTCCCGCAGCAGCCCCAGCCTTTGTCAGCCCGAGGGAGCGGGGCAGCTGGCAGGACTGCCGAGAGCCTGGCAGGGACACCGCTCTGCACAGCCCCGCAGCTCAGCCCTGCGCTGCATGCAAAGGGCCTGGGCAGGGGAGGCAGCGGGGAATTCGGGATACCAGGCTGGAGAAATCCCCAGCGAGGGTGACCAGAACAAACGCAGCCGCCCCATGATTTCACACAGCTCACAGAGAGCTCCTTCCCACAGCAGGACTAAGGGTCCTGCCAGGGCTGGACTGAAGCTCTGAGAGAAGTAACAAGAATAACTAAGAATAAGAAACAAAAAAATGGCATGATTTCCCCAAGGAAACAGCAGTGAGAATGTCAAGTTCTCCAGCACTCAGGAGAAGTCTCTTTTACCAGAGCATCCTTGTCTTCACTCATCTCTGAAATTTTACCTAGCCATGGCCCTGTTTTGGGGAATTGACTCCATATCTACAAATTGACACAGATGGGGTAATTGACACAGCTGGGGTAATCTAACATTGAGCTACAATGCTGTCACTATCAGCTAGGTCATATTCTCTTTCTCTTGCTGCTTGGTTTGGTGGAAGCTCTTCCCTCTGTGCCTTGGATTTGTAAAGAAGGGACAAGGGTGACAACCACCTCTGTAAATTTTAAGTTTTCACTACAAGGTGCAACACCCATTAATTTCAGCAGGACTGTTGCCTGAATAAGGCAGCACTCAGGGTTCAGAGGGTAACCTGAGGCCACTAAAATCATCATAATTTTTGTTTTCGGACAAAAAGAAGATGCAAATAAAAGTACTCTGCTTAATTTGTTCATTCTGAACACGATGAAAAGGATAATTAAACTGCAGAGACCAGGGCAGCATGGAATTCCATCTTGACAGTCTTGTTTGCAGGTTCCCCATATAATTGTCATGTCAGAAACAACTGTCATATCTACAACATCCAGTAAGAGTTGTGTATCAGGAGCAATTACATTTAAAACATTTGCGATTTCTAAACTTAAAGGGTACACTGAAATCCCTGCAGAAAATGCAAAAAGACTTGATGGCAAAATTAATGTCCCAAGAAAGCCTTTTCTGATTGCAGCGGAGATCCTGAATCACATTCTCCAAGGGGGGTGTAGACCAGGGCAGGGCAGCAAGCAGGTGGGACCATTTCTCTCTGTAGCAGTACCAGCTTGTGGAGGATGAAAGTACCAGTTTTAAACATTGCCAGCTCCAGGCCAAAGGACAGATAACATTTGGTAGTGCACAGCACTGCTCCAGAGTGATTCAGGCTAGGAAGCACCCACCAGGACACAGCCACGCAGAGTTTAAGCTGACAGGTTGCACTAAATCTCATGTCAACATGCAGCCTCCAGCTCTGATGTCTGGGTTGAGTGAGAGTAACTCTCCACTGATCCCTGGGGTGATGGGGAGAACACTATGCTCACATCCCTCAAGGCACAAAGAAAATCTTTTCATTCTCACTTCTTTTTCACCCCTCTTGAAGTGATGGCATTCCTCACCAGCTGTAATCAGCACGCACACTCTCCCAAAGTGCCATTTAATACCGTCACACAAAACTGCTGCGTGACCCACTTTGGGTTATTATGTGCAATAATTATAAGACACCACAGTCCTGGTCTGCCAGGCTCCAGGAGGCTTTCTGCAAGGGCATTCCCTCAGCTCTCCCTTCCTGTGGACTCTCAGCTTCATGCCTGGGAGATGGACAGCATTTCTGCCCATCGCATCCACCCCCACCTCCACTTAATTTCATGCTTGGACTGTGACTACACTAACAGGGCATATCGAGTTTCTCCCTCGTACACTGATTAAACCGACATGGTGCTTTGCACAGTCTTTCACGGACTCCTTATCTCAGTAACAAGAGGGAGGAAAAAGCACAAGGACAACTCTGAGCAAAGCAACACTGTCTCCCTTCCTGGCACTGGCAGAAGTCTCTTTGGGAAGTGCCGCACACTCTGTCAGGAAGCTCAGAGAGAAAAGCTACGACAGCTCAAGGGCTTGTCAGGGCAGGCCAGTCCTGGTAAATGGGAAATTCTGGAGGTCTCTTTAACAGCGTTTTCCAGGCTTTTCATTGTATTTTTCAACTGTATCAGGTCGAGGAAGTGGGTAGAGATCAGAGGCTCAGAGAGGTGGTGTTCCAGAAATGGCCTCTGCTTCTGGGAGCTCTGCAAGAGATGCCCAGAAATGGGCAGTGGCAGTGCCCTGCCTTACCTCCGTGCATGCTTATGGCAACCAGGGCCGTGGCTATGGCTGCAGAGCACTGAAACCACAGCTGAAGGGCTGTCACTTTCCATCAGTCCAAAATTCACCAGTTCAGATTTAATCAAATTATTTTTCCCAATAGTGTCTCGTCTTCCAGGCTTTGGTGTTGTTGTAACATAGCAAGCTTACAAAGCTTTTCTGGTTTGCTTCAGGCTTAAAAAAAAACCCTTCAAAATAGGAAATGGAGAATTTTAATCTACTCCCATTTCTTTGATTTTTTGCAAGGTCATAAAAGAAGGGAATATTCCAAGGCCCACAATAATTAGAGGGAATTGCCACCATGCCAGGATAAATGAGTGGCAGACCCCTGGAGAGAGGCAGGAATGGAGAACAACTCTCCTGGCTCTGGAGCCTTGAGTCACTCCAAACATAAGACATCCAGAGCAGCAGAAGACACACCAGGTCATCCATAAGGAGCTGGCACATAGGACCCTGAACCTATGGAATGCCTATATTCCTGCAGGGTAACAGAGCCTTGGGGAAAAGTCCCCATGTACCAGTTATCTGTGTTCAGAAAAGCAAGTAACAGCCCAGATTTCCCCAATGCAGCTATCCATATTGAAGCCAGTTCCCTTCAGCTCCCTGTACCCCAGCACAGAGAGACTTTGTTCATCTCATCAGAATGCAGGCTCTGAGGACAGGTCAGATGATTCCCACATCAGGTCTCAGCCCACAGCCCAGCACACCCTCATCAAAGGCTCCATTTGACAGGCTCTTCAGGCAGCAATAGAGCAACAAGGGCACACACTGTCAAATAATTTGGTCCCAAATCAAAGACTTCAACAATCCTAGGATTTGAAGCTCTAAGAGACCTTTGGAAAAGGCATTACTTTGCTTTTCTCTCCTGTCTTGTGTTTGGGCCCGAGCCAAGTACAAAACTGCTTTGGTACCTTAAGACAGATTTTTCACTCCTCATGGGCTTGTGAAGCACTCACAGCTCCTTTCAGCTCCTACTAGAACCATTCAACACCTTTACAAGTTCCTTGGTTCCTCAAAGGAGCCAGCCCAGCATCTGCAGAGCCAATTATAGGAGAGCACAGCACAAGTATAAAAGAACAGATTCTGTTTCCAACCCACACATAAGGGGCTTTGCTTAGAGAACCTCCAAATCCATCACAGGCTTACTAGCTGCCTTCAAATCTCCTCACCACAACCCTTGCAAAGAGGGCAACACCTGGAAGAGGAATGGGAGCTGAATTCAGAGATGGATTGATTACCTGGACACACCTCACTGATGTAAAGGTACCAGCTCAGACCTCAGCTTTTCCTTTTGTCAGGAAAAGTTATGTTTGAGAGAGACTTGTTCTACTCACACAGGCCCACAGGTGACATGTGCAGTTGAAAACAGGCTGTTTTCATTTCAGGAGGGTATTTCCTTGTTTGGCTTGCGTTTTTTGATGGGACCATAGAATTGCTGCTGATACCACAACTGAATGGAGCTGGGCTATCATTACAGACGGATGGTCTGCTGGAAAGTGCTTTCACCCATGCACATAAAACACACACACATGCACGCTGAGTTTGGCTGGGCTGGTTAAAACACTACAGCACTTATTGCTCCTTGAGGCCTATGAGTTCACTTCCAGGCTCCTGGCCAGCTTGGAAATCACATAACCCACGTGAGCAGAAAGGTTGTAAGGAGACATTTGTCCAGAAAAAAAATAGTTCCCGAGTGCTGTTCCCTGCCGGACGCATCTCAGCAACCCTGACACCAAGATAGTAACTAGTCAACACTTTGGGGACTACCCTTGGTGAGGTCAGCCAGAAATGACTGCCTGCCATCACGAGTGAGAGGGCTGCCATGCTGGGGATCAAGGAGAAAGCATCTCCTAGGCCTGGCTCTTTTTTGCAGGAAAGCACAGAAATTTTTTAGTCGTGTTCTAGTGCTTTTCTGTCAAGTAAAAGGGCCAAGAGGCATTAAAAGGATGTAAATCATTCATGTTGTCTAGAAAAGGAGCAGAGCACAGGGCACATCCCAAGGACCTCCTTGCAAACACCAGCCCAAGGGACAAGGACAGGATGCCAGGTATGGCACATTGAAGAGGCATGCAGCAACACTGGGGGTCCCCATGTGGTCCACAGGGCACCTCATTTACAGACATGCTTCTAAAGGTGACTGCAAACCACCACAGGCGTCCTTCCTCCAGCAGAGTAACACACAATGCACAGACAGCAAGACAGAGAGATGAGTCTTCGAGAACAACATTGACACAAGGTCCTTTTCCCCAAATCGTGCTGGCCCTTCAAAAACCTTTCCCACACTGTCCCTCTCCAGCACCTGGTCCAGCAGCTTCAGCTGGATAACAATCTGGTGAGAAGTAGTTCTGAGGCATGAGGAGGGATTAGGCCACCTTGTCAGGCCAAATTCAGATACCTCACAAGCACATGCCATCACTGTGCCAGGGAATGGGGATTTGGCCCTTCATATGGGGATGAAGTTTATGCTAAAGACAAGGTAAAGTCAGGGCAACTCCCTGGTGCATCATGGTGTAACAATGTGCATGAAAATACAGCTATTGATATAATCAGGTTTCCCATCCCTAACATTCTTCTTGCTCTTCTCTTGCTTTAATTTTTGCTGATAAGAGGTAGCTCATTATCTGGGGGGAAGGGGAGGCTGCCTATGTTTTTTTTCCCATTAAACCGTGGCAGCGGTGTGCAGAGAAGCAAGGCACTTCCCCTGTCTCACCGGGTAAGCTGCAGCACAAAGGCTTGGGGCTGATCTCACATCCTCTCCAACAATTAAAAGTCAAGGCCAGCAGCACAGCCAAAACTTGACACGCTCTTTTAGAGAACAAAGGTCACTAGATTGAAGTCTTCACTCCCTGCTTTGGCTGAAGCAGCATGAAACATCCTCTTCAAAACCTAAGGCAGTTGAATCTTTATCAGGTGATGATGGCTTTTTGGAGAATAAAGACAACTGACCTCTGTGTCTCCCCTCCTACTGCTCCACAAGAAAACTTCAGGCTGCCTAATTAGTATAAATCATTTTCCAGTAAGTGCTCCTGCCCCATGACGGCCTCATCAGACACCAGGTCCAGAGATAAAGCTCTGATGGCCGCGATAGTGGTGCTGGGAATGACGGCTGAAGGAAGCCAGGAGCTGGACGGGCACAGCCATGGTTGGCTCCAGCTCCCTGAGGAGCAGCGCAGGCTGAGGTGGCCACTGCAGATGTGCAGGAGAGAGGGGCTGGGGAGGACAACAGCTGGGCAGGAAATGAGCCAGAGAAAGGCTACATTAGAAACTACAGCACTCTTGGTGTTTTAGCACAAATTGTGCTTTTTGGAAGGTTAAATGAAATAAAAAGTCATTACATGGTTAAATGGCTAATTTCATGGCTACAGTCATGAAGCTGACAGAAGCCAGAGCAGCCACAGGGAGGCCCTGTCCAAGCCTGACAGCATCAGCACCCACTCAAGAACGAGGCTTCACTAAATAATTTGGTTTGGGCTAATTTAAAATCAATTCTCAGAGCATGTTGTTTGGTGAGCCCAGGACTCTCACTCTTAAAAAGAGTCCAAAAGATAGACTCATAAGACAATAGTCAGCCATCTTCTTGCCCGTCATGGGGTAGGACTAAAATCCATCCCAGACTGGAGGTCCTTCCTGCCTTACGGCCCTTCTTAACGCTCCCTGCTTTGCCCAGCAGACCAAAATCCTTATGCAATGGTAACCTCCAGTTCCAGGAGACTTTGTGTGACTGGTGGACAAGGCCCAACATGACACCAAGTCCACCTTATCAGGTCAAAACAAAGATGACCCAAGAGGAGAACCTACCATGGTGGTCTGAAATTCCCATGGGTTTCATCCTACTCCTTCCACTGCCTCGGACAGACTCTGCGAGTGCAGACTGACTGCATTTCCCCACACACCTCAGTTCACTCCTAGCACAGATTTTGTTCCAGTAGAGAGCCTTCCCAACATCTCCCCAGCAGACAGGAAAAACCCTCACAAAAAGGGTATTCTTAGGAGCTGTTTCCTCCTATCAATCTGAAGAGCAAGTGGCATTTCCCTATCATTAGCCCAACAAAAATAGAAAGCACAAGGCACCACAGCGTCAGACCTCTCCCTTCCATGAAGAACTCAGAGGCCTGGGCTCTTCCACACTCAGCCTCAGACTGCAAAGATGAAACCAAGGAAACCCGAACAGCACCACAAAAGCACGCGGATGCCCCTATGAACTAGGAGAGATCTAAGCTCAAAGCAACACTAAAGCAAAAATCAAACTGACTCCTTCCTCTCTTTGTTGCGCAGCCATTCCGGTGTGGTGAGAAGGAAGATTCAGGTCACCAAATCACCTGAAAATACTTTGTTGCATTGCTTCTCAGCAGTGCAATGAGTCTGATTGGCCCAGTGCAGGCAAAGAAGAGCCAGATGGCAGCAGCCAGCCAGCAGCAGAAAAGGATGCGGGGAGAGAAGGGCCTCCAAAACAAAACTCAACGGAAAATACCATTTTTATATGAAACAGCCTCTGCTGACAAACAGTTCTTTGTCCCAACACAAAGAGCATGCTTCAGGCATGAGTTGCTAAGACAGAATTTCCCCCATGCAATTCCCTGCTCAAGACATGCTGCAGAAGCCAGTACTGCCTCCATGTGCTCTACCTGCTCTGGGGCTAAGACAAAACACTTTCAGTCGTGTCCTTACATAAATAAGTTCTCCATTTCGTGCATTGATCTACTCTAAATTGCTAAGACAAACTCAAAACTTTCCTCCAGTCCGACTGAAGTGAGAGGAGCTGCACTGCTGGGACTCAGGCAGAACCACTCTTCTCCTCAAAGCCTCACCTGTGTTAACTGAGGCTCAGAAAACATGATTTGATAAAACATGATGCAGCTTTGATCAGGCCACAGTAATTGACACCTTAAATTCCAGCATGTAAATTAAGTTTTAAGAACTCTGTCTCCCAAAAAAAAAAAGAATCTCACCTCTTCCTAAAAAAAGTGAATAAAAAAATTTATAAAGAAGTCATAATGGATGAGCACACATATGCATTCACCCCACTCCTTACTAACCACAGCTCCTAACAGAAGATAATGGAAGCTGCTTTCAAATGAAATGTCTAAATGGGCCTAGAGCTTGTTT
Source organism: Hirundo rustica (assembly GCF_015227805.2). Taxonomy (NCBI): domain Eukaryota; kingdom Metazoa; phylum Chordata; class Aves; order Passeriformes; family Hirundinidae; genus Hirundo; species Hirundo rustica. The sequence continues at coordinate 5,548,235 of NC_053454.1, read as the reverse complement.
TCTCCAAACTCAGCCAGGCATTACTGCTGCCACAGCCACTTTCAATCAAGCTTTTACTGCAAAGGAAAACAAAGGAAGAAGTTAAATCCATGGGAGATTTCCAATGAATACTTAAAAATCTTTTCATGGGACAGAGTGAGGGAACTCTGTACCAGCAATGACCTCAGAAATCTTGTGAGTTCACTCCATTGCAGGCTGTTCCCTCTCTCCCCTAGATTTTAATTAGCTAATTCAGGGCCTTCTATGGAGGAGGAAAGAGTAGTGCTTAAGCAGCAGAAAGTTCAGCTGAGTTTGCAGTGTGCTTGGAATTTAATAGACAAATACCAAGATCCTTTCGGGAACTGTCATTTCCCACAGTTAAAGGTGGGTACAGCCACTTGAAGCCTTTCCAAGGACCAGGGACACAGACAGCATCTTCTGATATCAAGAAAATGATGAGATTTGTGTGCCATCCTACACCTTCCATGGGGAGAGGTGCTGCCACGCTGTCCCCACACAAATCTGTGTGCCTGTTTCTCCCCTGTGTTTCACACACAACACACACCCAAGACGTTCCCCCTGTGCGCCTGCTTTTCCCCCCACAGGCTCTTTTCACCAGCCTAGAGGAACAAAGGCAGCGGCTGAAAGATCCAGCAGAAGTGCCTTGTTACGCAGAAGAAAGAGATACTTTAACTCAGCTGTCAATAAGTTTTGCCCATTTACATGTGTGCAGAACACTTTGAATAAATTACGTTTCCAGGATTTAGCTCCACGACAGTGGCCTAACAAAAGGGGACTTACAGCTCCAAGGGAGGGGAGGGGGGCGAGGGGGAAACACATTCTGCACAAGACAAAATCCCCTCCAGAACCATGAGGGCAAACTGGGCTGGCACGTTCCTTTGACTAGCACAGCTTTTACATCACTTGCAATCTATTTTCAGATACATTTTCTGCATTTGCATCAAGCACAGAGAGTTGCTTCCACATATGGTCTCTGTGGGGGTGAGGACGGGATGGTTTTGCTTTTTTAATTACAGACACAGCAAAAGCAAAAACAATGGGGGAACCATGGGGTGCTGCTGATGTCAGGTGGAGCTGTGCCCCTCAGGGGACCAATTTTACTTGGAGAGTGAAATCTGCTGTTCCAGCTCTAAACAGAACCATCAGCCAACAGAAGCACTTACAAGACGCTGGCTGGGGTTTTTATCTTATTTTAAATATGCACACATGTGTCCCCAGGTGACTGCTCTGAAGAAAATTCACCTGTGGGGAGTGAAAGAAAGGAGGATACAGTCTGCTACATCACCACTGGGCAGGAAAAGCAGCTTTCTCACAGACCAGTCCTCCTACACCAGGGGAATCACTTCTGCATTTTCCTGAGCAAGACACCCTAAAGAGGAAAAACTCACTGGGATAAAGTCAGTGGGAATATTACGAGAAAAATGGGGAAATTAGGTTTCCTGCTTAGTGAGAGAAGACTACCAGATATGAGAGTCTCACGTCTATCCTTTACTTGCCTGAAGGGAAATAATCATATAGAGAGATGCTAGAATGGATTTAATCAAATGGGGGAGCATCAAACAGGTTTATGCCCCCATAAGAGATCCAGCAGATGAAGCTCCCAGCTCTGTGCCAGGCAGGACAGAGCAGTCGCTCTAAAGGCACACACTGATCCTCACATCCTTCAAATTGTAATGCCATGAAATAAAGCCTGGCTGCCATCCAGGGTTGCACTGCTCACTGACTTCAATAAAAACAAGTGAAGTAAAATAGATCCAAGAAGCTGAAAGCTCAGGCAGGTTCCCCACAAAAAAAGCAACTGAAAATATTCCCAGCTGACAGGTTCCACTGTGCTTCGATGGCAGCAGCTTGGGATGGGCAGCCAGAAAGAGCTAAAGACTAACCTCCCTCCTCAAAGGCAGCAAACACGAATTCCTGACCTCCCTGATATGAAAACCAAATACACTGAAAGCAGGAGAAAAGGAAACCACCGACATCACAGCTTGGTGTTTAACATCAATGGGAACACGCAGAACCTTTCTTCACTGCTTCAAACAAATGAGTGACTCATTACCTTCGCAGCAGCAACCCTCACAGCCACTGCCAGCCAAGAAACAACGTGGAAAAAAGAAAAACCCATGCCAATTAGGTGAGTTCTCTGCCCCCCAGAACCCACCAATGAATGGTGCTTGACAAATGATACAGCAAATTTCTCATCATCCAAAATCTCTGCAATTACCAGCCAGAGCCAGTAAAAACCACTGCCAGAAGCGTGCCCATTTCCATGCTCTTAATCTTATCTGTGGAAGAGGATCCAGGGCATCAACTTCACTGATGTTTCCAGGAAGAGGAGCCCTAATCAAGCATTTCTACCCATGAATAACAGACAAGGAATGTCTCCACTTGGCCAGCAGTAGCCTGTGAAAAATTAAAAAAACATTGTAAAATCGGCTTTGGAAGCAGGGAGAGCTGAGGGGTGACTGCTGTCTTATCTCCACCGGTACAGATGCCGGGAGGGCAAGGCTGACCCACAGACAGCTGTCGCTCCGAGACAGCCGAACCAAATCCACAGCAGAACGGGTCTGCAATGCTGGGTGGCCATTGCCCAAAACGGAGTGCTCTGCTGTTTGGGGTTTTTTGAATTAACAAAGTTGTAATAATCACTGATTTTCTTACTGTGCAATGCAGAAGTTTCAGTCAAAAACCACCTATGTTTTTCAGAGAACTCTGAACACGCAGAAATAGTCAATGGGTAAGGTATGAACCTGAGACTAACTAGACCAGACTGGGGACTGGCCCTTTAGCTCTGGAAGGCACCAAATGGACCAGGCTGACTTTTACTAGAGAATACCCCAGAAAAAGAAAAGCAAATGTTAACAAGTCCTTTTTCATGCCAGCCAGGTCTGCTCATTCCCAACCAAACCCCACGATCCCACACGCTTAGCAGAGAGTACTGTATCTGCCGGGAATAATTCCTGATGTTGGAGTGCCAGTTCCTAAGCAAGCAAAAGCATTTCCAAGTGCCTATGTGCATGCAGGTTTTGGCATGGCACTTTCTTAGAGATCTGACAACACACAGCAAAGGGTCAACAGTTCTCTCTGGAAGGCTGTGTTGATATCTGCTGCAAGATAACGCACCCTGGAGTCAAAGGAACTTACTTATTTTCTAAGCTCGTTATCAGTTGTTATTGTAAGTAAGGCAGTACTATGTCAAATGCCCCTTCGTTCTGACCTTCCCATGGGCAGGACCCACTAAGATCTCACGAAATGTGAAATAATCATTAATACACTCTCTGGCAGTGCTAATAAATCATATAATAGCTCAACGTCTTCTAACAAAGCCATAAAACTACCAAAGACACACCAATAAACTGCACACTCGAGAGCCATTCCACCCCCAGCCTCTTCCCTCACATTCCAAAAATGCAGAAAAGCAGCAGTGACGTTGGCTCCATCCTCTAATCCCCAAATCCCTCAATTACACTGAGGGAGCTGAAGATAACACAGATTTAAAGGCCTAAAAGGAAGCTTCTTTGAGAGGTAGAAGAAAGGTGTTATATCAACAATCCTGGGTAATGGATTCATTTACCATGACACTTCTCCCTGCACAGACAGACAGGCAACATAATGTCCATAGACATTATGCCTCCCTTTCAGAGAGGAGTTTGGTGGTACCTGAGCCTTCTGCAATGAGCTGAATCTCATGCCATAAGGAAAAGTTTTGCCTGTGTAAGGAAATGGGCTGGCTCACATATTAATCCTTCTAACTCTCACTGAAGCCTGAGGGTAAATTCGCATATATTGGCTTTAAATTAGCCTTTCCTTTTCCACTTTGAAGAAGCCATTCCTGATTTACACCAGAACATGCTCTAAACCAGATCCCGTCAGCCCTCCTTCACCTCTAACTTCAGACACAAAGCAGAGGCACCTGAAGGGTCCCTCATCTCTCTTTACAGGAGGAAAAGATGTTTTTAGGGCATGAAGCATCTCAATCCCACACAGGTGAAGAGGGGAATAAATAAATCCTGCTCTGCAGCATAGCAGCGACTGGATGAGCTTCTCTCCCTCCCACTGTCGAAGGGACCATTGGGGCTCTGCACAGAGCCCTTTCTGTTGGTGGCTTTTTCCAACTGCTGCCACGATTGGATGCCCCCTTCTGTGACAGTGGGACTCCAGGCCATGGTGTCCATCTTTTCCAGTTCACATGAAGCAGGAGCTGCTCTATCAGCCCTGCATCAGGCCATGGTGAAGGCCACCAAGTCCTCTGTGTGCGTCACCAGCCTTGTCAGCAAGGGCAGGATTTGCAGCACTAACCCAGAAAGGAAAGTTTTGCTTCCAGCTCCTGATCCACCACCCACAACTCCTCCTCCTGGATCCAGCTACAGTCCCTCTGCTAGGACTCTAAAAAAAAAAAAAAAAAAAAAAAAAAAAAAAAAAAAAAAAAAAAAAAGTTGTTTTCAGGGTCACTGTGAAATGATGTTGTTCTCAGCAAGCAGAACTGCCTGAACCTAATTTACTGTACATCCTGTCTGTGCTTCACAATGAAAACACCACACAAGGTTGCAGGTCAGACCTCTGAGCCCCTCCTGCTTGCGATGCTAATTCCTGCACAGTGATGAGAAAGTCCCAAGGACTATTAATCCTTCCCACTCTGGGGTATAAACTGATCACCAGGAGGAAGGAAAACCACCTCTTCCCTTAAATACACACAGTATTACACACATAGGAGCAAGGAGCCCGTGTGTGAAGCTTCCACACGCAACTGCTTTGCTGACAGCGACCAAAACAAATCATAGGAACATCCTTGGATGTTTAACTGCGATGTGTCCTCAGGCACACCTGGCAGGGAGGAGCAGGGGGCTCTGGATAAGAGTAGCTGAGGATATTAAGCAGCTAAGGAATGAGATAGAGCTTATTCAGCTCTAAAACTTCATTGGGGGGAAAAAGCTCAGTGGGGACTTGCCTGTGATTTTCCTGCAGGCTTTACTTACTGGCACTGCATGCAGATATGCATAAGCTATCTAGGATTATGGCAGCATCACCATTAGCTATCCCAGGAACTTAAATATGGCCAAGACCCAGCTCTTGAGCACATATAAATTGAGGTGCAAAACTCCTATTACCATCTACAGAGAGATGGTCAATAGTGGCTCAATGTCCTACTGACCAACACACGCCATCAGCTTTGAGGGCAGCTCAGACAACAACACAGAAATTATTATATCCATGAGCTGAACACTTCTCATGGTGCCTTGGCCTCAGGCTGCAGGACAGCATTCCCATGCCTGGTGGGGTGAGCTCCATGGAGAGGACAAAGGGGTCCCCTGGAACCCCTTCCCCACTTGTACCCACCTCCTCACACTCCCCAGTGGTGCCCACCCACAGACAATGCACCAGCACAACTGGATCAGAAAATCATCTGCAGACCTGCAGATCCAATGGGATTATTTCTACCTGAGCAGGAGCACAGGGAGGGAGCCAAGCCCAAGGGTTCCTCTGGACTGTCCTGATACTCCTGGCAGGCAGAAGGCAGCATGAGAGGGGAGGCAGTGAGGGGAGCCCCGCGGGCAGGCAGGAGTTTTCAGAAAGGTTTTTTTCATTCTCACTAAATCCTCTATCCAAACCTTTCCCTTTTGCTAAAAGTCTTTGCAAACACTAGCAAAACCTTTCCCGTTAATCTTTCTCCATCTTGCTAAAACAACACAGACTGTCTGTCTCCAGGGAAGGCTGTCACAGGATATGGGGGAGGAATCTATCATTTGTAATGTACGGAAATATAACTTACATATATCAAAGGCATTTGCTGCAAAAAAAAAACAAATACACAGCAGAGATTGGGAGGCCAAACCCTCATTGCCTTCAAGCTACTGTGCTCAGCAATCGTGTGAGCAATGGCCTGAGCAAACCCAATTAATTTGATTTGTAGATTGCACAGATTAGCAATTGTGTTCCAGTGGTAAATCCCACAAGGAGCCCCTCTTGCTTACATTTCTGTACAGCTCCTCATTTGTTACCCAAATATTTAAAGGCACCTATCTAAATCCCTTCCATTTATTTACTGCCAGGTAAGCAGCCCTGGCTTCCAACAGCACCTTCCGACCAGGATCTGTCGAGATCTCTGCAAATTTTAGTTCTGACATGGAATATAAGCAAAAACCGTGACCCTGAGGCACTGAGTAGCTCAACAGAGCTGTTTACAGACAGTCTGGAAAACAACTGAACCCTCTGTAGGACACTACTTCTGATGGCCTCACTGCAGCCACCAGCCATGCCAGGGCTTCTGCACCCTCCAGCACCTCTGGCTACTTCCAAATTTAATATTCAAAGGGTTTAGATTCAAATGTGAGACCCTTTGCATGATAACAACCCAAAAGAGGGCCACCTAAGCAAAAAAAGAAACACCTCAGTCTGAAAACTGAAAAATGTTGTATGTCCTACTGTTAGTGTGAAAACTATTCTTTCAGCTTTTTGAAAGGTTATCTCTCACGTAGAAGTGCCTGATGAAGAAGAATATAGTCAAAGCTGCATGAGATTCTAGTAATGCTTGTTTAAAGCCAGAGATGTCCTTTAAAATGAGGTCTGTGAAGCTGGAAAAAAAAAATAAACCAAAACCAAAAACTAAAACAAACAAACCAGTGACGACAGAGGGGTAGGGAAAGCTTTTTTCATAGTTTTTTACTACTGTATCTACTTAAGAAACATGTTCTGCTGGTTAAAATAAGAAAAGCAAGATTCTACTGATATTGACTAGATTTCAGCATTTCTAAAAACACGAGCACTTCATAAATACACTGAAATATTCTGTCATCGCCAGACAGAACATGCCGGTTTTCTATAAATATAGACATCTGGCAGTGGTTTCTTCTACTGCTTTAGATTTCTGGTGTGAAGAATGCTATTTTGTAAGCAAATGCATGTTGGAAATTAATTTCATATGCGACAGGTTACATTAAAGAGCAAGAAAGATTTGCTGGGCAGAAGCACGTAACAAAACCAGTGTTCCCATACCACTCCTGACCCTCTCTATGAGGTTGCCTTCACAATACTGTAGGCATAAAAATATGTTCCTCCAAGCAGTGTTGTGAAGCTTAATTAAAGCATGCCCACAAATTGCAATGAAATTTGAAAAGGGGGCTTAGTTTGGCGTTGTAATTCCAGCCATGGTGAAACACCGCTGACGAAACGATGAATATTAAATATCAGCAAGTGACAGCCTGCTTGGTGCAAACCACCTGAGGGCTACCACAAGCAACAGCCAGGTATATAAAATACAGTGCTGTAGGGCTATGCCATAACTTTTACTTCTTTTTTTTTTTTTTTTTTTTTTAATAGGATTTCCAGTCATATCTATGTCCTAATGTGACCCATGGTACAGCCATCCACGGAGTTGCATCAGACAGAGGGCAAGATACGAGGAGGAAATTCTTTACTGTTAGGTTAATGAAGTACTGGAACAGGTTGCCCCATCTCTGGAAGTGTTCAAGGTCAAGTTGAGAGGGCAACCTTGTGGAAGGTGTCCCTGCCCACGGCAGGGGTTTGGAACAAGATAATTTTAAGGAGTCTTCCAACCCAAACCAGTCTAGGATTCTGTGAGTCTACAAAACTGGGGCCACATGTGGTCATTACAAAGAGGTGAGCATGGGGGGAACACTTTACTTCACTAAGGGCTCACCTGGGCTAAAAATGGACCCTAATATCTCACTATAAGGGTGACAGAAGACATCTCTGTGTAAGGGCATGGGCTATGTTTTCTATTCACATCTGCTTTGCTCTCCAAACTCCCTATTACAAAGTTATTAGCATCAGCAGATAGATCAATTTCTGACTGGAGAATTTTCCTTTCTGGTTAACATAAGCCAAGCATAAACACTCCCTCAGAGGTTAACAAAAGCCAGCAGCCCAAACAGGGACAACTCTGCAAGAAAAGGTGAGTGGGAGTCAGGGGGAAGCTGAAAAGACAATTAATCACAGGTTTTCATACACCTTAACACATTCCCGCCAGTGATCAAGCATTTAGAGTGACTCTGTATTGCTCCTCACCTCCTTTCAACCCTGTTTGGGGGGAATATTTTCCAAGTGGAGACATCAAAAAAACAGATCCCAGAGCCACCCTCGGCATCTAGCCCTCACTGCCCACCTTCTCCACTCCCTTCAGTAAACACCACTAATTCCCCAGCTCCATCAGACCTTTTTTTTTTTTTTTTTTTTCCCTTCTAAATCAACCTAAAAGCATTTTGGTACCAGAAACAAAGAGAAAAAGCAGGGGGGGACTCACTAAACCCAAAGTCTCCAGACAGCTCTCAGCATCTGTCAAATGCTTGCTAAAAAAAATCCAAATAAAGGCAAACCCAAGCAGCCTTGATACCTTGTGTTATCTTTACAGGCTGGCTGCTGCCTTATCAGCTCTGACAGAACCCGGCATTTAAGAAAAATTCAGCCGTCTTTGGGTGGAAGTTAGTTCCTGAAGAAAACATGAGGCCGAATTGCTGGAAGTTGGTATGAGAGGAGAGGGTGAGTGGGGAAGAGATGGCCTGAAAGCCCCCACTATCATCTTGCTGTTCCCTCGCAGGGAACTCGCTGCCAGGTCAGATTTTTAATTATTTGTTCATAATTCACTCCTCACGTTTGACACCCACTGCACAGGCCAAGAGCTACAAGGGAGAACAATGGCTCAAAATGCTGCTTGCTCCCACTAGGAATGAGAAAGGAATAGAATTAGGATAGAATCCAGGCAAAGCCACCAGCTCTTCATACCAGGTTTTCAAGCTCACCAGAAATGGATGAAGATCTTCTGACCATGATCAATGCTGGTCTTAAGTGCCGCTGTCCTGATGGGGAGGAAAAAGAAGTTTTGTCCTCATATTCACTTACAAAAAAGATGCTCTTTTTGGATGAAGTCTCTGTGGAAGAATTTGGATGTTAAGGGGAACTTCTCTCATGAAAAGCAAAAGCTCTGCTTGCTCTCACACATACCTCACCATGCACTGTGCGTTTTGGCAGCCACCTCACACAGGAGTTGGACTTCTCCTATGCAAAGGCGTGAAGGTCCTGCTCTTGAAGAAGTTACAAAATAGTTATAAAACACCTTTGCTTGACATTAATTGATGGGGAGAACAAGTCAGCAAGAGAAGAGCTGTCTCAAGGCCAAGGGCTGCTTTTCAGAGTCTCATTTGTAATGTGACAGAGGGAACAGCTGGGGGAAGGAACCATCCTCTTGTCAAACCCAGAGGGAAGGACAGACAGACAGACATTCCCTGGGGAGCTGCCCTAGCTTTATAAGCCCCTCTGACAAAGGGTGAGTGGCTTTCTACCTCTGACCTGACCCTTTCTCCCCCAGAGAGTCCTAACAAGTCTTCCTCAGCAGCTAACAAAACCTGAAGTGACACAGCTGAGCTCCCAAAATGACCATTTTTCTTAATTTTATTTTCAAGTTTTGCCCAAGATAATACTGCAGGGGAGGCAGAGGAACAAAGAAGAGTGAAACAAAGAGAACTGCAAGAGTGGAAGGTCCTCAGCAAGTATTTCTTTAAATACAAGCAATCTCCAGGTGCTTGAATTAGTATGTGCCTAAACACTTGGAAAAATGGTGTCTGAGAACAGAGACTTCTCTAGTTGCAAAAGTGCATTGAAATCCTTGGGTTTGGACCTCCCCTTGTGTGCCTCCAGTGTTGTGCTTCATGAGTTTCAGTGGATCCAAACTGGGATGAATTCAAATAGATGTGTCATACACTATTTTCCATGTTTTATTTGACTTTAATTACTCCTTAACAGTACGGCTATTTAAAAAATCTTTCTCAATTGAGGGTGTTGGTTCTGCCTAGGGCTGCTTGGCCCTTTTCCACTGAAATTCCCTTTCAACAACCACCAGAAGCTTTTGCAAGGAAAATGAAATCTTTTGGAAGATTTCTTTTCCTGTGACTGTGTGAAAATTTGCCTCTCTCAACTCTTTCCTTCTCCCAGATTTTAGGTTGGTTGCTCTTTCCACCTCTCTAGAAGGTGGAAACCTGTGGTGGGCTCCAGCAGGATGTGGAGCAACACCTGGAAGTAGTCAGACCTTGCTGGTAGCATAGATGAAGACACCGTGATGATGACAAGGATGATAATAACAGTAATAATGCTTGAATAATCTGTGTAATTTTTATTTATTTTTTTTCATTCCAGAACTTTTGATGCTTGCTTCCATAAAAAATAAGCATGGTGTAATGCCATCTCTCCCTGAAGTCAATGATGCCTTGTGCCCAGCAGAGAGGGGACAATTAAACTTGCAATTCACATACGTGAACCACGGTGGGTGTTCAGTGCAAGAATAAATGTTTGCATCTGTTTCACCACAGGTTTGGGGACAGAATTACTGGCCTGGTGGGTCTCTGTTGTAGCAGCAGCAAGAAATCCTTATCAAGGCAACATCTGCTTTGTACAGGATGCAAAGGTACCTCACCATTCTGAGGGGTACATGGTAAATAAAACTCAGCTGACCATCGGGTCTGGTTTTTGGAGGGGCCCTTTGTCAGAGTAAAACAAAGTCTCTATCCAAAGAGCTGCTGCATTTAACACTGCAGCTGTCTGTTCTTCGTTCTGAGTTTGACAGCCCTTACCACAATGACAGCACTTTGGCGCAATGAGGACTTCCAGGCACTAACCCCAATCTAAAAAATAAATAATAATAAAATCACACCAGCTATAATAACAACTTTGCCTTATGCTGTGCTCATTGTACCAACCAAAACCACTGCTCACCTGCTCCCTGAGAGCAATATTAAATATCTCAGATGTTGCAGTCCTCCTCAAGCTCTACCTTAATATCTATCTTGTAAATACCCTCCAACACATGCCACAGACAGAAGGCCCTGAGTCAGTTTTAACACTGGGTTAATTGCAGCAGAACACTTGTTCAATTACTTTGGTAGCATTTCTCATCTCCCTCAGACAAGTTATTGGGTTTGCAGTTTGGGGTTATTCTGCACTTTATAGTATCTGCTTTACCCTTGCAGAGGGAAAAGGGAAAGCACCTGTAGGTACAAAAAAAAGATCCAAATCAAAAGGCCATTAAAATTCATTCAGAGTTATTCCTCATTGCTGTTACATCAGTTAGTGCCTGATACCTAAGCTGTTCTCTTTCTTTCAAACGCTAGTCTCAGTGAAAGTCTGATGCTGTTTTTCCTTCCAGAGAACGAAACCCCAGAGATGTATTTTCAACCTCCCGGCTGAGTGTTTCCCAGATATTTTGAATCAGGGACTGTTGCCAAGATTCACATTTTCCCCAGATCACCACGCACCCTCACACTCTCAGCTCAAAGCCATCACAGATCCAGGAATGGGCCCTGGAGTGGTTCTTACTGCACTGTTCCTGCTGTCCTTCTTGCAGTCCATGAACCAGCATGGGAACCTGCACTTGTCCCTCTTGCATCGCCCAAGGGGTCCCATTGTCCTGGTATGAGAAGTTCTGGCATATTTTAAAGCACGTTTCAGGAAAGAAAAAAAAAAAAAAAAGTTTTTTTCCTTCAATAGGTAGACTTATTGAGAACCAGGTTCTTATTTTCACACCTGTACCTGAGTTAAGTCTTCCAAGGCAGAGTAACCCCAGCAGCCTTCATATGGATACTGACACATGCACCAGGATCTTTCCCTCTTTACAAAAAACAGCATCCAGAGGCAAAAGCCACAGCTTCTCCAGGGTGCTGGGTCCTATTTCAGAAGGTTAGACGTGTCAATCATTCCTGGACAGAACTCATATACCACATCTCACTTGCCAATATAAACAGCCCCTTCCAGAAATCCCCCAGAAGTGTTGTTGATGCAGCCCTGCAGTGTTACCTGTTAAGCCTGCTGGCTCTGGTACTGTCCCTGGAAAAATATTTTCACCCACAGGGAGTATTTTGCCCAAGTTGTTTTCTTTGCCTTATTTTTGCAACCCACTGAAGCAGTGTCAGTGGTCAGAAGTTTTGTAGAGACAAAGCCAAGCTTTAGGAGAAACTTCTGGGTGACATCCCAAATTCAGCTTGGCTCCAGGGTGGATGTGGATACACACTGTGCCTGGACCAGAGGGGACGCCTGGTCACCAGCAGCACTAGTTGCAGCCACCTTTGCAGTCCACTGTGCTTCTCATGGAGCAGCTCCTTCCTTGCAGTAGGGCAATGTCATAGGCAGGCCAGCAAACACTGACAGAAGTAACTTGCCATTTTCCATTTCCCCAAAATGATCCTTCTGCCTCAGGAGACAAAAGCAGAGACAGAGGAAGGAAGGTATCACCCATTTCCCCATAAAGTACTCCAAATTTCAAGGGATCATTGAGACCAACAGAAAATTGTCATGGTGCAGAGTGTGAACGATGCAATCTCCCAGTGCAGAAGGTGCAGCGATGCACGACCCCTGAGCTGAACCAAGAGCCAAATGTGACCTTTCAGTCCTCACAGTCACTGCCCCCAGGCTATGTTACATTTTGCCCTGTGGACCTCGGTGCATTTGAGATTCCTAAAGAGTCATTTTATAAATGTTCCCATAAATATCCAGTCTTCAGTATGAAGCCATCCTGCCGTAAGTGGGAATGGAAGAAAGGACTTGCTGCAAGTGGAGACACTGCGATATTTCACAAGCTCAGCCCATGCTCCTCTAAGAATTTAAACCATCACATTTTTTTCCAGGTTGGCTTTCTTCCCAAGTTTCCTCCCCAAAACATCCACAGCAAGGTCAGAGGAGCTCTCCCCCTGGCACAAGGGAGTTACCAGGCTGGGAGCAAAGGAGGACAAGGACAAGCCAGTGATGGGGTCAAGTTCAGTCATCTTCAGCTGCCATGAAATCACACCTGAGAAGGATTTACTGCCAGGATCTGAGTGGCTGCAGTCAGGCAGAAGAAGGGGGCTCCTATTTGTGCATCTAATGACCCAAATTAGCAGGAAAGAAACCAAGTGCTTGACCTTTCTCAACATCACGTGAAGCAAATGCTCCATCTGACATGGCTCCAGCATCATCTACCAGGCACAGGTGCATGACTGCAATTAGAAATGACCGGCACCTTTCAATCCAACTCCGCCCATCCAAAACCACTCTGAGACTCAATTACCATTTTCTTCCCACCCAGCCTCCCCAGCTCCCTTGCCAGCTCGAGCAGCACCAAATAATTCCCCATGAAGTCTCACAGCTGTTATTTTAAAATTAAATTGGAAGTCACGACACCTCCCTGCACGCTGGTAGATCTTACACTTGGCATTTGGTTTATCCCGACTCCATTCCTCACCCCCACCCCTAAACCAACTTCCGCGGAGAACAATGCTGCCGGTTTGTGTCCACAGCAGATTTATTCCCCCCTTTCCAGCAGCTCAAAATGCCCACAACTCCAAGGGGCAGTATCTGCTTCAAGCAAAGGGTTCCTTCTCGTCTGTGGAAAGAAAAGGCTGCCCTCTATAATCAGGGTATTGTTCGCCCTAAATGGAGCCAGACTCTGTAAACACGCTCCTCTGCACGGCGCTGGGAGGGCGAATGCCAGCGTGTGTATACATACATGCAGGGAATGTGTCCTGACCTAAACAACAGTAAATTATGTTAATTCATTTCCTCTGCCTAAACAGTGCTAATGTGCCTCGGGAAAGGAGGAGGAAAAAGTAAACAAGAGTCCATTACAAAAAGGTGAGGGGGAGAGGTAACCAAAGAACTCCACCAAATGTCTCCTCTGGGGAAGGACATCCATGTTACAGCTCAGACGGGCTTCACACAGCCCTCCCTCCATCCTGCTGCAGGTGGAAATGTAACAGCAACAATTTCTTTCTTCTCTTTCATAAGGTTTCAGCCTGTTTTCACGAGTTCAGTCTTGTGAAATGGGAAATGTGCCCCCACCAAGTGCCCCGATCCACAGCGACGGCATCCCTGGGGGCTTTGCGCTGCATGTGATGTGAGTTCTCCGGTGACCAAAGCCAACACGAATAGTCAGAGCCTATTTGTGATTTTCTAACAGGAAAATAATTTCACTAAGCAAACTGCCATGCTTTGACTCAAAACCCTGATTAGCACAGTTTGAAAACAGGGCAGCACACTGTTCTGGGAATTAACTTGCTTGACCCCTAGTCTATAATGGCACTCAAATAATCTGTGAGTCAGACCAAGTTGAAAAACTCTTGGAAGACCACACTGAAAGAATTTACTGGATTTATTGGATTTTCTAGGATAAAAGAAAAATAAGCTTGGAACTCCACTTAGTCTGTGGCCTTCAGAAAGACAAGCTTTTTCTCCTGACAGTATCTAGAAGAGGAAGACTGCCTATGCTGGACAGCACTTTCTGAGTCTCTTTTCAATGTACTGGAAACTCTCAATAAATAGTCCTAATTATTATAAATATGCAGGTCTATTGCTATGATTACTTTTGAGTAGCACCTGGAAGTACCTTTTTTCTGTGATATTGATGGTAAAGTAAGAGACAGATTCTTAACCCTGTGAATCTACAATCCTCCTCCAAACAGAAATACCCAAGGGGAGGAGAGCCCTGAATTTACCTTCAATTTAAATATCCAGAGGCTACTCTACCAGCTGCATACAAGGACTACTAGTCTGGTGGCTCCAGTGAATTTCCAGGGACAAGAATAAACCTGTGTACATCACCATCAAAAAATACTGCCTGAAATCATCCAAACCCTCTGGCCTACTCCCGTTGGAGCAGGCAGGAAATCAGGAAAAGCATTCTGCCTTAGGTATACATGCAGGACTTTGCTCTGCTCTTGATAAAACACTGAGCCATCCTCACCTTAGGGTTTCTGCAGCTCCTGAGCAAAATGCACTCACCAGCCTCTACTACTTCTTTGTGCCTCTTTGTATCCCAGAAACAACAGCTGCATGCTCAGAACAGTTACGAACACCTTCAGAGAACAAATCCAGCAATTAGCAATCAACTGACCAAAGCCAGTCCCCTGCATATGCAAAGATCTCCCTAACAGGTTTATGATTCCTTGTCAATCAAACAAGGCAAAGTAAACACCTGCTTACTGTCCTGGCCATGATTAAGTTGAAAGTTTCACTCTCATTAGTGCTTAATGAAATTAACCCTGGCAATACTGCATTTCTGATTGGTTGGGAATAGCAGGGAGGAGGAAAAGATACTCATCAGCTCTGATCTGTTATTCTAGTTTTATATTAACTATTGCAGATCATGATGAACCCTCCCATGGCGTGGTGCCACCCCACACAGAACTGAAACTCAGCCTGCTCTTACGAGGCTCCAGTTTCTGCTCCCTGGTAGGATTATATATTTAAATCCTACTCACACCTACTCAGCCACAACTCACTGAACCTAAAGGGACTATCACCTTTGTAATCCAACCCTGAACATTAAACTATGAAAGGACTTATCAGAGCATGGAGCCTGATCTGGAGGAGCTGTCAACTCCTCCCCAGTTTTTCCATTTCAAACTGCCCAAAAATACATTAAACATTTCCCAGTATTACTCGTCTGGAGAAAGAGACACTGTCATTGCCACCAAAATGTTGTGTTAGCCTGCAGAAGAACAGGGAAGATTAAGATTCACCAGAAGGTGAGCAAGGTGGCTCACAGCACCATCTCTCTGAAGGGTATCCACACCCTGCAGGAGTTAGAGCCACCAGTTTAACACTGTCTGGTCAAAGACAGACAAACAATCCTCCTTCCACAGGGAGCCTGGAGTATCCCTGGGGAGATATTCCACAACGTTTAGACCTTCAACCTGTTACTCATTAACCCTTCCATCCTTGACACGCAGTTCGTACACCTGTAGCTCATCTGGCACTTGCCATTGCCTAATCAGCAGTTACAGATCTGTGTTAACAGATCAGAGAACAACCACCAAGAAAAATAACTTCCTCTGTTGCTCCAACACACACAAACCTATTAGAGAGGAAGGAGGAGGGAAAGAAACCTGCTCACAGTGCTCCAGCATCCACAGCAGCCTAACTCCAGTACTTTGGCTTGTGCAGCTTTGAGAGGCATGAGTCTGAAGCTTTCCCTTTTCCCTCCTTTGTGGCTGATTTGGCCTCACCCCCTTCACTTCTGTCTTGAACAAAGGAGATTAAAATCCATACAAAGCAACAGTAAAACAGCAGCCAGCACAATGAAAGCACCCCTTTTACATTACAAGGATTTTACTCAGAGTTACATATTGGTCAAAAGCCAATCAAGTCTCACACCTGTATGTGGGGGGACCTGGCAGGACACAGGAGACGAGAGAACTACAGCACAGACTTGGAAAAGCTGCATGCCAACATTGCCTTCAGAGCCACACACTGCCTGCTCAAGATCCTCTCCCAGACACCAGCAGGCCTCAAGAGCAGGGGTACAATAATTAATCTGCACTGATTTTTCTCTTGGAGGTTGGCTAACATGTTTCCCTCCATGTTCCTCTCCAGCTTTTACCCTCTCCCAGTATCCTAGGCAGAACTAGCAAGCCCAAAGTTACCACAGAGATGTTGTGCCAGTCCACACTAATACCCAACTCTTAAGGTCATCAGTTCAGGGGGTGTGTGGAGCAAACCCAGCAAGGAGAATACAAATTTTTAAAATTGCCTATTGTACAAATTAAATCCACATTTCCCTATTTGTCTGCTATCCATGTTTTTATCTGACAGGTGCAAATACTGATGGCTCCTCCAAGTCAATGCCAACCAACTGGCATATAGGGTATGACACCTCTTGCTTGGATACCCAAGATGGTGTGAATCTCTCAGGAAATAAATTTACCACATATGAGAAGAAATTATTTTGTGTCCCATCAAGCTGGAAACCACTTGTAGAAAAGCTGAGCATAGAGGTGCAGCCATCCTGAGAAACATTAACCTGTTCCAAGGAGCCTCTGTTCCCAATTTACATTTTTCTTCTTTCCTTAGTGAAGCTCAAAATTAAGTTTGAGCACTTAATGGAAGAAGTAGCCTGGAGTTATTGGCTGAATTTCTTCGTGAAAATTGGAGTGGCTGGGATGAAATAACAACGTCAGGCTTCTCGCAGCACTGCAGGATGCTGTGTTTCTGCTGTGATACAAAGGGGACACTGAGTAATCGGAGCAACCCACCAAACTCCACAGAGCCCAGGTTTATTTGACTGGGAAGGGGGTGTGGGGGGGTGAAATCAGAGACAGGAATGGATTCGGCAACAAACAGAGTACACACACTTATTAAATAACACTCAGGCAAGTCTTCAGCCTCTTCACACCCAGAACACTGCCCACAGGCTGGGTCTCTGTCTCTGGGGATAAATCCCTCTGCGGCAACCTGAAGTTTAAACAGTGAATTTCCGAATTGTTTTCAGTCCCGGCAGCACGTGCTCCATCCACCAACCAGAGCTGGCAGTCAGTAGCAGCAAAATGTGCTTTTCTAGAATAAAAAATGTGAGTGCAAGCCATGCAGTCAAGCAGGCGAGTGGCACACTTAGCCCATATCCCCTCTGCTGTCACACATGAGGAGGGTATCAGAGATAATCGGAGTAATTCATCCTTCAGGGATGGATCCAAAGCCTATGGGAGTGAGTAGGAGTGACAGCACCAACACTCACAGGCTCTGAATCAGGTCCTAACCTGTCACAACTAGCACGGGCTGCATCTGCCTATCTCACACGACATCGGGACAGCACAATCAGATTAATCAAGCTTGCTTTTGGAAATATTTTTCTTTTACCATAGTACCACAGCTGCTATGAAAGAACTGCAGACTGAAAAGACTTACATCAGACAGAGGTCTTTGCAACTTCTGCATTCACCCTGGCTCCACTCTCAAAAACTCCCTTATATGACCAAAAATGTTTCGCCTTGTTGCAAAAGATAAGAACAGGTGCATGCAGCTAAATAGGTATGGGGGCATTATTATTAGAGAAAGCTCAAAGTACAGGCTGATTACAGAGAACAAGACAAGGAATAGAAATCCAAACTAAATGTTCCAAACAATATCAAATGCATTTTAGCTTGAGCAGCCCGCCAGAAAACACAGGAAGAGGTCAGATGAAAGACAAATTACTTGAAACAACACAAAATGAGGAGGGTAATAAAAGAAATGTGAGAAAAGAGCACTTCCACCAACTCCTGTAATGCTGGGATACATTTGCACAGGTCCTTTTGGCAGCACGGTTTTACAAGTCACTGCAGACACAAGTAGGAGCTTTACATCTTAGGAAAATCAGCTGCACCAGTTCAAATCTCACTGAATAAAGTTATGACTAAAGGTTGTTGGGGTTTGTTGTTTTCTTTTTTTTTTAATTCAACCTAGGCACAAGAGGATCTCTGCACTATTATTTTCCTCTTTCAATGGAAATTTTTATCTCTCCCAGTAATTAATCCAAGAATGCACAGGCAGGTTCTATTGTACTCACACTATTCCATGACGAGTCTTCTGCACCCAGATGTATCAGTGTCACTTATGGTGAGACAGCCACTCAAAAAGCAATTATCAGAGAGGATACTGGAAAAGATCAGCTCTATCAGCCAATTCAGTCAAATGAAAAACTTCAGCTTTAGTTAATAAGTTGGCACCAGCAGCCACAAATCTTGAAAAGGGAGGTCCTGCTTGCAAGCAAGTGTCACTTCTTTCTCAATTTAGAATTATATCCTTTTCCTGAAAAAACCACTTTCCAGTAATATCTCAAGCACCACCTCATGGCACATGAAAGTTGCTTCTGTGGCTAAGACTCAGGCCTTGGAGTCCAGCCTTTGCTGTGTGCAAGTTCATCCCAGAAAAGAAACATTTTGATTTTCTGCTTGCGTCTTTTAATGAAGGTCAAAGAAACATACGGACTTGGAAAACAGAGTTGTAAAAACTTTAGGGAAAAATCTAGATGCATTTGAGCAATTTGCTGAGTTTTGTAATATTCCTAATTAAAAACAAATAAAATCAACCCTAATTTTCCAGTATGACGCACGCTGAATTTTATGTTTAAACTCCGCCACAATTTAAAGCAACTGACAGCCTCAGAAGAAGGGAGGAACCAGTGTTTAAAAAAATAACCAGGATTTTCTTAGATCGTCATGTTGACTTTAGGTACTAGTCACGCTGACAGATTATTCATGAGCAAGGTCCCCAACAGCAAGATTCAAAATATGCCCCAAACTTCACCAGAAGATGTGCTCTGACTTCCCTAAAATCTGAATCAGGCTGTTTTATCTGAACGTGCTTCTCTTTCACAAGCGGGAAACTACCTAATCGTTCTATCTGGTAACAACCACTCAACAAGAATAAAGGTGTAAAACAGGAGGAAATAACCATTTCTCTCTCACATTACCATTATTTACCTTTTCTGTTCTTACTGAAGGACTCTTATAAACCCCAAAGTTCACTCTTACAAACTCTTATAAAGTTACAGAATGGGAATTCTGTTCATCAGAACGAAGAACTTAACTTCCAGGAAATAAAAAAAAAAAAAAAAAAAATCTCTAGAGTCCTATTCCCTTTTCTTCAATATTAAGAGAAGCCAAAATGGCACATAACATTACTTCTAAATGAAACCATTGAATTTTGAGGCAGCCCAATCAGCAAATTCCCTGTAAAGCAGACACCAAGCAGGTTTGCACGCCAAGGTCGCACAGAGAAGTGCCAGAACAGAAAGCGATTAAGGTCCCGTTCTTCCCCTCCCTACGCAATGCACCGAAAATGAAATCAACATCCAAACTAATTAGTTTCCAGCAGAATATCCGTTTACTTGCTAACAGGAAGGTGGTTACTGCTCTTACCAAAAACTTCTAAACATACCATGCAAAATCTTGCTTAAGCCACAGGACCAAGCCAGGCACATCCCAATGTTACCATATACGGTCACCAATGTGAATATGATGGCAACTTGACAGATTTGGAACAAATATTGCGTTGTCGGTCACTGAGATAACATATGCAGGAAAATATCAGATTGTATTACCTGTGTCCAACCAGAGGTGTGGCGTGGCAGGAGCTACATTGCTGCAGGACACAGTCACTAAAGGTTAGTGACCCAAGATGGCATTACTCCCCGCAGAGGAGGGCCAGGGCAGGACGCTGAGGACTTTTATGCCCAGTATGGGGCTGCTTGGAGAGAGCAGGAATGGAATAAAAGAGGGATGAGCCACTGGACCTGCGCTGTTACCCCAGGTTCAGAGCAGACACTATCCGTCGCGGCTGGGAACCAGGCTGAAGCTGCCGCCCCACGCTTTGGCTGTCAGCTGGAAGGCACAGTCCCTCTCAGAAAACCACTGCACGCAGGTTTTGTTCTCCAAGAGTGCGTTTTGAGCACACAGGCCTTCTAGTCTTCAGCCATAAGGGAAAAAAGGGGCTTGGGTATCTACCAAAATAGTTCCCGAGGAAGCATTTTTTGGTACAGCCTCCCTTCAGGAGATCCTTAACCTGGAATAAGATTGGCCACTGAGAGTTATTCCAGACCAGGCTTTTCATTCCAGTGCATTTGCAGGTGTACACAAGCCCTTAGTCAAAGTCTTTCCGTTTCAACCCCAAAAGCATTGGTTCAAACACAGCCAGAGCTACCTCACCCCTCACCTCTTCAAACACAGACAGTTCTACCACCTGTATACCTCTAAAATCAGACCTGTTCTCTGTTTTGCCTGGATACTTCAAAAGTATTGTCTCTTTCTTAAGAGTTTATCTTGGTTTGCTAAGATACTCCCTTTTTTACGGTGTCTTCTAAATCAGTGATGAGATACATTGGTGGGACAGAGCCAGCAGGAACAGATCTGACCCTGGAAAAACGCCACTTTTTGCTGGGAGGTGGAAAAAAAAAAACCCTGCTGCACAAACCCAATCAGTTATTCCTGCAGGGCCCTTTGCCTTAAAAGGTGTCACCTAAATAAAGATGTAAAACTAATACAACGTAACATTTAATGCAATATTGCAGCTGAGCATTCAACTGTCAGGAAATATCAGAGCTGGAGCGCGTGGGCAACTTAACTCTGCCCCCTTGTGCAGATGCACCATGGCACAACCCTTCCCCAGGCACGGGCACCACATTCAGTCAGCTCCGTATTAACACCCAAATTACAGCATAACCTACTTTTGCCTAAAATGAGTAGAAAAGAAAGTCCATCACGTTCCCAGAGAGCCTCCTCAGCCACCTTCCTCACTTGATCACCAGTCAACAAGCGCCTATTTAACTTCTGATGCCTCGGATCAGGAGGTGCTGGCACACTTCGGGCCACACACGTCTGATCTGCAGTCAGGACACAGATATTAAATGCTGTTTGACCAAAACAAAGAGCCCTTCTTCCTCCACACAAGAGCCTCAGGGCCTCAGGCTGAGATTTGGCTGAAGGACTGCCTATAAAACCGGAGCGATTGTAGCAGGTAACGTTTACACATCTCCAGCGGCCAAAGCCCTCGTATGAGGCGTTCAGAAAAGCTCTGCAGACACATGAAAAGCCTGGCACATTTTTCCAAGAACCTGAAATCATCCCGGTGTAAACACCAAACAACTGGAGATATTTGTCAGCACAAAGTTTCAAAGTTCCGGGAAGCGTCTCACCTCTTCTCACAAGTTTGATCTTCCATCTACCTCCTTCACTACCAAAAATGTTCTCCTCCTTAAGGAGGTCTAAAGCAGGACTTAAATGTCAGAAATTTGTCTCTGTTTCCACAGCTATGAGTCCTTTTTCTTCACTACTTTAAATAAGCACATGAATGAATGACATTTTTCATGGGTTTGGCCCTGGCCTTTAACCTCTGTTTCTAGATAATTTTAAATAACCAGAACCATCCCCCAATACACTTAAAGGATGGGTTTTTCCAGCTCAGGAAAGTGTTCAAATGAACCAATTATCAATATGATCCTATCAAAGTTATATTAAAAAGACCTTTCCACAGGAAGGTAGCATCCTGAAATTACTGCTGGTTATTTTCTGTCACTTCTTCACATGACAACAGCCCACAGCGCTTTTCAGGGGCAGTACGTGTACGAGCAAGACAATTGTAAACCAAATTTAAAAAGGGTCAGCCAGTAAAACAGCCGATACTCAGCTCACATCAGAGACAAGAATCTTTTTGTCTTCTCCTGCCCACTTCAGATCTTTTCCGGAACTCCACCAACTTCTCAGGTCCATTGCAATAATATACATCTATGAAGTCATCTTAATTCATACACTGCTGCCCATCGCCCACAACTTAAACTGAGTCCCCATTGTAAGCCTTGCCTGGAATTCAGACTTGCAGGAATTACAGCCTATATACTGTTTTCTTTTTCATTCAGCTCCCAGCCAAATCATTTTATAGTGCTTTTGCCTCCATAAAATATTTGCTTGAGAGCCAATGCCAAGAAGAAAAAAAAAAAAAAAGCAGTGCACTAAACCAAACTTGGGTTTTCAGAGTAATGCTCCCCCTCTCCTTTCCCATCCTCAGTCCCCAAGATTTATTTTTGGCAAATTACAGCCCAAGTGAAGGGGTAGTTTAAACCTTTTAATTCGCAAGTCCATCACGCTGGATGACTTGAAGGTCTTACAACAATTCACAAGACTCTGAGATTGTCGGGAATTGCAGCTGGAGCAATCTGCATCCCAAAACTGTACCCCCATTCTCCTGGAACAATGCAGCCCCTACTTTGTGACCAGAGGCGGGGGGAGCTGGAAGCCTGGGTTCCCATTCAGGCTTTCTAAGAACAGCACCTACCAAGGTACAACACAGGCAAAAGTGCAGGAAGTGCCACCTCTCCTTGCACTCTGATCCCAGTGCTTTGCTAAAAGCACCCTGCCATACAGAAACTTCTTTTTTTTTCCTACCCCCATCATTCCCAGGTCAATGTATTTCAATTTGCCTCTGGAAGGGTAACCTGTTTATTGAAATCTGATCAACTGCTGGAGCCTCAGCGCTAAAATACGCTCTTGCTGTTGGGAGCTGTCATTTGTCTGTCACCGGGGAAGTTAATGGATGTGTTTGTTTAGTTTGTAAGTGGGAATACACGGGGCAGAGGCTGGAGCGATTAGAGGAGGGGAGAGGTATTTCTGATCCACAGAGGAATGCAGTTGCTTTTCTTTAAAAATGCCTGCGTATTTTTACACAGGCACAAGAAAAGCCCCTGGAAGTTCACCTGTGCCTAACAGACCTCAGCAAAGCCACAGTGACCACGCTCCATCCCAAACGACGGCTCCGAACCGCGCAGGTAAGGAGGCACCACACGTGGGCACGAGCCTGCACCTCTGTGCAGATAAAAAATGTGCAGGGCACGGGGGCGAGTCCCTGCCGACAGCAGCTCCCCTGGGGGAGCCCTCTGGGGGCACAGTGGGTGTTCGTGGAGCACGAGCCCACGGAGCAGAGGGAAGGGAGAGAGTCACAGTGATCGTACCAAGCGCGGTCCCCTTACCTCTCGCCGAGTCCGAAAATGCAATTATCCCTGCGAAAAGGAGCGCCAGCTGCAATTCCATTTTGAAAACCAGATCCCGCCGTATCGCACAGGCTACAGTCCTCTCAGACCTGGAGACAGGAAAAAGGAGAGCAAAATAGTTACTGGGGGGAAAAAAACCCCAAACAACCCTCAGCTTCGCAGAGATTTAAATCCTATTGAGAAGACTGACAAGAACAGCAAATGAAAGAGCAACGTACTTGTAATTCATTCCTTGGTGCTCAGTGAGTAAAACTTTGCCCTCCACTCTGCTTTAGCCTGATATAAATCAAGAACCCACTGAGGCCAGTAAGCTCCTCTAAGTTTACAGTTAATGCATAATTCTTTAGTATCCCGTACAGAACCAGTCTGGAAGGCAAACAAAACGCTAGCAAGTGGCCATAAAACAAGATTTCAGGTTAACAATTTGCGGAGGAACTCGGTGGAAGGGGGAGGAGGAATGTTACCTCTCCCATCAGCAGCCCAGAAAACTTTGTGTTGCTGCTCCAGTGCCCCTCAGCCAGGCTCCGCTCTGGGTAGGCGCCTTCCTCCACTCCGAGACTTCTCTGCACAGCACCGATTCCTCCTTTCCTCTTTTTCCCCCCTACCCGTCACGCTCCCCCCACCAACAGCCCCACTTGTTTCCGTGGGCTCCAGAGGTGCGTCCCAAAGCGCAACCGCACTTAATTACCCAGATTCTTGAAGATGCCTTCGCTGTGATACGCACACCCGGGAAAGATCAGGTTTACATTAATTACACCCTGTTCTCCTCCTAAAACTCTCACTCTCTAAACACCGTCTGGATTCCTCACCCTTGTAAACTCCCCGGTTTAAACACCCCGTGCCCCCAGGACACACAACAACCCGCGTACAGCATCCAGCAAAGCGAACGCGGCCGCTCCGCCGTTCGCTCCGCCGTTCGCGGCGGGCAGCGGCAGCGGGGGCCGGCGGGGCTCCCCGGGGGCCGGCGCGCCTCGGGTAACGGGATATTCGCCGCCGGGGATCGGGGTCGCGGAAGGGAGGGACGCGCGGGGGGACACCCGGCGCGATGCCACCCGGTGCTGCCCCGCGCCCCGGGGCTGCGCCGGCGGCTCCCAGCTGCGCGCTGCGTGGCCCCGGCGGGGTGTTCCGGCCCGGGGTGTCCCGGCCCGGGGGACACTTACCTCGGCTGCCGCTGCTGCCGGGCTCTAACACCGCGCTCCGGAGCCCATCCCCGCCGCTCGCCGCCTCATGCCCTCCGCGGCCACGGCGCCCGGCGGGCGCTCCGCCGCCGGCCTCTACCTCATCCCCCCCTCCCCGGGGTGGCTGGGGCTGCCTGGGGGTGCCCTCCCCACGGAGCGGCTCTGCCCCTTCACCGGCTTTTTAACAACCTCCCCCCCTTCGCCCCTGCGGGCGATTTTTTTTTTTTTTTCCACTCGAGAGTCACGGGCGAGGAGGTCCAGGGAAAGGGGGGAACCTTGTAATATTTCTTTTTTTTTTTTTTTCCTGCTTTCCGGGCCGGGCTGAGCGTGTGTGTGCGGGGAGGGACAGCGGGGACCTGCCAGAGCCTCCGGGGCTCCGCGCCGCGGGATGCCCGGTGATGCCGTCCGGCGGCTCGCCCAGCCGGAATCCCGTTTAAGGAGCGAGGGGAGGAGGGGAAAGGGGCTGGGGAAGGGGAGGGGAGGGGGGGGGGGGAGAGACGGGGAGAGAGAACCCGGCGATAAAGCAACTTTCCCTGCAGGGCTTTGTGGCGGTGGGGGCCGAGCCGCCGCGGAGGGCGGTGCGGGGCCGCCCCGCTCCAAACTTCGCACCAATCCCCGGGAGCCCCCGGCAGCCCCCGCCCTCCGCCGGCCCCGCTGCCCTTAACCCTTTGCGGGCGGCAGCGGCGGCGGCCGCGCTCTCGGTGCTCCGGGAGCGCGTCCCGCAGCCCCCGCCCGCCCCGGAGCCGCCGCAGCCGAGCCTGGCACCCCCGGCGCTGCCGTGCCGACCTCGCCGTGCCCCGGAGCCTTCCCCTCCCCGCACCCCCGTAAGCACAGCGGCGGTGGAGACCTGCGACCCCGCAGCCCCCCGCAGCCCAGAACCAGCCCCGGCCAAAGCACCCCTCAAACCCGGGCCGGGAGAGAGCCCCGGCCGTGGGAACACACCGCGGAGAGACGGGGGGCGGCTGAACCCGTCTTGATCTCTCGGCTTGGATGCAAATGATGCCAGAAAGGAGCTGGCCCGAGCTAAACTAAACCAAGTGGAAAATAAACTGTGGAGATGTCAGTTCCTTATATTAACTGTTACGATTATTTATTATTTACTTTCAAACATGACTCGGCTGATGCATCCGCTCTTAACAGCAAATCACTCTTCACGCGGGATCAAAACCAACCTAGTAGAATTCACCAAAGAGACTAAACAAACGACAAGAAAAAATGGCTAAGCTTTTTGTACCTCAAAAGAACCATCATTACTGTTGATGTTATAGTTTCTTAGATCTCTTACTTGATATGCTCCAGCATGAAGACCTCCTTGAAAACAAAGTTGTCTCAATATTAGTTCAATGTGATAGGCAACAGGAGAACACCTAAACACAAGCCAAGAATTAGTTTGGACATCTATCTTATCTATTTTGTTAGGATTATGAAATCACACCCTCTATTTTTATTGTTATTACTAAATATTTTTACTGAGCGGTTCCTGACAACATCAAATCTTGATACACAAAATCAATGTGAAAGACTAAACATATAAACCCCTTGAGCCAGAAACAAAGCGGCTGACAACACTGTTTTTGTATTTTACATATTTATATCATCATTTTTATCATTAAAGTTAATTCAGCTGAGAAATCCCAGATGGACTCCTCCTCCTATCAGGCAATAACTTCAGCGTTGTTGAGTTCAAAGACAGTGTTGACTGAGGGAAACCTTCAGGACTTAACCTACATGGTCATGTTCATGCCATGCTTTCTGATAAAATCACTCTAACTTGTGCCAGAATGAGTGCTCTGCTTCGTGCTGCATCTCAGGGGATGATGAGTAAAACACCTCTTTGTAACATTTTCCAGATATTTCGCACCAAAGGAGTCAAGGTCTTTGTCCCAAGGACATCACCACACAGGTGATCTAGCCCTAGAGCTATCATGGAAACAACCTCTGTTTCCATGCAGACTGAAGTCCAAAGCAGCCTCAGTTCTGGTGCAGATGTGGGACATTGGTTCACAGCAGGTTTCCCACCAGGTTAGAGGGGCCTGACTGAGCTCCTACTCCTCGTCCTGTTTTTCAAATCATGCATGGAGATGGAGGCTTAAATCCCAGATACACCGTGGCTATCTTGTCTCAGACTGTCCAGACTTGGGTGAGCTCTCTCCAGGCCTCAATCAGCTCTGAAAGAAAAGACTTTCTTCCAACCCAGGCTGTGCCCTGGCCCAGCACTGAGCACCCAGCTCAGGTTGGACACAGAGGACGAAAACCCCCTGATGGATCCACTACTTCCATCCTCACTTCTTTATTGAAAATCACCTGTGCCTTTGGAGGCTCCAACATCTCCCAGACTGAGAATTTCTCCTCACAGTACAACTATAAAGCAGCAAAATCTCTCCTGCAGCCTTCCACCAGTATAACATTCTGGGAGATGAAGGAATACACAGATGGTACACAAGAAGTTAAAAAATTGTTCAGGCGCCTCAACACCTTCAGATGCACTTTAAGCCCCTTCCTTAGGCATACAGAAGCTTTTAAAGAATCTGATTCCAAGTGATGTTGCAAAGTGGGCAGGAAATGGAGCCCACAACTTCCATACCCCAGGCTAAAGTAACCAGAAAATAAGCATTTCTGACATCAAAATGTCAGCACTATTTTATTTTTTTTTTTTTCCAGAGGGTTGTGAGTACTGGAAAGAAAGTCTGAAACCATGCTGTAGGCTTCATCCATCTCAATCCCAATACCATAGCAGAGGAATAAATGTAAAATATTGATACAAGAAAAATAATTAGTATTCCTGAAACAGCTCCTAGTTTATCAGAAACAAAATCTCATGTTGTTTTCCCAACACTTCTACCTAAAAAAGGAAACATGCAGAGCTGTGTTTTTCTTCTGGGCTGGCTGTAATTTGCAGGATGATTGAGTAGTCTGAAAGTCAACAGCCCCAGTTTGCTCCTGCACCCCACAGTCCTGAGACAAGGCTGTGGGAAAACAGCTTTCTGGAGCTGACAAACAAAAACGAATGCTAAGCAGCGAAATACGTGTCTCCACATGGCCTGAGAAGTAGCCTAACAGTCCATTTGTATCCCAGTTGTCCCCAAAGCCCTGTTTCCAGACCATGGCTTTGCATAGCTGTGATGGTCTAGTGAACATCCATCCCTAGAGTGACTTTCCTTTTGTGTCCAAAACCACAACCTGGACTTTTTCCAGCTTTTTTTACCTCTTTTGTCACAGGAGCTGCTCACCTCAACTATCACAGAACTCCATTTTCCCGCATTTTCTCTTTTCCAGCTTGACTGTTTGGCCTTTTCTTTTCCCCCCGTAGGTGACCTGTGAGACACAGCACCTCCAGACCGTAATCCCTAACCCGCTCCAGTGATTTTTTTTTCCAGCTGCAGATGGCAGCCACGCAGACGGTGAGACCCAGCACTCCATGGGCCGTGGTGATGAAGAGACTTGGGCTGGCAGCAGCGCCTCGCCCGAGGAGCACGAGGCCCCGTGGCACGGGTCCATGGGGACATGCCACCGGGGCGGAGGGCGTGCAGGCTGGGCGGCTCCGCGCAGCTGACGGAGCACGTGAAGGTGATGGAAGGGCATGACCAGGATTAGCACATTCCCTCCACCTGCCACCCCGTCCGTGCAGCCCTCCTCTGGTTACCCAGCCACGTGGGGACAACCTGAGCATCCCTCCCGGATGCCTGGGGAAGGGGGGGTTGCTCTGGATGCAGGGAAAGGTGAGTAACGTGATTGATGGGGCAGAGCACAGGTTTCCCTGTGTGGATCAGTTCTGATAAAGCATTTAGCGTGTGATGGGGCAGCACAGAAAACGTCACAGGTGGGAAGACAAGGAGTGCAAAACGCACTTTTCCATTTGCACACCACCAGAGTCACTGCGCTGCTCCATTTGGGTCTATAGTTAAGGCTGAAACAGTGTTTTTCAGAGAAACCAGTGTTTTATGAGAGCAGAATCACTATCTTCCCTATATGTGGTAGCTGAGACCTGGCCATAACCTAGATAATATTCAGAGGGGATGAATGGGCAGATGGAAAGATGAAACAGGGTGATACAGTACTGAAATCTATATCACGTGCAAATTTACATGTAGTCCCTTAGAGCAGCGTTGCTCTAAGCAACATTGCCGAGAAACAAATGGTTCATCATGTGCACAGGGTTCACTTTTGTACATGAAGCATGAAGGCCAGTGCCTGACAGAGGGAGAGGATGGCAACAGGGTTAGATGTCTTATCTTCCAAACCTTGGGTCCTGTGCAGAATGCTGGGAGGTCCCACTTCCCCATGGCCATTGTAACAGGGCTTTCATGGCTTTCCACAAGCTCAATGATCCCTCTGCTACCTTGTGGTCTCTGTGTTGGTCTGAAGCACCACCAGGAGAGAGTTCCCAGCCCTTTCACAGAGGACCAGTCACACATGCTGCCTCGCTGTGCCTGGAGAATGTGCTTGGATTTCTCATTGGTGCTAAATTTGCACATGATGGCATCTGCAGGAAATCATTCCCACCATTCCCAGTTGGGCAGGAGGCCCTATCTCTCTTGGCCAGGTTAGGCCCGCTGTGTCAGCACTCCCTGGCACCGGGGAAACGTGACAGCCCTGAGCAGAGTCCAAGAGGTGCTCAGGGAATGCCAGCCCAGCCCAGCCCAGGCAGCCCAGGAGGATGCATCTCGCTGGCAGTGAGTTCCTCACGCTCCCTTCCCAAAGGCTGCCAAATGAATTTCAAGGTCTTGGTGTCTAGGACACGCTACTCAGCTGCTTAGCTCATGTCTCCAAGGTGGGTGACAGCAAAAAGAAACTCCTTGCTCCAGGCTAAGCTGAACTCTTTTGAAGGCAAGGCTCCCTTGTGCAGAAGAAACAGCATCCCAAAGCAGCACCATGAAGTACAGACCAATATTCCCTGGGTGACAGCTTCAAACAGCCTTCTCTGCTCCAAAAGGGTATATAAGAAGGTCCAAGTATAATAAAACACTACATTCCCTGCAAAATTCTCCTTCCTTGCAGGAAAGGTAAGAAGAAGGAGGGGTTTTAGATGAAGCAGTCTAGATGGAAGAACACACAAAAGGTGTTAGACACACAGGGCCTGGACTTTTTCTTTTCCATTTGCTTTTTCTGACTTCTCTCAGTAGATCTAAGAAAGGATACTGCATTTCCAAGAAAATCTGATACCCAACAACTACACCATGATCACATCTGAGCACCATTTCCACACTCTTGGAAGGTGCTCACCTGTTCAAGATGAAGAATATAGTACAAAAAGCTTATGGCAGCCTAGATTGCCATTTGTTTAAAAGAGTTATACTCCTTATTTTTCTAATTGTGTTTCATTCCTCTTTTTCATCCCTTTGCATCACTCTGTACATCTTTCCACTCTTAAATATTTGAAGGCAGTTCTGTAACTCTGCAGTTGTTCAAACTACAAGTAGTTAAAGTTTCCAAATGTTCTCCATAAACACATCCTTGCTCAGGCCCCTTATCCTTTATATCACTCAACACTGGTTTCTTGGAGTCAGTCTGACACTGATGTACAAAGGATTTGATTTTGCTTTCCTTCTACATCTGGCTAGAACGAGAATAATCCCACTGGAGCCATTGGAATCATTCTAAGTGAGAAAAAAAAACCTGATCAAACCAACAGACTCATATGAGTAGCCACTATTCAGTCCAGGTAGGCTGAAGATTGAATATGCAACCTTTGAATCTAAATATCTCATTCTGGGTGGAGACCTCAATTTTGAGCGCCTACATCTCATCTAACTGCTTCCACACATCACGCTCCTGTTCAAGGAAATTTGTACACATTGATGTTGGGTTTAGCAAACAAATGTAGCAAACATGAAAGAAGAGTTTTGAAAAAATGACAAAAAAAGAAAAAAAATCCTAATATCAACAGACAGAATGAAAAACACAAATGTCAAGTATTAATTTCTGAACAAACATGTGGAATGTTAAGGGAAACTGTTTGGGGATTTATGTTCAAAAAAATAAGACAACTTCCCAAACTATTTCCTTTCAAATCTCTCAGCATTTTCCATAAATTCCATGAGCATGTGTGGTGCTCTCTGATAACATACAAATCTGCATGCATAAACTGTTTTGAAATGTTTGTACGGTTTCATCCAAAAATATGACTATATGTTTGTGTTTTAATTGTCAGCAATGGCAGATTAGGCAAGAGCCACATGCATCATGTCATGGGCGCTGACTAATTTAGGTGGTACAAGCACAACCTCCCCCCTTTCTGGCTGGGTCTTGATAACAAAGAGAAACCAAATTATCTGAAGGACGAACCTGCAGTAAAGCAGCAACACAGCCCCTGCTCTCAGTGACAGAGGTACAGAGGTACTGGGCTGGCCAAACCCCCTGAAACCAATAAAGCCATTTCAGATTCATACAGCTGTAACCAGCACCAGAAATTTGCCAATTCCCAGGTCAGACACCAGTGTTTTTGCAACTCTGCAAAAAAGTTAAGCCTTGTGAGGGGGTAGGTGGGGGAAAGAGGGACTGACACTTCGCCTCAATCAGTGTTGTTTGAAATGTCTTTCATTTATTAACATTCTGGCTGAAGCCAAACTTTAGTTCCACTCTATCAGGAATATAACGCAGCTGCATTTTCTGGATGGGAACACCACCAAAAAAATATGTTAACTATAAAGTCGACAGCTATGTCTTGTTTACTCTCATCCGTAAAAACCACACAGAAATGATCCTCATAGGAAATTTCTATCTGTAGGCAAATAGAAACAATAGGAGAGACTGGAATGGGATGCTTGCTGAGAAATGGGCTGGGAGAGCTGTGCTGCCTTCTCCCCGGTGAGCATCTTGTTCCAGCCTGCCTGGACTGGCAGGAGCTTTGTTTTGCCCAGGGTTTGTCTGAGAAACTCTCCTTGATTGCCTCAGAGATCCAGCCAGAGCTGCTGTGGTACAGAAATAGAGTTTGCAGTGAAGGTGCATCCGTCACCTCAATGCTTTCAGTCTAGGACATTCCTCTTGGAGATGTAATTTTTCTGAAGCTTTTGGATGGCCCTCAGCCCTCCAGCCACAGCACCACAATGGCTTAGCCATGGTTTCATTCCTGATGGGGGATGAGCTGCCCATGGGAGAAACCCTGAACTCAGTGGGGACATCTTGCCTCTGCAGTTGCTCAAATTGCTCAAATGTTCATCAGACCTTGTCCTGGTGTTGCTCCCATGGCTTCATCCAACAGCACTGTTGGGGTGGCTGGGTGTGCAGGGCAGGGGTTGGGGGAGGACTCCCACACCAGAAGGACAAACCGTGATGGACCTGAGGAGCTCTGCCCACTTGTCCACAGCCCAAGGAGGACGGATACAAAATCCACAGTGGTGTGATGCTCCAGACACTACGTGAGGAGCACCTGGCCCACCTTCCCCAGGCACAGGGAGGGTTAAATATTAAGCACACCAAGTCTGCTCAGGCCTGGCTGCCCGTTGGGCTGGGCAGCAGTTCTCTCAGCCATCCCCAGCGAGGGGAAGAGCAGAGAGCACGCTGAGGAGCCTTGGAAATATGCAAGGAGCTGCCAGCATTTGCTGCCAAACACTTTTATCTTTCGACAAAGATAAATCTGTTGCTTACTTAACCCAGCCTTTATGAAACTCACAGCTCTGGGTTTCCAAAATTACAGGAGCAGAGTAGGGCTGGCCGGTGTCCTGGTGAGCAGCAGATGTACACAGGACAGTGAGAAGGTGACAATGTATCTCATGAGAAAAATGGCTGGATAGTAAATCATATATGATAGAAATAAATAAGAACTTAACCTCCATGGGCCAGAGGACTTATGTTCTCATGTTTCTGTAAAGTGCAGGTATCTGTTTATTTAAGAGAGCTTATTTAAGATTTAGTATTAATAAGGAAGAACAAAAAAATGTGCTATTCAAGAAGAATAATGAACATAAAAATCTTGCATGTAATGCAGTAGTGAGAGAGCAAAAGGTGACATAAATACATAAAAGGATGTCCTCGGCTGTCACACAGTTTGTAACCCAAGGCCAGAGGGAAGAGAGGTGTTGGGACACAAGGCACAGCACCCACTGCAGTGCTGGCCCTGAACTCCAAGGTCTGCTCACTGGGGTGCTTTTATCCGTGTTCTACACAACTGTGAGTTCAGACAGATTGATCTCATCCCAGGGTTTGGATGTGGGGCTTTGGTGGGGCTTTGGGGCCTGTATCCTCCACGAGGTCCTGCATCTAACAGACCAGGCATTCATTACCCTTTCACCAGAGCTTTTGTCAAATGTCAGGCTTCTTGCAAAAATGAGCCGGACTCCACTCTCATTTTCAGATCATTTACTTAGTTTTTACAGGGATAGGTGCTGCAAACCCACTACAAATACTGGGAATAGAAACTCCTTTTAGCTATAAATATCACTGGTCCCAGGAAATACTAATTTTCTTTTAATACTATGGTTATTATCTGGCAAAAATATAGTCCCTTACTCTGCCACTCATGACCTAGGCTGAACCTGTTTGGCCTGTGTTATTGTGCTTGTGTAATTCAGTGGAAAAGAGATTGGATTAAACAGGCAGCTCTGGAGGAGTAAATAAAAGGAACCTGCTTTAAAGAGTAAATAGACAAGTCTGGGTATAATGGAATAACTCCTGGTCATGCTAAATCAAAGAGAAAATAATGCCCTCACTAAAATCGGCACATGGGTGTTTGTCTCTGCAAGAAAGAGAAGCAACAAAACCCAGAGGGGAGCAGAGGATGCTCTGGGGCTATCTATTAAAAAAAAAAAAAAAAAAAAAAAAAAAAGAGAGAAGTTCAAAGTTCCCTGTAGCATCCAAACTTGGGCTGGGGAAGAAACCACACAATTTCTGAATGATCTGCACAAGCTTTCCAAGATGAGTGTACAGAAAGTTGGGTTACCTCCAGGAAGTTTCTCACTGATTCTAGATTAAATTTGTTTAGCAGCAGAAATATTAGTTTCTTTCCTCACTGCCAGCCCTGCAGCTCAACCTGGAGTAGCAGGTCGAGTTCTCAGCTTCACCTCCCCTTTTGCTTTCACACTTCTCTAGTAAAGCCAGGAGCATGTTTGATGTTTGAAGGCAGTAAGAGGATTTTCCCAGCACAGGGAATCCTACAGGAGTAGCCAGCAGCGTCTGTCCAAGCCAGCAGCACAATGTCCCTAACGCAGGAGAGAGGCCTGGGAGGATTCAATACTCCCTGGCAGCCTGAGCATGAAGGTTCCAACTTTGGGAATGGTGAGCTGGCATCATCAATCAGCTCAGCTGTAAAGTCAATTGATTTGCTTTCCTTCACAGGTAGTTTTACCCCCAGCAAAAAGTTGAGAAGCTGCTGATAAAAAGCTCACTGCACTCCCCCCTGCTCACCAGGAATTTGTACTCCAGGAGCACTGCAAGAGAATCGAGGCACTCACCTCTCCAGGACCAAAATAAGAAAAAAACATTTGTTTGCAAGCCAGTGGCTGATTCCGGCTGTGTTCACTCCTATATAATCATGGTCTGGATCCTGGTCTGTCTCCAGCCCTGGGTTGTCTTGCAGAGAGCAGGGGAAAAGATTTCAAAATCAACTCTCATACTACTCATATGAGCATTAAATATCCAAGTGGGGTAAACCATGTGTGGAGTCACATTTCAGAGCTGACATCCACATTTTCATGCAGTGGCATCAGAAAAAGCACATTGTGCATGACTCGGAGACATTTGTTTCCCATCAGCTGCAGAGGAAATTCTCAGCACTTTAAAGGTGTGAGGGTCCTTCTCATGGGAAAATGGGACAGTGAATCTGGTAGCCAAAAATGGAGTTCTCTTCCTCATTTCTACAGTGACTTCAGTGACAGGACTTTAATGGAGAGTTTTGACAATAAGCAACATTGTTATATGTTGCCTCAACTTTATGGACGTATTGCCTCTCCTCTGCTAACAAGGGAATAGGGATCATCATTTCAGCTGAAAGACATACAAGTGCAGGAAGGCTAAAAATACACAATTTTATGCAGGCATTTTTCTAACCAGACTCTAAAATGCCTTCTTCATAAATCATTTGCTATTATGAAAAGGGTAAGAACTCAGAGTTCTGATGTGGCCATAAATTGAGATACCCAGATTACAGACACAACCACCCCCACTTGAGCATAGCACTTAAAGTGAGCACATGGAGAGAAGGAATTCCACATATTGTAAAGTTATACAGTGCAAAAGAATTCTTCGAGGAATACGACATCCTGAGGCTATGACAAAGAAATCCAGGCCAGGCATTAGGGAAAAAGTGCATACATTTCAAGGCCAGGCAGAATTAGCAGGATGATCAATCTGAATAATCCGAGGTGCCTAAACTCAGCCATATTTTCCAACAAAGTGGAGTGAGTGTGACTCTGTTGTGTGATCCAGCAGCAAGGTAAGGGACTTGGGTTATGGATGCCAAAGTCATCTCCATTAAAGGGTCCTCAGGACAACAGTTCAGAAAAGATTCAAAAGCAAAGAGATAATTGGAACAGC
The DNA here is from genome assembly GCF_015227805.2 of Hirundo rustica. Lineage (NCBI taxonomy): Eukaryota > Metazoa > Chordata > Aves > Passeriformes > Hirundinidae > Hirundo > Hirundo rustica. The sequence continues at coordinate 5,513,324 of NC_053454.1, read as the reverse complement.
AGATCAGCATTTCGCTGACCATGACTCATGGGGGAAAGAGTTGTGCCAGTGGTTGTGCTCTGGCAGGACACAGCTTTGTGAGCCCCTGTGCATGGGGCAGATGGGCATTAGTGCAAGGACTGGCCTGCCAGAGCTTCTGCTTTCGCCAGCTGAAAGTTCCTTGCAACCAGTCCTAGAGTGACTCTTTGCTTTCACCTGGCCAAGATTTACTCCCAAAGTGTGTTTCCCCAGTGAAGTTGCAGGGCACACTCCTGTTGACACCATCTCCAAGCAGCACACAAGCTGTGCCCCACGAGAAGCCCTCTGGAAGGTGCTTCTTCACGATGGGCTGGAGGAAATTTGGGTGCAGGAAGCAGGGCTGCATGTTCCTGCTTGGAACTCAGGAGTCCAGAAAAAGAGCAACACCTTCAGCACAAACACAAAGCTTTGTCTGTGAAAAATGGCTTGTCAAGAGAATGTGGAACAGGAGAGCATTTGGGATGGTGTCTGTAAGAAGAAAATAAGAAGACCCTTCTATTTGAGTAGAGAAGCATTATTGCTAGCACTTGTATCCTTGTAGAAGTGCTTTTCTTAAACATAGGTCCATGGTCTTCCAAAGATACAGCCCAAGTTTAGTCTGGCATGTGCAAGAACATCTTAGTTATTAGTAGCAATTTTTTGCACCATTCTCAGAGGTGTATTGCGACTTAATATTTAAAGCATGTTTATTGGATCTGAATAAAGCCTTGTGGGCCACTCAGAAGTGACACAGAACTCCAAGTGTTGGCCCAGTGCCATTTCTGACAAGTCCCTTTGAAGGCAGAATTACAGTTGATTACAATAATGAACTTTGGTAGAGTGGTTGTCTGCAGGCCCGGGAATGTGTATTTCATTCTATTGCCATTTAGTAATTGAGTCCCAGGCATCAGAACAGTGAACCATGTACTTGGGTAAGTTGGACAGCACAGGTTTTCACTGGAGGAGGGTTTGCCACCCAGAATATACCCAAGCAGCAGCACAGAGCGTGGATAAGCCAGATACCAGCCCTTTTCCTCTCACTGCCCCTTCAGATGTCAATCACATGCAGGCTCCTGATTTACAGCAATTCATGCCATCACTCTTGTGAGCTGGAAGTGAGAATGCCTGTGTGAAGCCCCAGATGCCGTGACAGAGTGCAGGACACATGGTGTGAAAGGTGTAGGTGTAGGGCAAGTGGCTGACACCATGGTCCCCTAACAAGCACAGTTTGCATAAAGAGCAACTGAGCACACGGGCTAAGGCTGACAAACTGTTGGTCAGAGATGAGCTGCAGCCCCAGAATTCCTCTCTGGGTCCAAGTCTCTTCCACAGCTCAGGAGCACTTGGGCCTAGAGTTGTCATTCAGCCTGTTGGAGACAGACTCACAGAGACACTGTGGGACACAATGGTTTCCAGTGTCTGATCCAAATACCTACATTAGCACATGGCACTCCCAGCATTTTCTTCCCCTCCCACTGTCCTGACATGTCTTCATCAACTCACTCCAGTTTGTATTGTGTTTAGAGAAGCTTTGCAAACATTTCTAAGCTTTGTTGGGAATTTATTTCTTCATCCCAGTTTGTCCTGAAGGTGGCTTAGGAAATGACCTGTTGTTCTAGGCTATAAGGAACTACCCATGGCTAAACACTGCCCTTCCTCACCATGGCATTAAGACCAAAGAGAAAGGGAGAAATGAATGCCTCTGAGTCTCAGTTGTGGGTAAGCAGCAGAGGGGTGCTTTTTTCCCCTGATGCTGAACACTCCTTGTGGTGCAGAGACACCCATCTGAGCTCCATCAGAGGCTGTATGCCACCACTTTGCTCCTCACATCTGATACCGTGGGAACAGAGTTACGTGATTTCCAAGGCCACATCAAAATTTATTGGCAAGATCCCATGTGAGAATAAGCCCTCTGAGACCCAGAAGTGGTGGTGAGCAAAAGGAAGAACAGGTTAGAAGCTCTGCAGAGAGTCTTCCACACGTGCTAAGATGGGTATTGATGATCATTGGAATGCTGGTGTGGCTCAATGCAGACTCCATGCAGGCACGGCTCCATTGTGCTCCCAGTGCATTCCAGAGCCACCTCAATTCCTGTCAATGTCTGATTATCCCTCCCTTCCCTTCATAGCTAAAGGAAACATTGAAAATGCCAAGATTTACTTTTGTTTATTCTATCTTTATCCATCTCTCCCTCTTAGCTAGTAAGTGCTGCACAGCCTGTGTTCTGCCACGTACAGCAGTAGTGTGTGAATAATAAATAACAATGATATGCTTTCAGCAAGAAAATAAACCCCATATGTGTCCTCAAGTATCTCTTTTCTCTTGAAGTATTCATGCAAACATTGGTTCCAGAGACTGTTATAATCCTGTTTACTTGTCAATGCTCGGAGTGAGCATGTAATTACAGTTCCGCTGTAAGATACTTAACATGTAATTCAATGGCAAAGAGCTGCCACGTTATTATAGTCTTCTAAGTTTGGATTTATGCCCTGAAATCTAAATTAGTCCCAACAATTTCTGTTCAGAGGAGGACAATTTAATGCAAATATTATCAAGCACACCAAAGAGCAAATTTCACCAACACGAGAAAAAAATGAGAGCAAGTAATTTTTAAATTTTTTTTTTTAAGCTTGTTTTGCCACCACAGTTTTCTTGGACTTGAGTCTCACTAGATAGGCAAAGGATTTGAGTTTGACTATGATGTCAAAGTGAAATTAAAAGTATCAGTGGCAATCAGAAACCTCGGGAATCAGTTCTGTCCTTGAAGACAGACACAAAACCTCTGGCACAAGTCTCTTATGGTGATGCCGAAGTGCGACCTTGATGTCATCCCTGAGCTAAAAGAAAAGGAAATAAAGGAAATTATAAGCATATCGAGCCTTTGCTCCCTCTAGGATCTGTCATTACACTACTGCCTGTCAGACCTTCATCATCAACTACACTAATTGGGCCCTGCCTTTAAAATAATCCATCCTCAGCCCCACAACACTTGGCACTCCTACGGGCCTGTTCATTCAAGACTCTCGCAGGGCTTTACATGTCCCGACTGCTCAAGCAATACAATGTGCCCGAGAATTTGGTCAGAGGCACAAGAGGGGTAGCTGTGTTTGCCACAAGACAGTTACACGCTTGCCTATGGTGATGGGCTACTCGAGGAACAGAGGCAGGACTCTAGCTCCTGGCTGCACTCCTTTTCTGCATGCCCACTCCCTGGTTTTGTTATGAGCCTCAGTTTCCTGTTTCTAAAAGGAACTTCAGTCTTTCAGCCTTTCCAAGGCCAGTCTGACACAGCCATGGGACAACTCAAGACAAGTGAGTTATCTACGGCCGGGGAATTGCCTGGATCTCCTTCACCACCTTTCAGCAAGGTTGCCCTTCCCAGGCACTGCCTGGCTCCTGAAGCTCATTGCCAGCCCTTTCAGTACAAAAATAAGGCAAGCAGTTTTGTTCCAAGGTGTAGAGGCCACAGCTAGGCCGGGAGTCCACAGGAGTCGTGCGACCGCGGGCAGAAAGTCCCTGAATCTCGGAGGAAGGAGAGGAATGTGGCCCCGGAGCACCTGGGACGCCAAGCTGCCTGCAAGGCCAGGTGTGCACCACAGCAGCAGGGGGCCACGGCCCGGGGTCCCTGATACATCAGCTCCTGGGGTCTCGCAGGCATCTGCCGGAGGGTTTGAGATTTGCCGAGGGGATCAGCAAGGAGCTGGGCTGCTGGCTCTCCAGCATGCCTACCAGGTTCAGGAAAGCTGGAGGGGCTGTAACCCCACGGAAATCCTGCAGGCACGTGGATGAATGTGCAATGTCCTCCCCCCTGCATGCCCAGGAACACGTGGGGAAAGGGAAGAGGTGAGTGTAGAGCTGGCTTGGATGCATTTGCAGAAGCACAAGACCCCAGGAAGAGAGATGGGTGACCAGCAACACAGAAGTCATCACCTGAGAGCCACCATACACCCCCTGGAAAACGCCTGGCCATTTATCTCTTCACTTAGCAACTCTCCACTCTTATTTAGAGCGAGCTCACTGATGGTCCAGGCTCATATAGCAGTTACATTGTGCCATCTTCTGGTTAAAGGCTGAGGACTCCCTCTCCAGGAGTCCTGCTTCCCTCCAGCGTGCAGGGAAAGGTGTTTTCTTATGCCTTCAAGAAGTGAGATCTGGAGATGTCGGGGTAACTTAGCTGGTGCGGTATAACATCACCTGCAGAGAAGAGCCACAGGCCCAAGGCAGTTTGTGAAGATCACAGGGATGCCGGAGCTGCCAAACACAGCCCTGGGCTGCCAGGCCTGATGTTCTTGCCTCCAGGAGAAATAACATTTGAGGGTATCCTTTCAGTGAGACATTGAGATACCCTTATACCCATTTGGCTGGATGTGCACTTATGAATCACCTGCCAATGATGAGCAAACCTGTAGGAAAGTTAAAAAGAAAGTAGACTCAGCAAGGTCCTCAGAGAAAAAACATGCTCATCTCTCTAGTAAGGAAGATCATAAATATCCAGAAATGCATGAATACACATGTTCAGAGCTGCTTACTCATGTGGATGATGAATATGGGGAACTGGATGTTCCCAACCCAAGTTTTGTTGCAGAAAAATGGAGATACAGAACTGCAGAAGGATATATGATCTTGGAAAGAGTTCTTCATGGAGAAATATATGGTCTGAAAGTGGAAGCCTAGACTCGATGCAAAAAAATTAACTGACAAATCCTCTTGTTTTTTTTCAGCAGCACAATTTATAATGTAAGTTTTAAAACAGCTCCTGAAAGAGGAGCAATTTCTAACACTGCCACATCACACCCAACTCTGACCTCACTTGCACCAACACAGTTCACTCGATTTCAACAGAAGCATTTCTCCACCTACCAGGATCATTTTGCAGAAGTAGGTGTGCAGGATGATGAGTTCAAAAGGAGCTAATCAGGCACATAGACAGACAAATTAGAAACAAAGACTTCACTAAATACTGGTTAAGCAAACACAGCTTCAGGGAAGATCCGTACTAAGGGTTGTCATCAGCAGTACTAGTGTGAGCTGTATGAATTAGGTGCCCACTAAAAAGCTGGCACATAATGATATTGCTACAGGAATCAGTATAAAAGGATGAGATCACCTCCTGTTCTAAGAAAGGGAAATAGCCACTAGGTTTCTGACACTGCAGAGCATGGGACCTGACAGACCTGTGGCTGCATTTGCCATCCTAGTAATATTTAATTATTTTTCCATAATGAGCTCTGCAAATGTGTTAAGTCTCAAAACGTCTTCTTGTAGTGTTCTGAGGTTTGAAGTAAATCAGGATCGTTATGAAAGCAGTCTGATGATGTCACACACAGGTATCAGCCAGTGTCAAGGCACTGTTTCGCTGTTAGGTTACCTGAAGCTGGAGAAGCAGACAGAGATTTTTACAAGATTTACACGACTTCAGCCTGGTCTGCCCACTTATAATCTGCCTACACTTCCTAACATGCCGAGTATCTCCTTGCGCAAGTCTGTCATCAGGAGGAGATACGGGAACTTGTCCAGATTTTGAAGTAATTCTGTCGGTCTGTGCCCTCAGTGATTTGGAACATGAGCAATGGGGAGCTTGGATTGCACCGTGCTGCAGCCCGGCCACGGGTGAGGTCTCTGGGCATTGCATGGAGAGCAGGAAAATGCTTTCTGAGGATGAGCTCACACTTGCACCCAGGTCACCAACAGCAGAAGAAGGATTTGGGGTCTGAAGTTGGATGCTTGGTGGGTACAGAGAAATGAAGCACACAACCATGTCCCAGCAAGGAGCTTTGAGCTTTGCTAGTGTCCGACCACTGGTGTTATCCAGCCATTCCCGAAGAATAAGTCCGTCCCTATTCATTGCATCATTGCTTGAACACATTGGTAGTAAATTATGAAGTGCTTATTCTTCCTGTAAGTGTGCTAAATATCAGTCCCCCTTTAAAACTTTACAGCATTTTTCTTTTGATCATTTCTATGCCTACATTTCTGTGATTGCATGGGCTAAGACTGACTCAAATATTCCATATGGGGCAGGGCTGTGGGCCTCTGAAATCAGCAATCTAAACATGTAATTATTTTGTTGTTTACTGCAACTTTCAAACTTTCTTTGAACTTTTTTTTTCCCTCCCCCCACTGAATCTGGGAAATATGGGTTGCTGTTCCTTCATTGCTGCAACAGTTTTCCTCCTCTCCACTCCAGTTTGGCTCTGTCCTCCCACACTTCTGGCATCACAAGCTGACAGTTAAGGTTTTCTGCCAGGTCCTCAGTGCTGTGCATTTTACAGGGTACCTTGGCCTCACTCTCCCTTCCTAAGGAGCTATCCCATTTCATCCCGTCTCCATTCGCTGCTCTGATTGCAGCTGGATTTTTTGACCCATCCGTCTTTGCCATATTCCTGCTTATCACCTGCAGTATTCCACCATGGGCGAATTCATGTCACCACATCTTCATCTGATATCCCTGGTGAGGCCCCATTTCCCGTCCTCAGGCATTGCAGATGGTGTCCACAGCCCGTGGATCTCCCTGATACTCTCTGGGACCAAGAAAAGGAGCAAGTTCCCAAAAGACCAGGCACTGGCATGGTCTTGAAGACCTGAAATAAGAGTCACCTCTACTGCTGACCTTTCTCCTTGCTGTGCCCAGGGGAACTCACCAATAGCAACAGCTCTCTGGTCTGGAAAATATATAGTCTGAGCAAGGGTATTTTTCCCCAGTTTCTAGTGTAGTGCAATATGAAATACCCTGACAAATCCCAAGTACATCATGGGTGCACTAGATTCACTGCCTCTACCAAATCAGGAAGACAATAGTACATTGTTTTTGGCATGATTTGGTTTTAAAGTGCCCATGTTGCCTGCCGGCCGTTGGATACTTTCCTGTCAGTTGTTGCACAAACTCCTACAACAGACTGGGAAGTCTGGACACTTCCCCAGAACAAACAAGCTAATTACACAGAAGATGCCAAGACCTGATTTCATCGTCTTCTTAAAGGCAGGTGCCATATTTGTTTGCTGCCAGTCTTCAGATATCTTTGACCTGGAGGTTCACTGACTTAATTTTTCTGGCAGTTCTTTTCTCACTAGATGCATGGTCCTTTCATGTTGTCCAATTCCCCCTGGCATCAGAGAGAATTTTGACTGATCTGGGGCTAGAGGACACAGCCCTGGCTTTTTTTTTAGCTCCCCTAGGTACATTACATCTCTTGATTTATGTGAGAAATGGTTACTTTGCCTTGGTGGGGAAACAAAAACACCCAAGTGTGAAAAGACAAGGCGACTGAAGACACAATGGTCATGTCGTTCCTGAAATGTTCGTCTCACTTCAGAAACAACACTCTGCACTCAGACCAAGTGATAAGTGGGGACATAGAATAAGCCAAAATAAACCTCCTTATCTTAAAAAAAATTCAGCTTCCTAAAGCCAACCTGAATCTGATCTGTGTGAACAACAAGAGAAAGTGCAAGAATGCCAAGATATTTCTTAAAATAATATTACCATAGGACGCAGCAAAATGTAAACTCTGCTCACAGAACAAAAGTTATTTGCAATTAGCACTGACACGATGCCCATGAAAGGTCAGATGGAGAGCAGAGCACTCACCCTTCCATGTCTTGCGCTTTAAATTTGCAAACATAAGCGACAATCCTGTTGGGAGATACCTTGGCTGGACATCAAGCACCAAGTTGTTCTCATTGTCTCTGAGCTTCCCTTTAAAAGCAACGAGACTCCTCCCAGCACGTAAGGAGGCTTTGGTTAAAATCTGTGTGTTAGACAAAATTCACCAACTCCACTGAGGCAAGGATGACTCCCACTGTGTGGCACTGGTTAAGGGGCTTCATTACAAGCCTTGGCCCTGTAAAAAACTGCTTGGGTTGAATTAAAATTTTTAAAAGTGACTCTTGAGATATTCTTTGCCAATGATTATAAATCCCTCTTGGACACCAAGTCAAGCCTTCAGGTGATCTAAAGAGGCATATCACAGAAAACTCGGTAAGATCACTGAGAGTATGTTCCACACCATGCCTTGAAATCATTTCCCCCTATTCCCCTGATACAGCATCATGGATGTCAACCAGAAGGCTTTGTCTTCCCTGCACTGTGCAAACCCCTCCAGCATCAGACACAAACATGTCTGCCCCAGCCCCCCTCCCCACCTACAGCGCATGGATCAGCCCTGGGCTGGGACTTCTCTTCCTCACTCCTGCCTTGCTAGGAAACATCACTTAAGGCCCACTTTTCTTGCCTGATGTGCAGTTTTCTTTCCTTTGTGCACAAAATATAAATGTAAGGGAGCACCCACATACATGTTTAGGTGCTTGTACACCAGACTGCATGTACATGCTACATCTTTCTCTTTTAGTTAACCTAACCTGTCAGGGGAAAAAAAAAGGGGAAGCAAAATATGTCATGTCATGAAAGTGTTGTTACCCACATGGTGCTGGTAGCTGACAAACTGACACCTCCATTTGATAAACACAGGGCTTTGGATGTGACTGATGGGATGAGAGTCCAGTGCAATCCCACAGAAGTCAAGTGAGCTCAGACCAAGAAAATTCTGTTGCTTTGCCAAGTATTTTACAGAGGGAGAAGGTTTTCTCCTGGGACACTGTTTCCCAGCAGGACAGAGGTGAAATAGGACTTGAGTTGTGCCCTAAAGCCCATGTCCAACTTATATGCATGCTGGGAGAAGTCCAGCTTTACAATCAAACCATCCATGTGGGGAGGGCACTAATGAAGCAGAGCATCCTCAGGGAAAGACTGTTTGTCCTTTTTCGCCTGGCAGAGAATCTCTCAGCACAGTTTCAATCACACAACACACTCGGCAGTAATGTGGACTGAATTGTTGCTCCTCAGGGGTCTGTCTGCCAAGAAAACTGAGGAATGACTCATGTAGTGGCATTCAGAGTGAGGGGAGGGAAGGACCCAGAGGCAAAAAATGATTCAAAAGCACAGAGGTTGAATTCCATGGGAGGACAGGTCAGTCCCACACACGATGCAGGAAAATGCCCTTGCAATACATCAGGGTGGTGGAGCAGAGCAGTGGTGGGTGCAGAAATGCATCCTTCTCCAGGGCAGAGAGAGTATTGCCATGAAGAGACAAGTGATAGACATCTGATCCACCATGAACCAGGATATCCAGAAGGTATGGATGGTTCAGGGCTGAACCAGATCATTGGAAAGTAGACTGGTGGCAACCTGAAGTGAGGACTGGAAATTTTTGCTGAATTTCTTCCTAAATTACAGGAAAGACTCAGTGGGAACATTCAAGAAATGGGCCAAGATGGGCTTTTCTCAGTCAGAGGTGGAAAATTCATTAGATCCACGTCACGCTGGCTCTACTGTGACCCATGCAGTATCTGTGTTGGAGAGAACCAGATGTGCTCCAATGATATTTCTGGAAGATGCACCCGATGAGCTCTCAAAAACAGGCTGCACAAGGGGGAGAATACATCCCCTTTGCTTCCAGAAACATTTGCTTTACATCCGTTACTTTACCCATAATAACTCCCCCCCAACCATTTACAGAGCCCAAGTGGCCCATCTTTTGCATTTCTTGCTGCTTTTACAAATCACGTGTAAAAAAACTGTACCTTCTTTCACATCCACTGTTCAAAGGAGAGAGTCAAGCAAGGGAATATGGAAAACTGTTATAAATCCTGTTATAAAACCAGCTATAAAACCGATGGCTCCTTGTTACATCCCTGTCCTCTGCTTTCTTGCACGTCTTTGTCCATTAAAGTGCCTCCCTGCTTACATACCACCCTCCTCCAACCCAGGCTGGGCATCTCACAGGAGGTAATGACACCTTGGGGGCCAGGAAGGGCCGTGTCTATTTTATAGAAAAATGGGCAAGTTCTGGAGCAATCATTCCCAAAGAGGCAGTTTTGCCTTGAAACTAACTTCGAATACATGGCTGTGCTTATGGGACACCTGACACTGCCAAAAGGAGATTGGAGTGGGAAAATAAACCACCCCCCACCCCTCAGCTTGCTGCCAGCACCAAGCACGTCCAACTGCTGCATTGGAGAGACACCACCAGCTATGGAAAACTGGGTCAGGCTGCAGCTCTCTCATTGCTGGTGGGCATCAGGAAAATCTAGAGGGGCAGGTTCCAGGGCTGGGTGGCAGCCAAGCACAGCCCCCTCTGGGTGCAGGGCTGTGGCGCAAAGGCTGGGGCTGGCTCCTGGACTCACTAAAGCAGGGATGGGGTTTGCTTTTGGCAGGGGGTGGAGGGGTTGCTGCGCCGTGGCGTCATGGCCAGCTGCTGAGACGATGTCTGGGCCCAGGCACTGATTAGAAGCTATCCCAGACGGAGCAGGGTGAGGGCAGGGGGGTAGAGTGAGTGATGGATTAACCCATTTTGAGTCACACTCTTTATGAAGAGCAGGTTACTTTCTGCTCCAACACTGAGTTATGCTAACAAGCGTCGCTGAGACGGGGCCTGAGCGAGATTTATTTATCTTGAATCCCTTTAAACATTTCAACACCCCATGGCTGTGCACCCAGCAAGCCTGTGAAACCACATGCCTCACAGTTCCTACCCTCTCCCTGCTATTCTGTCCTGGCTGTTTCATTCCCCCCTTGCTGCAAGCCAGATTCCTTGTCAAAATTAAAACTTAAGGCATAGGAGGCATGCACCTGGCTTTCCCCTGTGCCTACCTGGTAGGACCTGGTCCTGCCTGGGTGTGGTGGGACCTCTCATCAGCACTTAATCTCTGTTAAAAGACTCCATGGCCTCTCTTTTTCAAAGTCCAAGGCAATATGGATACTGGAGAGCAGCACAGCATGGGACACTTCTTTGAAATGGTGTTAACTTTGGAGCGCCTAGTGCTGCACATAGGGTGTGACTTGGGAAGAACTCCTACATCTGCAATCCGTCACCCACAGACCAGGCTGAGGAGCTGAAGCTTTACAGTCCATTTTTTAACTCTGCCATCCTCTGACTAACGAAACACGGTGGGAATGGTTTATGGGCTGGCACTGAATGGCACCCAGCACCCTTGTTTCCATCCAGCACCTTTGTTTGAAGGATGTACTGGAACCATCTGTACTCCCTGTGGGAACAAGGACCTGTTAGATATGCATAAACTTCTCCATCCACTTCAGTGAGTTGCAAAAATGAAAAAGGATAGCAGCTTTTTTAAAGTTTTTTTGCAAAATGAACAACCAAAGCACAGAGTTGCCCTACTCCTGCACTTACTGAACTCCCTCTTCTTACTTTGAACCTGAATTGAAGGGCATGAGGTTCAGCCCTACTATTCTAAGCTGCCTAAACATCTTCCCCCCAACTCCGAAAACATGACATCCACTACCCACCGGGGCAAGAACTCCTTGGGAGCAGAGGTGAACATTTCAGGCTCCTTCCTCCCAAGCAACCTCAATACCTTCACCAGGGTCTCTTGCCATGCCAGCTGGTAAATTCTGTGCTTTGCTATCTTGTTGTTTCTACCATTTCAATATTCTAACACCATTTAGAAAAATTTCATCCAAAGATTGCAAAGTGCTTTACAAGGTTTAGTTAATTAAGCCACTGAAGTATTATTACATCTCTCTTACAGAGGAGAAAGTCAAGCAAAGATGTTAAATGTCTTGCCAAACGTAATATGAGTCAGTAGCTAAGTTGGGAAAAGAACCCAAGAGTCCTGACTTTTAACCTATGGCTGTAAACCATTTTTTCTCTATAAAACAGAAATTAAGCAAGCAGAAGAGTGGCAGCACAGCTTTTCCTTTTATTTGAGCTGCCTTACAATTAGAACAGCAATAGAAATATGGATTCTTAATCTTGAAGCTTGGAACATTTGTTTGAAATTGACTGTGTGGACATTTTGGGGCACTTGCTACCTTTTGAAGTTCTCACATCATGGTCATATTTGAAGAAACTACTTTGATAACAGGAATTATGGGCTTATTGCAGGAATGAGTGCTGTGTTATCTGGGAAGTGAGAGCAGATCATTGAAACATCACTTCCAAACAGTCTGACAAATTTATGACATATTCCTGCTAACTAAAGGCATAAAATCCACCAGAACAAGTTACTGTTTGTTCTCCCTATTACTAAAGAGGAAAAGAAGGGAACATAAAGGTGAATTCTCTCACAAAAAAGGACTCTTCCACCAGCCCAGCCCAGCCCAGCCAGAGGAACTGCTCCAAGTCTAAAGATAAACAGCGATAACAAGGGCATTTCCACAAGGAGGCCAAAGAATTCGAAAGAGGAAGGAGTAACTGGGACCCCAATGAGCCATTTGCCTGTATCCTGCTGTCCATAAGTTTTATAAATTATGGGAGAAGAAATGCTGTGCGTAACTGAAAGCTGCCCCTAGACAGCAATAATTTGTCTGACCTGCATTTAGACGACCAATCCGCTCAGCTCTAACAACCCTTGGCAGCCTCGTGCCGGTCATATTTTTACATGGATGAACTGTTCTTCAACAATTTCCTCCAGTGTGCTCACAGCACAAACAGGCTTTTCTTTGCAAGCAGGTATGTGTGCCTTCTTTTTCCAGTTATTTCTTTTCTCAAACACGTGTTCATATGGCCATTTGAGAAGAAAAAACACCCAGCCCCCGCACTCATTCCTCCTAACAAGCTACAAGCCCTACTGCAGTTTTATGGGACATGAATGGAGGTTTGCTTAGGTTTGGACTGTCCTGGTTTAGGAGGCAACAGCATCACGTTTTTCTTATATTTCTCCAAGTCCTATTTCTATCTTTCCCTAACATTTGCCTGCAGTATCATGGTTTATTACTCAAGAAACTTAAAATCATAATGAGAGCCGGTACTTACAGTTGCAAAATTCCCATTGCTTTCTGGGGTGATTCTGAGGCTGAACTAGACATCCAGAAAAAAAATCACTGTGAAGAAGGAGCAATAGCTATGAAAGCTGCGCCATCACCCCTTTAAATCCAGAGCTTTTGTCCTATGTGTTTGCTCCTCATGGCCAAACCTTTAGTCCCTTGGGTCCATGAGACAGAAGATCTGGGGTAAAAGCATAAAAGAAAGAAAGCAGATGGCAAGGGCACTGTCAGACACACATAGCTATATAAATAATATATATATTTTCTCTTTCTCTGAAGGAATCCATCATAAGCACCAAATGCCCCATGACCTCAGGTTGTAAGTGCAGGATTTAGGGCCTTGTAGGAAGGCGCCCTTGCTCTCTACTTAACACCAAGTGGGATTGTGCCTGTATGAAACCAACACATCCAGCGGTTTCCCGCAGACATTTTGATGATGGATTGCTGGCATCACTTGTTTTCTTTTGAAGGCAATTCATTTATCAGAGACAATTACTCAACTGATAAGTTCAGTGTGTTCAGCTGTTCGTGGCTACACAGCAGCTACAGGCCAATAAATATGAGCTGCAATTAGCTTGATTAATGATTTCAGATCACTAAACTGCAGCTTTGTTTAAGATAAAGCTCTAGGAAACTTTTCTTCTGAATCTGGCAAGTTTACTGGCGTTGGTGACACTACCTTCATTGTAAGCAGCCCAAGCCCAGCAGCTCCTTCAGTCTGACTTCGTGATAAAGTGAGTTCCAGTCCTCGGGACCTCTGAATAGCTCAGCAGGTGTTTGGTGGGGGAAGTACAGAGACCCCTCCCATCTGCCACATTGCAAAGTGCTAAGGAAATTGTTTCCAAATGTCCCTTAATTTAGAAGTTTGCTCCCTCCCCCATCCCACCCCAGCCTCTTGTTTTACTCCTCAGGGCTGCTGACCTTCACCTCTTCTGCCGTCCTTCAGCCATCCTGATGCCGAGCCAGCCGTGAGTGTCTCGGAGCATGGAGCGAGGGAAGCAGAGCAATGCAGAGCAGGTTTTAGAGGCATTCCATTTGCTTTAGCTGCTGGTGCTACAGTGGGTCTTGCAGAGCACTGAGTGTGCTGGCAGCAATCCCTTCAGGTGGGATGGCATTGGCCTTTCATTCATTTTTGGGCTGCAAAGAACAGGAGCGTGAGTACATTTGTGCAGATACGTGCACCTACATGCTCTTCCCTTGCTCTGCCCTCTGCTAAAGGAATCAACGTCACCGATCCTGTGCCACAAGCCCAGACTGGTAAGGATTGTGCTTGTGGAGTAGCAGTTTCAGAGGTACAGCCTCTGCTAAGCTCCAAGTACAGGCTCCAAGCCATGAATGAGCTGGGGTTCACCCCACTCTACCCAGCATGTTTTACACAGACCCAGTCCCCACCTCTCACTCCTCCCAGCAAAGGCATTTCCAGGCTGAGGAGCTTCTGGGCAGAAACCCATGGAGATTTGATTTCAGCGGTCTAGGAAATGATGCAATTGGTATTTCACTTCAGATGGACATCAGGTGAGATTCAAACCTTCAGATATTCCAATTATAACATAGGCACTTGCCTCAACCAGCTCGCTCAGAGGTTTGGAAGTAGGGTGTCCTCCCTGAATTCAGGGGAGAAACGCAAACCATTTGGTGCCAGTAGGAATCTGCTCTTTCTGGGCTCAGGGTGACACCGGGCACAGGGACACAGCTGCAGCCCCAGCCCTTTCTCCAGTTTAGCTGCTAAATTATCTCTGCAGCTTTCTTCCCAAGCTGAGAGTCTCAGGTCTCCTTCCAAGGAAAAAGTGCTGGGAGAAGGCACCCACCACTAGAGCAAGAGTCCTGCAGGTGCAATGTAAGGTTTTCTTGTGCAGTGCAAGATTTTGGGTTCAGTTCCCACATCAGGATGGGGAAAAACAGTGCAACAACTGCTGCATTTCACCTCCATGTCTTCAATCTGATCTCTATGTGGGCATGAAGAGCAAGAAGGAGAGTGATGGAGCAACCACAGCCACAAGGAGGAGAAACCTTACTTGCTCACTCCATTTTCAGGGCCCTTCACACATTTCACATGACACTTTAGAGGAAAATATGCTGCAGCTGTTAATTTAATGCCCCTCTCATTTCTCAATTTTACCCTGAGAATCCATTTAAAATACAGCATAAATATTTGGAAGTCAATACCTTTCCCTGGGATATTTCCTCAAAAATAGCAGGTATATTTTATTGGCTTAATTGGAATTGCTTTCTTCCATACCAGTAATCCATTTATCAGCCACAGCCAAACACTGAACTCTTTACCAGATGTCCCCAGGGGCTCAGTAAAGGGAAAAAACCAAAACAAACCCATCCCAAGCTGTAGGCACACAGGTCTGTGTACTCAGGGACGTGGATGGGCTCATCTTTCAGACAAGCCTGAAGCCAGGAAGGCTCTAATGAAGCCTCCTGGAGGAGCCTGAGTCCTGGGGACCATCACTCACCTGCTGACCTGAAGGGCTGAGCCTCTTTTCTTTTACATCAGGAAAAGAAGAGAACAGGAAAGGAGGAATTGTTGGTCCAGAGATTTGATAGAGCCCCTGCAATCATCTGACCTTTATTATAGAGAAAAAAGAGATTTTGGTGTGGGTGTGGTTTTTTGTTACCTATGGCTGCTTGATTACATCAGGAAAAGGAAATATGCCAATCAGAAATGTCACTTATAGCTTGGGGATTGCTTCAGATGAAATCTCATCAAATTTTTCCAACTTTTATCATGTTTCTGTGTTCTTGGGGTACCAACATGCCAACATCACCCCAAGGAAAATGTTGGCAAATTTGAAATCAATAGACAAGGAGCCTTGAGAAGAGAATGAAATGCTGGGTAAAGGCTTTATGATTCTCAAAACTTTTCAAGATTTCTTACCCTGTTTCTGGGGCATTTTCATGGCAATCCTACAGTTTTAATCACATCAGGTTCTTACTGGAATACAGCTGTTTTCAAGTTAATGTTCAGCAGATGAAACCCCTCCAGTAAGGAAAACCCAGAGGTCTGAGACAAATGTGCTCAGAAAGTGGCCAAGCTGTGAATAAAGCCAAATCAATATAAATGACACATGGCCATATCCTGGGCTTGGCTGTACCAGCGTAATTTCCAGGTGATCAGTGTTGCTCTCCCTGGCTTCAGAACTGCAAGGCCAAAGGTGGTCTCTTCACCTGCACACAAACACCTGAAGCAAGAAGATGGATTATGTGGGAAGATGAGACAAAAAGAGAAGGAAGGCTTCACAAAGATGAAATCCAGGACTGGTGACAATCTGAAGACAATTTCTGAGCCAGTTTCCACTGCCTGGTTTCTACAAAAGCACAGTTTTGGCACATGCACTATACTCCATCCCTTGCCAGCCCAACCAAGATTTTAGCTGGATGATGACAACAATCCCCTCTGAGAAGAGAGTTAAGCCAACACATACCTCACTTGCTGGAGCATGATTGGGGTCCAGATGAAATTGCAAAGGGGGCATTATGGGGTACCAAACCAGGTCACTGGGGAGGTCTCAACCCATGGTGGAGAAGGATCAGGCCACGGCCTGAGTCCAGGTCATGCTCTCAATGCAACCCACACCAAACTCCCAGCTCCAATGGCAGAGACGATGGTTTGGCTCAGCATGGAGGGGAACATGGTGTAACAAGAGCAGGGAAGACCCAGCTGACCATGGGCGGCATCGTGCCCACACTGAGAGGAAAATCAGCAGAATGGAGAGGGAAAGGAGGAATCCAGCAGAAGCTCTCCCTGAGGAATGCTCTCCTGAAGGAAAGGCTGAAGGGTTATTAAGGGACTGATGAGGATTTTGCTATTTTTGGCCTGGACTCGGGGAGAGTCCAGGCCCCAGAAATGTGAGGGTCTAGCCTGTGATTTGGGTTTGAAGTACAGAGAATGACAGCTTCAGTCCAGCTCTCCCTTTTTTTTATGAGCCCCTTCTAAGTACTGAAAGGCCTCAATGAGGTTTCCCGTGAGACTTCACTTTCCCAGGCTGGATACCCCCAGCTCTCTCAGCCTGTCTCCATAGGGGAGGTGCTCCAGCCCTCTCAGTATCTTCATGGCTTCCTCTGGATTTCCTCCAACAGGTCAACATCCTTCTTATTTTGGGAACCTCTGTACTCCAGGTGGTGTCTCACAAGGAAAAGATGTGGAGAATCACCTCCTTTGACCTGCTGGTCACACTCCTTTTGAAGCAGCCCAGGATGAAGTTGCCTTTCTGGGCTGCATTTCAGCAACCGACAGGGAAGCACACAACAGGGGGATAACAAATGGCCACAACTATTTTTCACCAAGCAAGCAGGAGTGGGGGGTGGGAACCTCCCAGCCCCTAGGCTGGGCAGGGGGGGTTTATTTAATCTATCCCTCTCTGCCGACCCCAGGATCATTTCCTCCTCCAACAGCTGCAGGCGTGGGGGACAGCAGAGCACGGAGACACACAGCTGTCCCTTCCGATCGCCACACACACCCCTGTCAAGGCTTGCTGGATCTGGCTCTGGGACCAGCTCTCCTCCAACCCCATTCCTCACGAGCGGTTCAGGACAATTTGCGAATTTTTTTTTTCTCTTGCCTCAACCACATCAGTTTGGAGAAAAAGAGATGCTGCCTTGCCTCGTGAGTTTTGCCTGTTTCACTGCTTTCAGCTAGCAAAACCGCCGGGCAATGGGAGAAACACGCAGCATTTCCAAATTATTTTCAGCATTTTCAATATTCCACATAAATGTATTTCTCCTTGGCCAGCACACCAGGTCTGGTGTGAGATCGTTTCCAGCACAAGCTGCTCTTGATCTAACCCCCAGCACGTGAACAAGATTGATAGTTTTTGCATAATTCAGCTGTCATGAAGTTCTTAGAGCAGTTTGTTAAATCTCTAAGGCTTACAGTCCTGCCTGAGGAGAAGGGTTTGGGCTATCTGCCTCAGTTTTCTGTGTTTTGGAGGAAAGGGGGTTGTTTCTGCCAGTCAGCTGAAGGGGATTTTGTAACAGGAGAACTCTCACGGTGGTGAATGTCACTTCTCACAGGGAGGGCTTTTTCCATGGCGAGATTTGCACAGTTGGAATCTGAATGGAATAAACCTACAGACTGACCAAACGCAAATGAGCTTTTTAAAAGATCTGTGTCAGATTTGTTAAAGCTGGTCCACAAAGACCTGGCTGCAGTCATGAGGACAAAGGCTTTAAAGGAAGACTCATCCTCAAACTGGGTTGGATTCCCCAGTACAAAGAGGACCAGAACAAGGGCACTAACTTCATTTCTTCTTTACTTTTTTTCCTGTTTAATTTGACCCTACTCATAGCATAGTTTCCTAGCGTTGAACTGGTCTTTTTCTAACGTAAATTTTTTTTTTTTTTTTTTTTTTTTTTTTTTTGATACAAAAAGGTCAGTATTAGATATAATCACATTTTGGCATGCTATCTAAATATGGGTTTTCTTAGATTGATTTGCTCTATGTAAAGACCTAAAAGGAATAAGGTTCTACTATTCACTATTGTCAAAGCAATACCCCAGACTCCTAACCAAATTTGCTGCTGCAAATGTAGGAAAAAAAAATAATAATCCTGCTATAATTACCTCGCCTGAAGCCACTGCTCTGACAGCACAAAACTGAAGTTTTCTGTGCTGTGTAGGAACTTGACTGATGCTTTTTTCCCTAATGCATAGTCACTTTCTCAATGGGACAGCATTTTCTCCCCAGGGCCATCCCAAACTCCTCAGGTTACAGGGTCCTTACCTGTTAGGTCTCAATGTTGCTAGGGAAAGAGCACAACTGTCTCAATGTACAGAAGCTAAAAGTGCAGGATGCTGAATTGGAGAACCACAAACTGCCCAAAATTCAGCCACATCCATACCAATGGTCCTCACGGCAAATTTAAATTATCTTGAGTTCAGACGACTGAATTTGGGAAAAATCAGTATCGTCCCTGTTCAGCTACTTTGCACTTGCTGTAACAATTGACAGACATGTTGATGCAGTCAGTTCTATCCTGAAAAATTCAAAGTTGATGCTTTGGGATCTGGGCAGGAGGTTTGACTAGCTGATGGAGTTGGGGGATTGGAACCTGATGATCTTTAAGGTACCTTCCAACCCACACCACTCTATGATTCTGTCTCCAGAGATTCCCTCTCTCAGCCCCTGTTTCTCAAAGGTTGTGTGCAGGTCTGTTCTTTTCTTTTGCCACCAGTAGGACTTCAGCATTTCACCCACAAATAAAAAAATCTGCCTAAAAGGGAGCATTTGACTCAGGAAAAAAAAAAAAAAAAAGCAACCCAACCTTTCATTCTATTGTTTACATGTTTTTGCATATTAAAAGAAATAAAACTACTCCTTGTCATAATTTCACAGACTTTTGATTTATACACTATTTTTTGGTCAAAGGTGTATGTAGTCTTAAGATCTCATGCAGACAACATGCTATCAATGCAAACAAACTGGAGCATTTCAAGGACAACTAAGCATTGAGAAACAAGATTTATTTCAGAGATTAGTGAAGGCTTCCATTTGCATTTTCATAGAGAAACAAAGTCTAATTTTATCTTTGTACATAAGAAAATACTTGGGGTCAAGAGATCAATGTCTGGATCTATTATGGGTTTCTTTTTTTTGAAGACCATAGGAATAAACGTGTCCAACTTACCACGCTGTTCCATTCTTTCCCAGTTCTCCAAGAGACATAGAGTGTTTCTAAATTAGATAATTAATTATCAAGCCACCAGATCAGTCTCACAGCAGCTCCGTAAAACCAGCTTTACAAGTTGTATCCATAGCACTGTCACTTCCAGGAAGAGTCCAGGAAAGCAGATTTTGCACATGACCATGCTGAACAACAGTCAACTGCTTTTCCTCATCTCTTCAACTCCTCTTTTTAAGCAAAAGCTGTTCCTTTTATTTCTGATCAGCCTCACATTGTCCCCATTTCACACTCAAACCGTTCTGTGATTCAATGAAGATGGCATTTAAAATCAAGGGAGCAACAGAGCAATGTGCCCATGAGCAACAGTTTATCCAGGCCCTGGGCCTGTGGATCCGTCCAAAAGAAAAAGTGGAACGGGAAAAAAAATATTTTGGAAGGCTTTCATGGCAGTATGTCTCTGAAAAAGTTCCCATTCACTAAAGCCACTCTTTGTCCACAGGATGTGGAAGCAGTGGAAGACACTCAGGTAGGCATCAGCACTGCTGGACATCTCCCCCAAACTGTTACAAAACTTCCCCCCAAAATTTTTTGTGTTGTTGTCAAAGCAGAGTATTTCAAAATATTACAACCCCATACCATAGAGGGTTATGGGGTAAGTGTAGTTTTGATTTTAATCTCAACCTAAGTATTACTGCAGATTTTCATCAGTGAAAAATATTTCGTAATTGATCAAAACTTCTTGTTCTCATTGCCAACAGGAGGTAATGGGCAGAGAGGGAAAAAAGGACCCTTGTTGTTCTATTATACCCCTCATACTGCTGGCTTGGATACTTGCAGGGAAACTGAAAATGTCCTTAAAAGCCCTGGCACTGCTCTGCAGTTTGGCTGTTGGGACCAGGAGGAGAAAAGGAATGTGGGTGAATGACCATGAAACTTATCATGCAATCAGAACTTGGTGTTCCTACCCATTTCCAAAGGGGGAGAGGGGAGCCAGCCAGGAAACAGAGCGAGACCTAAAAAACATACAAACCAAATTTGATTAACTGAAGAGGAGGAAAAACAGCAAGTCAGTCTCACTTTGAGGGTTTTATGTCGATGCACAAAAACACATTTGTATTTAGGTTTACAGGCTTAAAGTATCTGTGGGAAGGAAGAGGGAGCTCTTTTCATTAAAAATATTTATTGAAGCTTTATTTTAAAGAAGCCCTAGTGCCCTTCAAAACACAGCTCTGAGAGTGTGGTCTCCAGGTGGAGATGAAATCACATCTTACTGGCATGATGGGAGTGGAGGGACAGAAGGCACTGAATGTTCATAGAACTCTGCAAGAATACATTTACAGTGGAAAGGGTCTGTAATGCACATGGATTACTTTTTGTGGACACCATAGCACCAAAAGCAAGATGAATCCATGTGCATCATTGAGTGAGGAGCCTTAAAGTCAACCCTCCTTGTATCCAGAGCATTGAGATGCCCTTGGTCATGTCATGGATGAGGACTGGAAGGGACCCTGAGCAAGTTCACAGATGATACAGAACTGCCAGGAGCTGTTGACTCTCTCAAAGGCAGGGAGGCCCTGCAGAGAGACCTCCACAAATGCGAGGGCTGTGCAATCACCAACCGTGTGAGGTTCAACCAGGGAAAGTGCCGGATTCTGCACCTGGGATGGAGCAGCCCTGGATGTACGGGCAGATGGGGAATGAGGGGCTGGAGAGCAGTGCCATGGAAAGGGACCTGGGGGTCCTGGCCAGTGGAAAGCTGAACGTGAGCCAGCAGTGCCCTGGCAGCCAGGAGGGACATCCCTGTCCTGGGGACATCCCTGTCCTGGGGACATCAGGCACAGCCGGGCAAGGGAGGGGATTGTCCCGCTCTGCTCTGGGCTGGAGCGGCCTCACCTCGAGTGCTGGGGAGCTTTGGGTGCCACAATAAAAGAAACACATTAAACTATTAGAGAGTGTCCAAAGGAGGCCACGGGGATGGTGAAGGGCCCTGAGGAGAAGCTGTGTGAGGGGAGGCTGAGGGCACTTGGCCTGTTCAGCCTGGAGGAGACTGAGGGGAGACCTCAGTGCAGTTACAAATTCCTCATGAGGGAAGAGGAGGGACAGACACTGATCCCTTCTCTCTGGTGACAGTGACAGGACCCAAGGAATGGCCTGAAGCTGTGTCAGGGGAGGTTTAGGTTGGATATCAGGAAAAGGTTCTTCCCCAGAGGGTGTCTGGGCACTGAACAGGCTCCCCAGGGCAGTGGTCACAGCACCAGCCTGGCAGAGCTCAGGGAGTGTTTGGACAATGCTCTCGGGCACAGGCTGTGACTCTGGGGGATGGTGCTGTGCAGGGCCAGGAGAGGGACTGGATCATCCTGGTGAATCGCTTCTAACTCAGCTTGTTCTGTGATTCTGTAAATGAGTGTTCATGGAGCAATCCATGTAATTTAGAGCAGCAAGGTGGTAGGGTCACAGCCTACACTTGTTCTTTTGGTTGTCACAAAACAACCAAAAGAATATTCTTTTTTGGCACAACCAAAAAGCACCAGCTCCATGAGTGCTTCCTATACTGGTGAATGTACAACATCCCTCATGCTATGAAGTCAGGCATCCCCTGCACAACTGAAAACAAGCTTTGTTCCCCTGTGAAGGAGCACATGCTCCTCCAGAGCAATCCACAGCCTTGCTGAAAATTCATATCACCATTCCCATGCTTGCTGCACATGGTATCCCAAACTGTATCCTGGGCAAAACGCACATTGGGCCAGACCCATGCCCTCTCCATCCCGTACCCAGACCATTGTCCCAGCAGCAGGCCTGACCTTTGGGTGAGAAAGCAAGGGTCCTGCTTGCACCACTCTTTTCAAAGAGCACATTAACCCTGATTGTCTTGGCTAACTCTCTGGAATTTCCTTCCTTGCCCCGGAGACGGAGCATTCTGTGGAAATGAAAATTAATACTTACAGGCGACTAGAGTTTGGGTGTGTTTTCAATTATATATTGAAAAAAAAAAAAAAAAGCGAGAGAGTGGAAATTCAGTGGCTGTTAGAAATAAGCCCATTTTAATTGTAAATTTATTTAGCAGGAGGTGGAATTAATCACTTAAAAGAGAACAGGGGAGAGCCCCAATGCTGCACACAAAGCAAGGAAAGTGCGAATCACACAGTTGGCATGAGATCCCATTTCATTTTTGTTAAGTGCTGGGGTTTTAAGTCCCTGAATATCTCACTGTTCTTTTCCTCCTGTTCTCCAGAGGGAGAACAAATGCAAATGGTGTCGTGTTAGACGGGGCTAAAAGGGCACCCTGTAATAATCCAGTGTGCGAAACCCCATGGATTCATCAAGGAGGGAAGGTATAACAACCTTCAGGAAGCCTGCAACAGCCTCCGTGTACACATAACACCTCCAAAGGAATTTTCTGCAGCTATTTGAGAACAGACCCAGGTCTACTCACCCCGGTTTCACCCCATAGCTTGCACATGCCTAGGCAGCACTCAGAGAAGCACAACAGAGGGTTGTACACACTGGAATAACCCCAGCCAGATGAAAAATAGGCTCTGTTCTTTCTCCCCTTGTGCTGGCATTGGGTTTGACAGTTTTTCCACAGCGTGTACCCCACAGCGCAGTGCAGCAAGAGCACGAACAAGCCCCCAGTAGCAACCAGTCACTTTATAACTCTTCTCCACACCACACCTACACCTTTTCCACACCGAGCAAGGACACGAGAAGCCAGGCAAGAACCTGGCACCCACAATTCTCCAGCAAGCTCATAGGCTGCCTCCAATGCAGCCAAGTCCCAACAGATGTGGCCACAGCACAGCAGGCTGCAGGCAGGATGAAGATCCCATTTGTGGAGTGGGGGCTCCAACATGTTTTCCATACACATTTTACTTGGAGGCTGGGAATTAATTCAGCTTGGGCAATCTTGCTGTCATTTCAGATTCCTGCTCCACTAACATCCAAGCTTTAACTGTACAAATGGAGGAAATATATTCCATATTTCCAGCCAGTGCTTGTCACATCAGTGAGCGCTAGAAAGCTTCTACTGTCAATGAGTTTGTTCAGCTCCTCCCTGGACCTGCTGATCCTGTCTCCACAACTGCCTGTGGCTTCACCTCCCTTGACATGTTGGCAATGCTGTCCCTAATGCACCCCTAATGCACCATTGGCCTTCTTGTCACCCAGGGCACTGCTGTCTTTTGGAGAGCCTGTCATCCACCAGGACACTGAGGTCATTCTCTGCAGAGCTGATTTCCAACAGGTCAGTTGGGGGGTTATTGTTCCCCAGGTGCAGGGCCCTCCATTTGCCTCCTTGAACTTCAAACAGTTCAGTTTATCCATTACCAAGAAGCTTTTTAAAATTTGAATTACACTCTACAACCAGCACCCTCCTCCTTTCCAGGCGTTGGTTATAATATTGCCATTTCCTGTAATGACTCAATCCTGAGAGCCAAGTTTCTGACTGAAAGGAGAGGGATCATCAGGCCACTTACTCACCTCCAGTGAGCAATCGGCATATGACATTTAGCTCCCCTGTGTTTTTTTTAATTATTATTATTGTACACTGGCTCTGTGTAGTGCGCTAAGAGTGTGTTGCCCAAGTTTCTGTAGGAACCCAGTTTTGAAACTGCTGCATGCAAGAACAAATATCAGCTGTGACCATGAGCAAAACCATGGGTCTCATCCAAGTGACCACAGCTTGCACGTAGAGTATGAGCAATCAGTCAGTTTGACTCCTGAAAAACACACACCTCTCTCAGTTATAGCGTTTATCCTACAGGGGGAAAAATAAATCTCTTTTCAGTGTACATGTAGGACTGAGAATCATTAATCCATCCGTTTGGCCAAAGCATCAAGCCAAAAACATTTTGTTTGTGTGTGTTGAAGCAGCAATTTTGTACAGCTTTCTTTAGATGTGAGCAAGATATCAGTCCCCCCAAAACGGCACGGAAAGCCTCAAACAAAAGCACTCCTTTAGTTTTTGAAACTGCAAAACTGCTTTTCTAAGCTACTTTCTAGGAAACACTCTGTGAACCATGAAGCATTTCTGAAGAGGAAAGAGCTGAGCAGAGGGTTTGTGACGCTGAAGAAAAGCTCCTACTGCCCCAGATTTGCTGCACATTCCGTTAGCTCACAGCCCGGCCATGACCCGTTCTTCTGACACCCTTCACACAAAGGAAATGTCGTATTTCCTACGGCACAAGACACAGGCCTTAGATACCCAAAGGGTTCCCAAGCAAGACAAGATCACCAACAGGTGATCCTTGGTAGCACCTTCACTGTTGGGTATGAATGCCCCACCACAGGAGAGGAGGCAGGAGCCTGCAAGGCAGATGGGTGGCAAAGAAAGAAAAAATAAGGGAAAAGCAACAATTGCAGTTACATTGTGCAGCTGCCAGAAAGGCTGAGGGACAGAAGGTGAATTATGCCACAGAATTAGAGGCTGTAGCATTGCAGAAAGGTAACAGGTCCCTGCACCATGAAGGCACAGGCGGCATTTGAGGATTAAACTTGGTGCTGTCCCTAGGATTCCAGCAGCCTGGTACTTTCCTTACAAACTCACTTTCTGATGGAATAAAGCAAGCTTTCAAACATCCATCTACAGGAAGTTGTCTTGATGGACAGTATACCCAGGGAAGTGGGGAGATCACAGCCCCTGAAACTGTTCAGAAAACATGTAGATGTGGCGCTTAGGGACATGGTTTCATGGTGGGCCTTGCAGTGGTAGTTTAATTAAGTAATTGGACTCAACAATCTTAGAGGCTTTTTCCAACCTTAATGATTCCATGGTTCCATGATTCTATATAAACATGAATGGTATGTATAGATTATAGAGCCGGTTGGCTGATAACTTTCATATTGATAGACACATTCAGATTGATGGATGTGATCTGTGAAGTTCAAGATTTCAAATTATTTGGCTTAAATATGAGATCTGGGGAGAAAAAGGAAAAAAAAAAAAGCTCCTGATTTTTGAGAGATGGACAAGCAATTTCTGAAAGTGGGGTCTGGTCACATTTTCAGAAGATGCGTGGTGGGCTTGCTGTCTCCATTTAAAATCTGCTATTGCTATACCAAATACTTACTGTTTGCCAGGGAGGGTAGCAGGTAGTGGCCAATCCTGTAGCAAGCAGAGGATAACCAGTTCCTAAAAATTCTAAGGAATTACAGAGCTTAGGAGCATTTGCAGAATCTTCCTCCGAGGGCCTACATTTGCTTTAGGCTATTTTTTTCAGGGTAACCTCAATGCTCCTGTGCAGTTACTACCCCTGTGCTGGCTGACACACCCGTGAGCCTGCCAAGCACTAGAGGTGTTCATGAGCCTTTCCTGCCCACACCCTCTTTATCCCTCTCCATTCAGCACCAGTTCAAGGCCAGCATGGCTACAAATGAGTTCAGTTTCAAAGTACTGGCAGTGATGTCACAGTGATTGCATTTGCCCAGTCAAACCAGGTAAAAGTGATTCTTACATAGTTTCTTCAGAGAAGCAGCCTGGAATCATGGAATTGCAAGTGGTTTGGGTTGGAAGGGACCAACCTGGCTCCAAACCTCCCACCTTCCACTATCCCAGGTTGCTCCAAGCTCCATCCAACCTGGCCTTGGACACTGTCAAGGATGAGGCATCAACGACTTTTCCGGGGACCATGTGCCAGGGCCTCACCACCCTCACAGGGAAGAATTTCTTCCATAAAGGACTAGACTTCATTTCACCAGGTAGAAAAAGGCTTTAAACAAAAGTATTTATTTAGAGCATATCAGTGGCACTAATTTAGTTGCTGTTCAGTAGGGAAATGTGGGTGCATTTGTTACTAAACCCCAGCAACCAGATGTTAAAGATGTGCATAACTCAGAGATCACTGAGGCTTTGCAGAATGTTCTGAGCACTGTAAGCCAAATGTGATGCTGGTAACACCTTCCTCTGTTGTGCAATTGCACTGAAGAAATACCAGGTCTTTTCAATGCTTAAGAAAAGAAGTAGGGGACAAAAAAAGAATAAAAAGGGATTATATAGATCACCTGCTATATCTGGGGGAAATGCACAGTAAAAGAAGCATGATAAATCTTTAGATCAAAAAGGAACATTTCAGCTGTAAGGAATTTTTTTGGTGCTGTTTAAACCCTAAGAAGGACCATAGCCAGACACACAAATGTGATTATGTAGAGAAGTGCTGCAGGTGGATATTACTAAAACAATGATCACAAGGAATCAAAATTTAAAGGGAGAGTGAAAGGACTGGTACGAAAGAGTCCCAAAGACAAAAACAACCCATGACCCCGCCACTTGCAACACAGATATCACTACGTGGGAACCAAATCCCTTTGGCACATCAGCATTGTGCAGCCGGAAACTTGTGAAACTCGTTCCACTGGTCCACAAACACAGCGGAGGAGATGCAGCCAGAGCAGGGAACACAGAGAAAGGACACCAGGGAAAAGTGGGGTTATGGACAGGGCAACAGCAAATTAAGCCAGGAAGAAATTAAATTGAGAGGAAGCCGGAATGGGCAGTTTTAGATGACATCGCAGCTCCTGCTGTGAACTCTCTGCCCCAAGAGGGCTCTCAGCCTTCAGCAATTGTCTTTCTGCAGGTATCCCTGCTCCACTTCAAGAGTGCACACCCTGTGTAGAGCCAGAGAAAGTGCTCAGAGTCCAGCAGGAGGCTCCATTAAAAAATAACATAATCCAAACTAACTTGGAATGCACCAAATTTGGACAAACCCCTAATGACAAAGGAAAGGAAGATTTCTCCATCTGTACATTGCAAAAACATCCCCAGTAATTGCCACTGCTCCTTCACCAGCCCCTTTTCTCTTGCATCTCCCCACGGAGCAGACTGTGCTCTCCTCCCTCCACAGACCAACATCATCACACACAGTCATACAATCACACAGCGCCAGTGCCAATGGCAAAAACCGAGTATTCAAACCCAAGCAGCAACAGATGTCTCGTTTACAAATTGCCACAATTTCACAAGACAGCAGGAAAAAATGGCCAGTTTGGAGACTTTCATTGAAGTATTTCATTCCCCTCTCTGTTGATTCCCCAGCCTAAATCTTACAGTGTGTTTTTGGTGAAGGAGGGGGGCAAAAGAGTCTCTTTTCACCCTATCCACCATTTTAAGGACACAGAGCTATCCTCTGTGCTTTATGACAAGGTCCACTGGGCTTTGTAGGCAGCTTTTTTAATTTTCATGGCTAATTAAATGGAAGGGAAAAAAAAAAATCACCTTCTCAGACCTGCAACATACAGCTTTATGTTATGGCATCTGGATCCTTGGGGTAACCTAGCAGACTATGCCACTACCTGACCAAATCTGGAGGAGATTTCTCTGCTCAGCAGAACAGTTTTACAGCAGGGCTTGTTCTTCAAAGGCCCTCATTCTGCCTGTGCTGTCCTTCTGATCACAGGACTTTTGTGTCACAGTGTCATAAATATCATGTGAGCGGGGGTGCCTCAAAAACTAAAGTTTTCCCAGAGCTGCAACTCTCCAAAAGCAGTGCTCCAACCATCCCTGTTCTGCCAGCCAGCTGGTTATGCCCTGGAAAGCACCTGATCTTCCAATTTAAGAGTCTTTTCATCACCTCAGTGGCAAATGATCTCCAGCTCTATAAACAGCACTGGCCTCACAGCAGAAACCCTGTTGTCAGCCCACCCATCACAGCACATGCAAAGACCTTTTCTTAAGAAGAGGACCAGAGAAGTGCTCAAAGGACACTTGTGGGCAGTCAGCAGTAGATAAGGGCTTTGCTTGCTCAGACATAAACAAATTCATGGTTGACTAAGCACCAAAAATATGGATCATGCTTACCTGGGCAAGTCTATAAATAATCCCAGTGGATGGAGCACACTGCTGACAATTTATCTGTGGAGCAGAGAGCTGCAGTATCTATCAGACAATGATAATGCCCTCAGATTTTAAGGGGTTGAGTCTTCAGGGGCATCAGCAACTGCACTGTTCCTGTAGCATTTTAATAGTTCAGTATCAGTGAGGCAGCAGCCTGTTCATGTACCTGTGTCCTCTTCCCTCCCAGGTGAACAGTACCAACACTAAATCTGACATGTCTGCAAACTTGACAGAATTATTGCGCAAGGAGAGGCTTCCCAAGTGCCTCTGGCTTTTTGCACAGAGCCACACAAGGACATGCCCTGTGGCTGTGCCTGGGAGCTGAGGACAGATGGCAGACCATAGACAGCCTCTAGGCCATTCCAGGCATCAGTGGGACTAAATTCACAGAAAAACACCTTCAAGAGTCTTCCTGGACAAGATTTCTAGGTAAGAGCAAAAGCTTTCTGAGATGGAGAGATATTAGCCCTGCACGAGAGAACTTCAGGAACCCAAACAGGACCTCAGCATTCCTTCCTGTCGCTGCAGGCAGAGCCCAGACAGGTTATCAACTTCATCCAGGGAAAGCTGAACGTCAGTTTAGGAGCACAAACTTGTGTCTGTCCTCGGGCATGTTAAATATGATGCATCTTCCACAGCTGTAAGGGAGTTACACAGCTCATACGGAAAATACCTCCATAAAAGCAACAATCCTGAGTGCACACTGTGAGCATGGGCTCACAAGATCCCAGACCATGCCTTTGATTGGGAATGGGGCAAAAAAAAAAAAAATCCTATTTGATCTGCGGTGGGAAGGGGAACAGGGCATGAATGCCCTCATTCAGCTGCAATTAACCGGGGCTCCTCCTTAGCTTCAGTACACCAGAAGGGAAATTATTTGAAAGCCTCAGCCTATGGGAATAACTGGGTGGGTTTGGAATGGAGGGAGCAAACCTTCCCTCTACGACAGCTTAATAGTACCACCTGGTGGAGAAAGCCAAATTTGCTCTGCCGCTCCAGAGTGGGGCTGCAGAGGGATGCCAGAAAACACAGTGAAAGAAGAAATAGATGTAACAGGACTATTCAGGCTTATTTTCCCATAGAAACTGAATTTTCCACCCCTTTTCGTGAGGCGCTCAGCGAGGGTGGAAAACACACTGGGACCAAGCAATTTAGTTCAGGTCTCCCACTACAAACACACTCCCACGTGGCCAGCAGAATGGCCCTTGTTGTGGGGCATCAGCAGCCTTCTCTTGAGCAGCTTATTTTATTTTATCACAAAATAAAATAAGCAGCAACCTCCAAGGACTTGTCAGGAGGCAACCAGGCAGCTAACATCAACCCACAAAGTACAAACAAGAGTCTCTCCGTGATAGACATCTCCAAGTAGAGAAATTTCACAGCTGGATCTTAAAATAAATGATAGATAGATAGATAGATAGATAGATAGATAGATAGATAGACAGATAGACAGATAGATAGATAAATTCAAGGCCTCTGAAATCTGTATTAACAAAGGAATTCCTTGGAGAAGGAAATATGAAAAGCTACAGAATGAGAGGACTAAATAAACTCCTACGTCTTCATAAATCCAAGTTTTGAAGTGTTTAAATAGAGATCTTTCCAGAATCTGCAGACAAAACATTCATTTTTGACAATGCAAGGGTTTCATTACGCTTAAGTATCCTCATTATGCAGTTCCATCCTGGTGTTGAATCAATTAAGCACGGCAGCAATATAGCAAAGTGGAACTGAAACTAATGTTCTAGTGGGAGCTAAATCACCAGGATTATTCAAAATGAAATGATGCTTAAGGAGACCCAGGCAAAGTTTATTTACACTGGCGATTGTCCCTGTGCTGTGCCACGCACCCTGGAGAGCCTGACCTAGTGCTGCACCCCTCTGAGCAACAGCAAATTAAATCTCTAAATCATGGGAGGTGTTTGCACTCTCATAGCTAATTTAAGGCTCCAAGTAACCTCATTTTTTTATATATTACACAGGTAACTCAAATAAATATGTTTTAATTTTATAAATCTGAAACGAAATTCTATCTAAATTAGAGCTCCAGGGGAAAGACTCATTCAAAACCAGCAATATCTTAACAGAGAAAAAGTAAATATCTTCCATTCTTTATAAAGTTATGCAGTGCAAAATCATGAGCAAGACTTTTGGCTACTGCAAATCAGACACTGTTGACTTCTGTTCAACTACAACAACTTGCAGACTCTTCCACAATTTGCCATAGCCACTAATTAGTTTACTAAAGACTCCCTGCCAGTTGTGAACTCCTGAGATGATGGAAGTTGGAGTGCTGGAGTTTTTTTACCATGCAATTAATTTTTCCATTTGCTGTTTTCTCCCCTCCTTGCTCTTGGCTGAGTTCACACTGCTCTGTCTCTGGATCAAGCTGAGCTCAGCTCAAGCATGGTGCTGCAGCTATGTTGTGCTTAGCCCAGGGATTTCTCACCAGATGTAAATGCTGTTTATTGAGAGAATGATTGTGAACAGAATCACTCTGAATTTCAGCCAAAATTGAGGCTTTCAGTTGCTCGGGCCCTTCGGATTTGCAGGAAAACCAAAGTTTGGGTTTGAAAGTTTCAAAGTTTGAAACAGAAAATTGCTTCCATTTGGAAATGCTGGTGGGAGGCAAGTTTGGGGCATGCTCTCTATCTTGACAAAGGGCAAATCAGATTTTACCTCTGAGACTTTGGCCCCAAGTATCTTGTCACTGACAGGAGGAAAAAAGGTATGAAACAACCCAACCAGATCCTCAAGCTGTTGCTATGAAGTCCTGCTGAAATCAAAATACTCTGGTTTCCCACCACTGCTGGCCCGAGAGAAGTAACTTTTGCATGGAGGCATTTATTATGTGAAAGCTTCAAGTCAAAAGCTTAGTCCTCCCCCTTGAAAGACGATTTCATGAAAATATTTCCTTAGATTAAGTAATTTTAATAGCATCCCTCTAGATACCATTTACTAACCATTTGCCTGGAAACAGACCAGCTTCCAGTAGGAAAGCAGGCAGTCCTGACCCAGCATCTCCCAACCATCTTGTGAAGACAGGAATGAAATGGATCCCTGGTTGACTTCCCAAAAGTTGCACAATTAGATAGAAAGTCACACCAGCTCCTGAGCCAGAAAACCATCAAACTGGAGAGCAGAAAACTCGCCCACCGCTTCACCTTTACAGGCCAGCAGGAGCTTGGCCGTTGAGCAAGGAGGGACTCAAGGTGTCGGGATGGGGTGAAGGGTTAATGTGCAGGATGGAGGCTCTGGCTCTGCACATCCTGCCAGGGTGGGCTGTGAGGAGCCAAGGAATTGGGTAAGAAAACAGCCTGGCTTCTCTCACAGAGCCACAGCGATGATACAGCCCTGCAGAGTGTTTCCATTGTAAGGGATTGGCATTTTCCGATGGAACACAAAAAGTGCTCAGCCTGGAAGCAGTTCTGTAGCGAGCACTGCCAGCACCCACTGCAGCCAGGGTGTTTGAGGAGCCTCTTGCTTTCTCAGGTATCCAAAATGAAATTTCAGAGCCCAGTCTTGGGCTCCCCTGTTCTTACCCATCTTGGCTGCTCTTCATCTTTCCATAAGATGGGTCAGCAGCAAATCTTGTGGCCTCTCTTCTTTGTGCCGGGCTGCTCCACGTGAGGAGGCATCCACAGTCTTGCTTCCTTCCTGGATTTGGGCATATATAGGTTTGCACATCCTGTCTCAGGAGAGTTTTTTGTTCTTCCATGTTCTTTCTGTTGTTGTTCACGCTCTGGGAAAGTAAGTACTGTCATTTCCCAGCCCCTCTCATGCTTCATGGGGATATTCACAGCCTGAGGTGTCTGAAAAGATGTTGGAAAGGCAAAAGCTGCCCGCTCTTGCCCATGCAAGGAATACTGGAAAAATTTTGCATTTGGTCCTGCCAGCAGTGTTTCTTTTGCACTTCCAGGGGTGCAAAGCATCCCGGTGATGCCTTCTCCTAGAGGACATCCTGCATGGATGGGTGGAAACTGCCAGGGCTGAGGGCCCAGCATGAGCAGCAAACTCAGCAGCGAGCAGAGGAACTGGTCCAGCTGGCAGATCTTTCCTTATGTTTCTCCCACCCAGCTCCACACATCTCCAAAAGAGTTTGAGAAAGTTCAGGCCTGTCCACAAGCCCCTTTGAGCTTCCCCAGCAGCTCCTATCCCACAGCTCAGGCTAAAGCTCACCCCAAATGCCTGTCTTTTGGGGAAGACAGTCAAGAAAACAATCACTCCCTAGATGTGACGTCCTGTACCCTTCTTGGACCAGCAGGGAAGCCGCAGTCCCTTTCTCTTTCTCACAGGCATCTCTGTAACTTCTTCCACTGCCTCCCCAGCCCCATCCCTCACTCTCCAGCCAGATTTCCTCCCCTGCCATGGGCTCCAGGGAAGATTTTCACAGAATCATTTCGCTTGGAAGAGACCTTTAAGATCATTGAGTCCATCTGTTAACCTTGCACTGCCAAGTGCTAAACTATGTCCCTAAAGTGCCATGCTTACTTATTTTTTGAGCACTTCCAGGGACAGTGACACCACCACTTCCCTGGGCAGCCCTTCCCAAGGCTTGACCACCCTTTCAGTGAAGAAATGTTTCCTAATATCCAATCTAAACCTTCCCTGAGGTAACTTGAGGACACTTCCTCTTCTGTCACTTGTTACCCTGCAAGAAGAGCATTTTCCAGCCACCAGAACACCACTGTAGGCTAATGAATACTCAGTAACGAGCTTTGCTGAAGACTCAGCCCTGCCCATCTCTGGCAGATCTGCTGGGTTCAGGGCATGTTGCAGTATTCAGGTCAAAGCAACCCAAACCTCGTAAAAGAAGGGATTTGGAGGCTCCCTGGACTCCAAAGGAGCACCTATGTGCTTTGCCAAGGAAAAACAGGAGACAAGTCATTTCCCACAGGAAGGATTTTGACCTTCACTGCTGAATTTCAGAATGGGACTCGTCAGGGTTTGAATTTACAAAAATCAAAAGGACTTACTAGTATTCAGCACCTAGCACCATGTTCACTCCAGGCAGCTAAGCAGGGTCTCCTCTCAGTCACACGTGCTGCAGACAACCCTAAAACATTTTCCCCAGATTACCATGAGGCAAAGCTTTACCTCAGCTCAAAAGCTCTCCATTATTTGCCTTGTTCCCCCCATGCTCACCTTCATTACTTTCCACAGATCAGACCTCTCAGGCCATCAACTTACAAACCAAGAGACCCCACTCAACTTCTCTTGGCTCTAAATAACCTGGATTTGGGAATGATGCCCTGGGCCCACCTCTTTCTACACTGACAAACACCTGTCTCAGGTGAAGTTGAGGTGTAAGAGCCTTCCCACAGGGTTGGATCACTCTGTGAGGACATCCAGCAGTAACACCCAAATGAAGGCTCGCTTCTAGAAATCAGGATCCCAACAAATGTTATCCACTTCCCCTCAGTGTCCTCCATGGAACCAACCACAGAGAGTAGGTGCCCAGGACCCAGAGGGAGGAAGATGCACACTTGAATTTGAGCCATAGCATGTCTTGGGGACCTGTCTTTGCCAGCCAGGGCCACCAACAGGAGTAGAGGCACACCTGGATACAGTGTTACACACAAGCAGAGCTTCCCCTGTGCAGTGTTGGAGTCCAGGGCATTCCTTTGGTTGCCCTGGAGGGTCAGGGACCTGGGCAGGGGGGTCTGGGACCCCAGCCCAGAGCCCAGAGCTCAGAGAGACACTGGATTTGATTTCAGTCCATGGGAGAGGCTTCTTGCACTGCAGGAAGCATTGCAGGCCACAAGAGTGTAAAAAATAGTAGTTTAGAATATCACAGGGTGAAAAAACAGTGAGTTTGGGATTCTTGGCATTGAAGTGAATGGGGCAAGATGGAGAATTTAGGGCGTTGTCCCTTTCTTCTTGTTCCCTCACTCCATTTCTGCAGTGACGTTGGCACAAAGTAGTTAGTGAGGATTGGGTCAGAGTAGAGATGACCTTTCTAGTAATAGTGATAGACATTGATAATAAATAGTAAATAAAGAATACGTAGCAATTAGTATAAAAGATAAGGACAGCCCAGAGACGGGGGGAGTCACCAGATGTCCGAGCCGCGGCAAACATCTTTTGGACACTGAGAAAATTGTAAGATAAGAACTAACGAAGCATGTAACCTTGAAGACTCCGTCTTTTCCTGCGTTTGGCACAGAGCTTTGCAGAGGGCGAAAACTCTAAAACCACCTGAATGCCGGGGAATTTAAGCTCCTAAAAAGGAGCCCCCGACAGTGCAGCACAGTCCTGGAAAAGCTGAATATCCAGGGGGAAAAACTCTGAGCCCCAAGCAAACGTGGACTTAACACACAAAGGAAACAGATCTTCAAACAGCATGAGATTGGATGGCTGTCTAAAGTCCAAATTCCACTTCCAAAGCTGCATATAAGACTCTCAGTCATATATGCCCTCTCCCTTCTTACAGAGAAATCTGGGAATGCTAATGCCAAAAAATGAATCCACAAAATCCAGTTTTCCCTTCCTACCAGCAGCTGCCTATCCCAATGCTCGTGCCCAGAGTGGCTCCCTGGCACGGCAGCCCCCTGGCACACAACTGCCCATGTTCATACCACCGTCCTCCAGGAGGGAGAGGCACATCCAAGCTGCCACGGGCTCCGTCCTGAGCCCCAGCCAGCTCCCAGGCTGTCTGCAGTCGCTGGCCAGGGACTGACAATTTAACAGCACAATCGAGTTGCGATGCCTGAGGACATTCCTTGGCTCTGCTCGACTCTGCTGGTGTAGCTGCAGTTCCTCAGACCACTCCCTTCCTGCCTTTCAGAGCCAAGGCCTCTTTGATGTATTTCCAGTGTAGGTTAGGTTATAAATCTGCTGCACAGAGAGACCTTCACAGGTTCCCTGCTCAGGGAGGACTTCTTACACCCACCTCTGGCATGGGTACTCATCATTATGTGAATAATATATTTGTTTTTATCCCTTCTGCAAAAACAGCACGAGGGAACTCACTTAGAAATGGCCAGATTAGCTCTGAATAAATTCAAGCTGCAATTATATAGGAAAGGATGGGTCTTCCCCCATGCACTTACAGCCCTGGCTGTTCATTTCCACCTGCAGCTGGACATCTGCACAGCCACCTGTGCACCAAGAACGGCGTCAGGTGTGCAGAAAAAATGCCTTTTCTGGAAGTGAAGGGGCTGGGTGTGGATCAGAATAACTGCACAAAATACTGCTGACCCAACTGATGAACTGATGGAGGAGCCAGAGCAGGAGGCAAGGGCATAGCAGGCCAATATTGCTGACTGAAAGACAGCATTGCATGCAATCACAAACCCAGTTAGTGACTGCTACGGGCATTTGAAAGTTCACCTTCTCAAGCTGGCTTGAAAATGTCTGCACAAGGTGCTGTCGTGCAGCAAGGTGCAGGGCAGACATACTCTGGAGAACATACAATGGAGAACCTCTTGATGAAAACAAAACAAAACAAAACAAAACAAAACAAAACAAAACAAAACAAAAAAAACCTTCTCAGAAGATGGTTATGTTTGACCTAAGAGTGCTGTGGGAACAAACATCAGCAGTACCACATATAGGTGTCAGTGCAAATTTTCTTCCTAAACAAGCAGTCTTTTGCTATTTAAAAAACCCGTCGTGTTCTCGAGAACATTCCATCCCTGAATTCCACACACAAAGCTTGGATCGGATGTCTGCTATTCATATATTTTTCCCTCTTGGTTTCAATATTAGCTGAGGAGCATTATCGGCAGGAGCTAGAGCCGGAAATAGGAAATGAGATGGAAATTGTTAACAAGAGGGGAAAATAGCTCAAGAAGGTTGATCCTTCTAAGAACAGCTACCTTTTACAGCCTAGGATTATGTAACACTCAGACCAGAATCAATTTAGCAAAATGAAAATTCAAGACATTTGCGGATTTTGATCATGCTGGTCAGCTGCCCTGTCATTTGCTGGTTTATTGTGCTTTACAAATACAGGACCAGGGAGTCTAAGCATGAAAGGAATGGCAGGTGGCTACATGTTCTTATCTGTGTGAATAACAATCCAGGGTGGAACAGAGGGAGAGGCACCACTGCTCTCCACAGTTACAACTTTTCTGTGCTCCGTTCATTGTGTTAGTAATCAATAAACAGAAAACGTGGAGTGAGAAAACCCAACCACAGCTAAATTTGAGTTACTGTTGGTGCACATTAAACATGAAGTTGGCACCACAAGGCAGGAGGACATTAAATAACAAATCAGTGCTGCAGGCAATTTTCAGTGCTTCTGTCCAGTCATTCTCCCATTTCTGCTCTGCTGGTGTTAATATCTAATCTTGTTCCAAATAATTTATCCTTCCTGAAGACCAACACTGTAGTCTTTATACTCACAATAAAAATGTGTCTGTGTGCTGGGATATAGCAACACCCCACTGGCTGTGAAACAGGTTCTCAAGGGACGCTGCAGGTGTTTATTGCTGGTGGTTATTTACAAGTTGAGTAGAGAAAACCAAGTGTTATTCTCGTGTGCTGGAGAAGAGTCTTGCCCTGGGGTAGGATGATTTAGGAGTAACTACAAAAGAGCATGAGCAATTGGGTCTGTGTGACCTGAGCAGGTAACCCCTTCTCTAACATAATGAAAACTCCTCATGTGCGGCAACAGCAAAGGAAAATGGGTTTCCTTGACCTATTATAAATGTGTCCTGCTTTATTTTACACTCTGACCAGTCAGAATGAACGTAATTACAGCTGCATGAGAATAAATCCTTGCCATACACCAATGAGATGATTTGCACTCTGATCCTACCCTAACCTTTCAGATAGAATCAGCAAAAGCTTAAATCCTCATTCCCCAAGAGACAGATTGAACGTATTATCTATACAGACAACCTATATTGATGCCATTTCAACATATGTTGCTGAAATTCTGATGTTTTTCTGGCAGCACCATTTCAGATTCAATTAATACCCAAAGAGAATCCCTGAGCAGTGTGGTTTGGCACTGCCAGGAGAAGTGATGATGCTCCTCACTGCGTATCTCAAGGATAAAGGCCCATCTGGCAAATTGCGCAGTACAAGAATAATATAAATGTATATAGTGGGAATTTAGGATGAGTGCTGATTAACTAAGTGTGCAACAACCACAGATTTTACCTGTGGATTTGATCAAAATGGTGAACATAATCCTAAGAACAAAGTATTTAGCTATCTTAAGGACAGCTGTGACAGTCTGAGACCCTGTAGCTTTGGTTCCAAGAGAATAAAGCTAATTTTGTCTTTCTTGACTTTGGTGTGAGTAGTTTTGGGATCCCTGCAATTTGCTTAAATTTGCATGCTAAGCATAAATTCAGTAAAAATAGTTTGCCTGACTTCAGAATAAAAACATCCTGTTATATAGGGACCACAATATTTTCCATCTCAAAATAAAGCACTCCGCTGTGATAGTGACAGGCAAAGCAATCACACGAGACGAGAGGTTTTTCGCAGGACACAGACTTCTCCGATCCAGCTCAAGCTGAGTCAGGGCGGAGAGCGAGCCTTCTTGTTTATTTCTTACTTTTTATACATTTGTGGGTCTGGCCGAAGATTGGCTTCTGGGGTTTTTCACCCTTCAGCCAAGTGGCCAGACCAGCTGTCAGTTACAATTGTTTTCAGGTTAGAAATATGCAAACAAAGGACAGAGAATGAAAAACAAAGGATTTGTTTATGTTACATCTGTGAGAAAAAGGTAGAAACTGCTTCTAATATTGTACAGTAGCTAAAAGGTCTGACTCCATTTTATGAACATTCAAAAGGCTTTAAAAAACTCAGAAAAACCAGGGTGACACTCCGCTGCCCAGAGAAAGCAACATTCTCACCTAAAATTAAATCCTATTCTCTCCTCAAAGTTTTATCCTGAATTGTCTGTTTATCCTATTTTTACCTTTGCTTCTGAGCTATGTACACACACAAATGGGATTTCTCCTTTCTTTAATATACAGCAAATTACACAGCAAGGCTTCCCAGGGGTTCCCCATCAGCGATCTCACGTCAGACGTCCACTCTGCAGACACACAAACTGCAGGAGGGGTGTTTAGGCACACGACAGCCGCAGTTTGGCTTCCACCTTAGGGCACGTTTCTTCATGCGCTGAAGAATCTTCCACCCGAGTAACACATTTCAAACCAAGGGATACAGTTTCTGAACAAGGATGAGCCTCGTCTTGCCCAGAAAGCTGCAGCTTGAAGATTTTGTCCTCCAGCAGCAGCAGGCGTGAGGGCAGCATCGGAGTGGGGATAGACCTTGACATGCACTTCCAGGGTTGGGGGCTGAGCGCATTTTCAGCCTTTTTTTCTGCTCTGGATACCACTGTTGTTTGGATGAGATGTGAGATCTTTTCCAAGGGACTACCTGCATTCCCAGGGTTTATAAATGGTTCGTACTGCGGGAAATGAAACAAGTACAGGCAAGGGATGGAGAGGACTTCCTCTTGCGCTCACAGAAACAAAGCCAGCCCTGGGGATTCCAGCTGGCATGATGAACCACCACATGTGTTATTGTCCAAAAGGCTGTCCAGCCTCGCTGATCTCAGGCTCTTGGAGCCATACTGTGCTCAAAGAGTGTTTCAGCCTCAGCTCTTCATGAAGGGATAGTGCACTGGTGTGAACTGGATTAACTCCTTAAAATGGTGTGTTTAAAAGGAGTACTGGACTCTGAACTGAGCTGGGTTAGCACCTCAAGGGGATAAAGGATGCACATCTATTTTACTGACCTTCCCAATGTATTAGAACCTCAGGCCCTGCACAGGATGGTGCCACAGGGTCTGGGGTTTGCAGGCTGAAGAATTCCTGTGGGATGCTCAGTGCAGGTTTTTCCTGGGGTCTTCAACAGCATCTTTATTTCACTCCTCTCTTTCTCTACTCTGATCTCTTCTGCCACTGCTGGTCCAGGCATTCCCCAGGAAGAGACAAAGTAAAACCCTCAGACCACTCATGTCTAGATCAATCCCCTGAAAGGGGTGGTGGGAGTGCACCTCGAAGCTTTTATTAATTCAGCTTTCCCACACTATGGTTACTTCCCCGCTTCTCCTGTGTAATTAGAAACTCATTTCCTGAGGGATACATGTCTCCCGGAGGGGAAACAATAAGAAACATTTGGTAATCACTAGCCTATGCTATAAGTTTATTTTAAGGCTGTAATTGCTGGGAGCTCCAAGGGATTTGGGGGGATATTTATTGTTACAGCAGAGCAAGTCAAAAGTACTGGCACTAGGACAGAAAGCCTTTCATCCCTGGGTCACCAATTCAAATCCAGAACAGGTAAACAGTAGATATATGTCGCCTTCATCCAATGAGCCCTCAGGGGTGAAGGTGACATTGGTTTGGTTGCCCTCATTTATTGCCCAGCAGGCAGATGCCAGGCTCCTGTGTCCACTGCCTCTGGAT
The DNA here is from genome assembly GCF_015227805.2 of Hirundo rustica. NCBI lineage: Eukaryota > Metazoa > Chordata > Aves > Passeriformes > Hirundinidae > Hirundo > Hirundo rustica. Next base: position 5,473,705 of record NC_053454.1, on the reverse strand, counting down.
GACCCCACCAGTAGCCTCAGCAGGGCCAGCAGGAAAGGTGTTGGGAAAATGATTTCTTTTCATAACACCAGCTGTACACGTGCACTCCTGGTCAAGGGGCTTACAGCCAAGACCAGTCAACTGGAGTAGAAACACACCCGAGTTCCTCTTCTCTCCTCTTCCATATTCACCCTCTGGCTTTCAACAGAATGAACAGTGTTCTGATATTGCCGTGCAAATTTACACTGTGAATCCCCCATCTGAGCACCCTTCATGCGGCCAATGCTATCACTGGGCATAAAATCTTCCCTGGCCCCACCAGCTGCAGGGGATTTGCCCTGAGCACGGGTCTCGTGCTAAACCCAAAGCTGTGGTGGATCTGAGACCTGGTCCAGGCTCATGTACTGAAACCCCAGTTAGCCAACCTGCCAGTGCTTTAGGGTGACAGACCCCCATGAGCTGCTGGCTTTGTCCCTTTAAAGGTACAGGCACCACAAATCTTTCTCCTGGGCTTTCCACAGTCCCCACTGCAGCTTTGCACATTGGGCCTCGTCTCATGCCGTATTACTTCAGAGTTGCCCAAGGTGTTTCCAGGCAAACACAGCACAAGAAAACAGTGATATCTGAGACTGCAGCAGGGCTGGCCCAGCTCCAGCATGGACCTCAGGCAGGGCTGGAATCTGGGAGCCACTCTCCAGCCTCAGAGCTTGAGTGTGAGTCTCAAACACCTCCACCAAATTCGGTACCACGACTGCACAGGGAGGTGACACGATCACAACCAGGATGTGGCTCTGCAGTTGCAAACACCTCTGTTGTAAAATTTGGCTCAAGGACAAGTGGTTATGTGGGCTCAGCCACCTGGCAGGCTGAGCACCCACACCTGCCTTTTGGGGAGCATATGTACAAGTTGAAGGCTTCTTCTCAGACCCAGTGACAGCTCCTGGTTTGGCCAGGCTCACCTCGGGGTTTTTGGGATTGTCTGAGGGCAGAGCTGAGCTTTGAAACATTTAAACCTAAAAGATCCAAGTGTTATGAACCAGAAAAAATACAAGGTGCACTCGGTCTTGACACCTTGTGCACAATTTGCGTACTTCCCAAACAAGCATTCCCTAAGCCATCCAAAAAGTCAGCATGAGACTTGTAAATGTGGACAATTTGACAGTTTTATTTTTGATGAGTGGAGCTAAATTACACAACTTTTCTCACTGTTATTTAATTGGCTTAGACACTTGAAATTAGACCTAATTACTTTTCTCACTCCGTTAATATCCAGTGATAGTTGATTTCTGTTTTGTGAGAAGAGTTGGAGCTTTTGCTGAATTACTCAACAACCACCTCACTGTGAAGGATCCTAGGAAGTAATAGCAACCACCTCCTTGGCTAGTTTATGCTAAAATGCCTTTTGCACCCAACCTGCTTTTCACCCAGGTCAATTGGCTGTAGTTGAGCCTCCTTGGATCACAGCTTACTTTACTTTGTGGAGAGTTTTTATCTTACTGGGCTGCTGTGGACAGACTCCCACTGCTCTCCCTGCTGGAAAGTGCTTGACTGCTACCCCACACTGCTTGGCTTGGCACTGGCTTTTGCACTCGGGTGTTTCTCTTTGCCCCAGGTTATTCTGGCAAGATCTCTCCTCCCCTTATAAATTCTTGTGGGCAAGGAGAACTTCACCATGTTAAGCTCAGTTAGCACTTGAGCTCATGTAAAGCTTTCCAGCTGCCCTTTCCCCCTGCACTTTTATGTGCATCCCTTCAGGGCACTGCCTTTGCTTGCCCTGCTTCTTCTCAATAGAGAGAATCCTTGCAGAAAGATATTCTAAAAGCTTAAAAATAACCCCCAAAAAATCCTCAGAGTGCGAGGAAAATGTGGGAACAGCATTCACCAGCTGGAGAAATACAACCTCTCCATCATACTTGGCCTAAAGATTAGAGCTGGAAACAGAAGCAGTTGTGCACTGACTCTATTCAGCATCTTCCACAACTTGGCTGACACAAGCAGGAGAGTCATCACCTGCAAAGAGGGTGACCTAGGTCTCTGAGTGCAACTGGAAGGACAAGAGATGGGAAAACCACAGCCCTTCCAAGAAATGGCTTTCAGGACAGCATTTCCTGGAGCATGTCCAGAGAATCAAAAAGAGTAACTTTGTAAATGTACAATTAAGACAAAACATAGCAGTGAAGGTCTCGCTATTAGGCTGACTATTTTTAGCTCTCCCAGTTTCCTGGAAAATACAGAGAACACTCTTAGACAAGATGGAGCATTTTAGTCAAAATTGTTTGATCATGGCTTCGATGATATGATCAAAATATGTGGCTACAATGGCTTTATTCCATAATCATATCCACAAAAAGCGACCTTTGATGCTTTTTAAACTTTTTTTAATTCAGCACATTTTTCTCTTTTTTTATCAACTCTAATACATTAATTTTATGCAACTCATATGGAAAAAATATCACCAAAGTGCTGTCTAACACTTCTAAACCTTGACATCCTCCCAGGGTATTCAGAAATACCTTTTTTTTTTTTTTTTTTTTCCGTTTCGTTTCAGCACATTTCAAGGCAGAGACACAATGCACTCCTGACCTTCCTGTCATCATGTGGGGTATTTTTTTCACCTGTCCACAATATGCCTGCTCCAAGCCATATTCCAGCACCTCCTTCAGTACTACACTGCCTTCTCTGTGGAGCTGTTCCCTCAAAAGGAAACAGATGGGAAACAGCCGTGCTTAGCACAGGACGCTGCTTCTTATTTCTCTGTCTTCCAGAAACGCATGGGGCCAGCATCCTCCTCTCAGCTTTCTGTGTAAGGATAGATAGAAAACAATGAAAATCTAATCCTCCACCAGAATGCCTAGAAAACTCACAGCTCAGTCCATCTGTGTGAGCTGAGTGCAGCCATTCCTTAGGTTGCTTTGTCTAGGAGGTGCTTGATCTGCAGCTATGGCCCTTTCCAGGCTGTTATCACATCGACATTGAGTCAACTTTGCATCACTGGGAGACACTGTGCCTGCTGAAATGGCCATTTTCCAGGATCCAGGGCTTTCATCCTGAAAGCAATAACTTCTGGTTTCTCTGAGAAATCCCAGTGAGGGGAAATTGCCAACAATTCCATGCTTGTTGTGCTTGTTGGGCTCTAAGATCTTGACACAGCCCCAGTCCACACCATGATTTCCTCATGCAGCCCAGGAATGATTGGGTTTGCAGGCTGACAACTGGGCAAGCTGCAGGATGAGGCTGAGGGGCAAAAGCCATTGTTAAAGAGATGTCAAGAGGGTTTACATGCTCCTGACCTGTAAGAGAACCCAAATCTGCCCAACACTTCCATGGTTTCCTAAATCTGTATTACATCTCCAAAGCTTCAGCCCTGTCTCATCTCCAGAGCTGGAAGAATGAAAAAAAGTCTGAGTGGTTTCCTGACCTCCCCATTTGCAGTGACAAAACCATCACCACGCTGACTGCAGCCCATCCCCGTGAGTCATGGCCAGAGCAGCCAGGAACAGCCCTCCACTGCAAAAAACAGAGCCTGATAAACCATCTGGAAAAAAATAACCTCCTCATTTTTTTCTCCTCAGCCTTCCCCTCCTTAAGCTGCTGTACAGAGCCATGGCAGAACAAGCTGGAGGAAATAGCAGAACTTAACCCCTCCACCAGTGCAGCAGGCAGGGGTGGGGAGGGCATCACTGCATTCCTAAAATTGGCTGTCCTGATCCTACAGCTCTGCAAGATTCCTGGTAGCACAATCTGAACTGATGAATGCCAGCAGAAGATACACCAGGAGTGCAGAAGATACACCTGAAATGCTCATTCACCCTCTCTTAGTCCCAGAATCTTTATATTTTGTAGGGGACATCACAGCAGCTGTTGCAAAGACCATCCCAGAGCACAGAGGTGCTTGCTCAGGGCTGTCCCTTAGTGCACAGCCTGATTTGTGTGTGCACCCTGAGGAACAGGATCCCAAAGCCATCTGAATTCCCCATCATTTTGAGTCTTTGCCTGAAGTAAGGACATGCTCTGACAGAAACACTGAATTTGGTACCGGTATCTCCTGTGCTGGGGAGAGGTCGCAGCAGTTGAGTGTTAGATTCTGATTTGGCTTTGAAAATCTGTAAAATAAACACCTGCACTTCAGTTCTCTGAACTGAACAGTTCCATTCACCTGCACCACTAGCAGCATCCCGACCAGTGAGCACCAGGACACAGGACTGGGAGGATCTCCTGTGCTGCTGACACTTGCAATCCTAAGCAAAACCAGCATGTAAATCAACTGCACCTCATCTTTGCTCAACACCTGTTTTCTTCCCTCCTGCTTAGGAGGGAGTTCTTTTCCCCAATTGCTTACAGCCTTCCCAATTCCTAACCTAGATTTACTCACAACCACTTCATGCCCATTTGTTCCTGTGCCAACATTGTCCCTAGGCTGAAATAACTCTTTTCTCTCCCTGGTATATTTATAGACAGTCATCACATCCTCCCTTGAGCTTTTGTTTTGCTAAACTAAACAAGCCAAATCCAGACATCCCATCCCATGTGACAGGTTCTCCATAGCCCTGTTTCTGTTTGTCTTGTCCAGCCTCAGGCTACCTTCCCAGTTCTGGGAGGTCTGACCTACCCTAGATGTCCAGATCATTGCAGGTCCTATACATGGTGCCTGGGTGAGGGAGAAACAGAAAAAATGATGCAGCAGCCAGGTTTTGATCTAAGTACATGTTATTAGCTCCTAAGTGCCACCACCACACACAACTCACGCAGCATCTGTGATGGGGCAGAGCCATTTTCCTGTGTGGGTAACACAGCTGGGAGACAAAATGTGAAGCAATAAACCTAAGGGAGGATGCACAGTGAATGCCAGCTGAACAGTTTGTACTGTAGAGATTTCTTCACTGGTCAGGGGGATTTCTTCATGCATGGCCTGGGGTTTGTTGTTGTCATGAGCCCATCCTTTAAAGGGATTTTGTACAATGACCAAAGCAAAATGCAGAGCAGCAGCAAAGTGGCTTGCATTAAATAAGGGGCAGCTCACAAATTAAGGAATATTTTGTGGGTATTGAGGAAAGACAGACACATCTGGACACAACCAGTGGAGAGCTGGGAAGGGGTGGGAAGAGAAGCAGCAGTGCCATTCTGTGATCTGAGTACAGCCTGCCCCATGGCACTGAGTCCTTTGAACCACCCCCTGGCAAGCTTCTCCCTGCACAGAAGCATACAAATTGCACAAGGAGTTTTATTTAATTACAGCTCCTAATTAAGCTCCTGATGGTTAGGTACCTAATCTTGCTTTCAGAACTTTGTTCTTCTTTGGACATGTATTTTCTTTTTTTTTTTTTTTCCCTATGCTTGATAATTTTAAAGGTTATATTTCAAATAAGCCTAGTCCTGGTCATTCTTGTAGAAGCACTGCCCCACTGAGAGGTACATCACTGACCATGAGCTGCCCAGAAACAGGAAAGTTGTTAAAATCATCCTGTCACCACAAAGAATCAGCCTTTTTGTCAGCTCCCAGAGGCAAGGGACAGAAGGATGATGCTGAGCTTTTCTGCCTCTGTGAATTTATTTTGATTTTGCTCAGTGGGTGGGTATTTGGGCAGCTGATCCACCTAGGCTGGGATTTTCCTATTCAGCCTGCCTGGGGAAGGTTATGACAGCTTCTCAGAAAACTTAGGGCTAGTAACTCAAATAAGGCCATGGAAAATTACTCCAAAGTGACCTGATGTCCCAAGATATTGTGTTTCATTGTTTATTTGTTTATTTACTAGGAGGGAAACCTAGCAGTCATTTCTGCTATGCAAATTGCTAAACGTTTTAAAAATTCTTGGCATGTGCAGGACTTTTCCAACTTAGTGACGAGCAACAGTGACCTAATTCACATTTGACTGGACTAAGCTACAGGGCTCCAGTGTACTAGATACATCCCAAAACTTCACCAGAATCTGCCAAGAATTCACCAGAACTTCTGCCCAAATTTTCTTCTGACCCCATTTAGCTTCAGGACGTCGGTGCACTCCAGTGCACTCAGAAACTGCCATGGGAAAAGGTCATATCTGATAAAAAAGTCCTCCTGATCCAATATTCCAAACAAAATCAATTCAGGCAGTTGGTGAAACATGTCCTCTGTTTAGAAGTTCACAAATTTTGAGCTGCCATTGAAATCACAGCCGCCACCTGTCTAAAATGCTCCATTAAGATCTGAATTATGATATCTCTTCTAGGAGAGACAGCAGAGAAAGCTGAAACTGAACATGAGAACTGAAATATAAGGACCTGGAAATGTTGTGGTTCAGACAAGAGATGTTTAAGTGAGAGTTAATCAGATTTTTTTTTTTTTTTAAATTTGAATGACAGTGGTAAAATTCCAGACTAACCATTTACAATTAGCCATATTCTTAGTTACAAAAGCATGAACTACACTTTCAACACAGCTCATCATTCAGCTCCAGCCCAGCTCTGAAACTGTCTTGTCCCAGCCAGTCCATTTGGTAGTTCAACTATTCTATGGTTGGGTTAATTCAATATTTTATTAATAAGAAGCTTAACTTCAATGATGTTTTCTTGGTTTTAGGTTAGTTTATTTAACAGCTCTAATAAAATATATAAAAAATGAAATTGATACTGAACCCATGTCTCTGGAACAACACAGCTCTGAAACCTTGGAGGGCCTGGAGCGGATGCCAGCCAGGTTAAAAGGCAATTTCCCCCCAATAAATCTGTGCTCTTGCCCTGGGAAGCTGTTAACAGTGAGAGTGGGGAGTTCTGCTTGAACAGGGTCTGGCAGCAGAGGACCACACAAGGTGTAACTGTGTTTAACTGGGCCATGAATTGTCACTTCATTGTGTTCCTGCTTAAATAGCCTCAGGGATGGAGATTGCCACATGGAGGTTGCCAGCCTTCCACTGTACATTTTGCTGTCCTCTACCTCCAGCACATCCCTCCTCTGCCCCAGTCCTCCCCAGACTCCTGCTGGAGAGATCCTCCACATCTGAACATCACTGTCCTCTCCATGGGGCCTCCACGTCTTCTTCCTGGCACCTCCTGTGGATGGGAACAATATAATTGAGAATTTTGTGCTTTTTAGGCATGTCTTTGGTGTGGACCTTCACTGCACAGCAGTCACACAGACTTGGGTGCAGTACAGAGGCCACTGGAAGCTGCATTTTGGAGTCATGACCTCGGTACTCAGAAAGTGCTCAATGTGAAATGGTAAATAAAAGTTGATCCTTGGCAATTCAAAATTTGAGTGAAGAGTTGCTAAAATCCTCCAGGGTATTTATCATTAACTTGCAACTTGTTAGGATTTCTGGACTCAGGAGCATGGTTCTGCCCCACAGAGACCATCATCAGACTCATGGCAGCAGTGTTCCATCTGTATGTTCTGCTTCTACTGAAGGAAAAAATGAAGGCAAATCCTCAATATTTGTCATTTGGCCTAATTTTCCAGAATTCTTTGGCACAAACCTTTTTAGAAAAGAGGAAGTGGGGAGTTTGGAGAGTTTCTTTAAATATATATGTGTGCTTATGTCTTGCTTTGTCATCAGAAATGGCAACGTGCCAGAAGGAAGAGACCAGAGGCACAGGGCACAGAAAGGAGCCTGGATTTATGATCTCTGTGTTTGGAGAGTGGGTAACAGTTCAGTCTGCAGACTGCAGCCCTAGCAGCCTGTTCACATATTTAAGGTAACATTTTCTGCAATGAAGACCCACATTCCAATGCTCTTGAAGATGCCATGAGCAATTAGCTTCAGTTTTAGACAGACTTTTTTATTTCCCAGACTATGTCCACGTGTGATATACTCCCTTTTCCCAAATACTTCCAAGAACAATAACTTTGTCAGCTAAACAAACAAACAAAAAACACTTAAAACCACTCTGGCCTTCCACCTGTGGCAAGTTATTTAAAATGAGGATGTTCACACATCTCATTGACATCTGATAGGTGGATTCACCTGGAAGGCAAAGGGAAATTACAACTCCCCCAAAAAGCTAAAGTCCTTCCTCCCAAGGATGCTCTCTAATAACACCAAGAAGAGCAAATGAACACTTAGCAATCAATACCAAAGGCCTCAACCATCTGTGGTAGGAGGAGAGAGGACTTTCATTGCCTCTTCTCCTGTGGAATTGCACTCTGTGGTATCCGTGTGCAGGAGATCTCTGTGATCTCTTCCTTCCTGGCAGGCACCTGAACACCTTCCCACCAACACAAACTCAGGACTTTGTATTGATGCCAGCGCAGAATTTATTTCTGCCAGCCTCCAAGAAGGCCTTAAAAAACCCAGAAATATTAAAAACTGAAGAGTACAGTGCCCAGTATTTTATTAAAACCATTCTTATCTACGATAAGCAAAGAGACTGCAGGATGTGGATCCTCTTCTGGCCAGGAGTTCACCCTGCCCTTGCAGCACGACAGGCAGCCAGCAGAGAGAGCAGGATGAGTTCCCCTACTCCCCAGAGCAGACCTGGTATTTATGGCAATTCTAAAAATTATGGCACAAGGAAATCAACAAGCTGGAAAGTCATGCTGGCTGCAGCTCCATAGGAAACAGTGGGGCGGAAAAGCAAAGTTTGCCAAATGGAAAAGGAAAAATCTGGGAGGAATGCTTTTTCTTTTTTTCTTTTCCTTACTTTAAAAAAAAGTTTCTTAGGATGTTTCGCAAACAGTGAAGCAATAAGAAAACTGTACATGGCAGGGGAAGGCAGCTGCAGCTCAAGTGGAGTTGAAATTAATGAATGATGGGCACAGTCTCGAGATTTGGGGTGTCCGTATCTTGCCCAACCTATCTCCAGAGCAGCACAGACATCAGGGTACTCGTTCCCTTTACCAGGCCAGACTTTCAAGGTGGCCTTGCTCATTAAATGTAACTAACAGGAGCATTAGGATCACATTTCTCTCTATATCTTCCCAACCAGTTTTTGCTTTTCCTCTCTCAATCCCAGATGCAACAAAACACCCACTCAGCCGCTTAACTTCTTGTGTTTGGATCCTGCTCTCTTTAGGTGAATTCAAGCTCATCCTTGTTGCTGGGCTGAGTCCAACACCATCACTATTAATGTTACATGGCCTGAGCCTTCAGAGCACCAAATACTCGCACCTAGGGTCGGTCAAGAAGGTTTTTGCCTTTCCTTCCTCCTCTGAATTGACCTAGGCACATGGAACAGGATTGGGCTTCTAGAGGAAGGTTGGAACTAGACAACATTTAAGGTCTTTTCCGGTCTAAACCGTTCTGTGATTCTATGAAGAGTGCATCATTCAAAGAAAAAACACAAGTGATACATCCACAAAAAAATCTCATGACCACAAACCTCCCATACAGCTTCCACCAGGTTTCTAAACCTTGGCTTTTGCCCTGTGAAACACCAACATCTGTGCATCCTCTCCCAGCCCTGTGCATATTCCCATCTAAATAAAGAAGTAAACAAATAATTTCCAAAGAAAAAATATTAAATTAATTAAAACAAATTTAAGATTTCCATTAAAAAACTATTGTCACTTTTGACTGGTTTTAATAAATATGCTGCTATTTTTTCATAACCTTCACTCAGAAACTCAGCTCTTGAAGGGCAGAGTTTTGTTTCCTCATTTGCTGTACAAGCTGCTGCAACAATGAAATCTGACTTGAGTTTTAGTTGTAATGATCTGACAGAGACCACTAGGGGAGGGCCTCTCTTATTTTTTACAAATAATAAAAATCAAACAAGATTCAAATATAAAAATAGAGTCTCAAATAAAAATAGAGTCTCAAATCACTGTAGAACTGTGCCTTTTATCAAGTTTTAATGATAAGAGGCTTCAAAAAAGTTATATTTAAAAGTCACTTTTGAATTAGAAGTTGAATGATTTCTTGATATTACACATATTTTTTATGATAAATATTAGAAAGAACACCCAATTGTGAAATTTTAACAAATTTGAACTCAAACTCGGTTAGAACTCTGTGCTCAGACCCAGGACTTTGAAATTACCTGTTATGATTAAGAACTATGAAGCTCCAGTTTATGAGCAGTATTGTCTGGCTCGAGGCTTGGGGTCAGAGAACCTGCTGAGTCCCTTTTGGAGACACTACTGGGAATTTCAATTAATTCTATTTCCCAGCCTCTGTGAAGAACCTCACTGTGGCTTGAGGATCCCCCAGATGTAGCAAATATCGCATGGCATCTTCCTCCCTAAGGAGTCCTGAAACCACGGCACCCAAGGCTCTCCACCCCTCAGAGCAATTCCATCCTTTCCCTTTTGGGAGGTGCCATTGGTTTAACAACTTCCTGCACAATGCAAACCCTCAGAAGAGGAATTTCAGAGACAGAGTCCAACTGAAACCTTACAGAAGACAGGAGGCAAAATTTTAGGGTATTAGTCTACTTTCCTGCTCCAGGGAAAGTTGTTTTATAGAGAAAAACCACCCCTGTTCATAACCCTGTATAACCCAGCTAAAATCAAATGTCAAATCCCCATAAGCATCTGTCCCTCAGCCAGAGGTTGTTTTTCTTCAGGGATGAATCAAACATTCTGAGTAAATCACATGAATCACCAGCGGAAACATCATCCTCACAGCTTCATCTCACAGTTATGAATAAGGAGCTTGTTTTGCAGGGTCCCCAGAGGAGAAATAAAGCCCTTGGAGATCAGGGAGGGGCACAGGACTTTCACAAGCGTTTTGTTTTAATAGATTACAAACAATAAGGTGTCTCCCTCCTCCCATCAAAAAAGTTATGGCCAATTGCTTTACAAACCATCTCTCAATTTGGCTGTGCTTTCATGAACAAGAAAATGCCTGCACTGATGACATAGCTCAATAACCCAGTAATAAATCACATAAATCTGTTGCAACAGCTACAAATGAGCAACGTGATTTATGAGTGGGGCCACTGACTTCTACACCTGACATAAAACTTTGTAGGCAATCGGCCACATGTTTCATTTCAGTTTTATATTTGACGTATAAATCAGGCAAGTGAAAGGGGCTCTCTCTCCACCACCACTCCTCCCCGCGAAACAGACGGAGCCAATATTTTATAAGCAACGTGTAAGTCACTGCAGCAAGGACACAATATGAGGTATGGAAAATATTATGCCGTGATTTCATTAGTTTCATGAGAACCAATATGGGGCACAGTGACCTGCCTTGGAGAGCAGGCAGGGGAGCAGGCAGTTAACGAGGGAAAACCCATGCAGGTCGCCATGGGAAAGCAAGTTTTCTTGCACTACATGCCCCATTTATTTCTAGGTCTTTCAAACCTGTGGAAAGCAAACAGCTTCCCCTCCTGAGCTGAGCAGGTTTTGGTCCTGCTTTTGAGGTCAAGGTGTCCAACATAACCCCACGAAGATGATGTGGTCATCAACAGAATGGAGCAGAAGAGAAAACCTGACAGTCGCCAACTGGACTTTTGAGGTTGCTTTTCACAGGTGTTAATAAAATAACTCTCTGGCCAGCACATTTCACAGGATCCTTTCCCTCTTCAGACTCTACAGCAGATGTGCAAAGTAGCTCAGAGCTTCAAATTCAACCCTCAGCTCAATGCTGAATAGCCATTAAAAAAAAAAAAATGCACTGGGTGCACACTTCAGGGGATTCTGGTATAACTGGCAAGTTTCTTCTGAGTTTATGTGTGACCCAGCTCCAAAGTGTCGTAGAACACATTCATTCATCCATATCTCAAGATGAGTCAGATCTTTGTGCAAAGTGCTGAGTGAAACTGAGCAATTAGATGTTTGCCTCAGAAACCCAAGAAAATGCTGCTTTAGTTGTTCAGATGCAAATTCAAATGTCTGATTTTCAGTAGGTGTAAAATCAGACCCACAAATACGAGAAAGTGCTAAAGGTAGGATGTACAAAAGTGAGATGAAGTGTGAAATAATACATAACAACCTAAAGAGAAATTTATTTTAAACAAGTGGTATAAATCTGTAGTACTTTCACCCAATTGCATGAATTAGTTTATCTCAGCTGGATAAAGTCCTGTCAAAGCTTTTTATATGATCTCCTCCAGAGATGTGAATTTTTCCATAACAGAGGTGTTGGCCATTTCTGGAAAGCTCTTGCAATGAGTCAGTCGTGTTCTGCTTTTCCATTTTCTCAGAAGAACTCTTTAAATGCTCTTGAAGCAATGGAAAGCCATCTGGAGGCAGAGGCTGAAGGATGGGTTGTGGCTGCCTGGTTCAGTGGTGCAGAGCTCTGAGGACGGGGTGGGAAATGGACTATCCAATGTCACAGCAGGATTTTTCTCAGAACTGAATCCACTAGTTCTTTGCTGTTCATCTTCAGTGATTTTATGTGATGTATTCTATAAATACAGGCCCCTTGGAAAAGTCAGTGGGGCTCTGATCAGCCACCTGGGTTACACCACCATCTAATATCTAGTGCAGAGAAGGCTTTTGCATATCCTCAGGTGGTAACTACATCTTGAACAACACAAATTTCTGCAGTCCCACTCAGACTGTTAATGTCTTGTCAACTCTATAAAATAATATACACTCCAGCTTAACCAGACACCATCTGATTTCTCTAGTGTGCATTCCAAGTGGAAAACAGATGATTTATTTATAAAGATGAGTTTCCTGGGCCACAGCTGAGATCTCATTATTTATTTAAAAATAAGTTGTAAAAATGCAGGAGAAAGCAAGCTTACACCAGCTGAGAATTCCCCCTGCACATTTTTTAGCTGCACATGACCTTACCTCTTCCTCTTCCCTGACAGGGAACAGAATTGATTTCCCTGTACACAGAAGGAGCACAGGATACTGGAAAGTTTACACCTCTGGATGCTTGTCCTGATTAAATATGTTGAGTGAGTGCTGAAGGAATGATAATTAAAATGTTCTCTGCATGCAAATTGATGTTTAGTTGGGGGTGGTGGGACTGAAGCAAACAAAGAGATAAAACAAATGAAGGTCAATGTAAGACAGCTGCCAGGTAGTGTTTGGGTGTTAGACCAGGTCTGGATCTGACAGCAGAGAAATCCAGTACCCACCAGTATTTCAACCACGGCAGGGAATGCACAGGGATAGATGTGTCCTCAGAAATCCAGAGCCCAATTTTGCTCACTTGGCATCCAGCCTTTTCAATGTAAATCACTCTCACCTCCCTGCTCTGTGGGTCTTTTCTTAGACTTAAGTTGTCCTTGCTTTAGCTGCTTGTAGTAATGGGATTGTGCTGAGGTTTTTCAGTGGCCCAAATGAGTGTTTAAATTTCCAAAGCTCTCCCACTGGAGATCACATTCTTTTTTTTTTTTTCTCCCCCCAACACTTCAAAACATGAAGTGTATTCAGGAGTAGCCAGCAATGATTTACAAAGGGCAAATCACGCTTGACCAACCTGATTTCCCCCACAATGAGGTGACCAGCTTGATGCATGAGGGGACAGCAGTGGATGTTGTTTACTTTGACTAGTATATCTTTTGTCATTGTCTCCCATAACATCACCTAAGATAGGATGACAAATTATGGGTTCAGTATGCGGACAGTAAAATGGATTAAAAACTGGTTGCACCTCTAAACGCAGGGGGCTGTGATCACTGACACAAAGTTAAGTAGGAGGAAAATCACTGAGGATGTGTCCCAGAACTCTGCCCAGTTCTGGGCTCCCCCAATGGAAGAGTGTCAGAGTTTTATTGGAGCTTTATTTATTGTGGCCCAGCACAGGGTCACAAAGATGATTACTGGATTGGAGCACATCAGGAGATACTGAGACAGCTGGGACTGTTCAGCCTGGAGAGGAGAAGGTTCATGGGGATCCTATCAATATCTATAAATACTCTATGGAAGAGAATGAACATGAGGGATTACACTCCACTGACACGACAAGAGCAACTGGGCACAAAGTAAAACATTAAATATTTACTGTAAGGAAGGCCAAACACTGGACCAGGTTGCCTGGTGATGATCTGGAGATAATTCAAACCAGACTGGACACAATTCTGAACAACCCTCTCTGGATAACCCTGCTTAAGCAGAGTTGGACTAAGTCTCAAGGTTGGACTAGGTCTCAAGGTTGGACTAGATCTCAAGGGCTGCTTCCAACCTCAGCCACTCCATGATTCTGTGACTCTGTAATGGCACATGGCACAACAGCAGGACTCATCATCTTCGAAGGCAAGCAATATCCAAAGTACAGCACTGCTCATTATTAATTGTGATGATTAATTATTAGCATGGTTCTCATTGCCATAATAAATTATTAGCATGGTTCTCATTCCCATAATAAAGTATGTATGTTTTCAGACTCTGCTTTCAATTGCAATTTGACACACTATAATACAATAATTATAAATGGAAGTGCAGCGGTGATCAGATCCAAGAAGCATTTTGGCTGCAGACTCCCAAATTTTCAGGAAGTTCCAGCACAGATCTGCACCTTGCACCTGGTTCCTGTCTGTATAATGGGCAGAACCAGTGTTTCTTATCTGAACAGCCACCTGCTATTTCAAGAAAACCCAAACCTCACAGCTTTGGAGACATTCTTGTTTAGATTCAGACTCAAGGTTTTCTAGCCAAGGTCAAGTCTGTTGCTGTAAAATATTCTATCTTCTCCATTGTATCCTGCATCTCTAAATGTATTTTAAAAATGTAGGGTTTTAAATGTTGGAAAAGGGGACAGTGAGTTAGAGCAGAACAAGACAAGAGTAAGAATGTTTTTAAACTGATTTGATTTTTTGGTTTTTTTGGCAAGTTTTTCAAATAGCTTTTGGTGACACATATTTCTAAAATGGAGCTAGAAATAAACTGTTTATGAGAATTTTTTTTTTTTTCCAGTAAGTGAAAATCCAATAATTTTGATTTGAAGGTTTTAAGGTTTTGCCTTTTTTTTTTTCTTTTAATAAACATTTTTAAATATTTGGGAGACTGTTCTTTAAATGAAATAAGCAAATCACAGTCTGCAGAGGACTGCTCTCTCAAGGTGATGGTCCTTCTCTGGTCCTTCTCCATTTGAAGAACCAGGCACAAGAAGAGAAACCCTGAGTCCCAGATCTTCAATGAGAATTTTTACACTGTAGGAAGGTCTAACCTCAAAAGCTGAGAATGTATTTGCTCGACACCTTTTTCAACAAGCTGGCACTCCATTACAAGTAAAATGCATTATTACAGTAATACAATTGCCCTGACAGAGTGTAAATTGAGACGGCGATTTTTTTTCATTTTGCTTTCTGCTGGGCACTTCTGGTGACGCTTGTTCTTCTGCAGTTGCCTATATCCCCACACCACTGGAATTCTCTTAAACCACAGCTAGTGTGGGTCAGCTTGGAATCAGATCTCTTGAAAAGTTACCCCTTAAAAAGAAAGCCTTATTTCAAGAGCGTTGCTGATAGACATTGTCTGCCTGCACTTCAGGGAGGTCTTTGACACTGTCTCACTCAGGATCCTCATAGAGGAGATGTTGTTTCAAGTACTGGATAAGCAGGCAGTGATTTGGCTTGAGATCTGGTTGAGTGGCTGGGATTAGAGGTTGGTGGTCAGTGGTGTGGAGTCTGGTTGGAGGGCAACAACTCGTGATTGTACCTTAGGGGTCACCCACAGAGTCCAGCCCAGTTTAACACCCTCATTCACAGCCTGGATGATGGGGCAGAGTGCACCCTTAGCAAGTTTGCCAGCAACACCGAACTGGAAGGAGTGGCTGCTCTGCCAGAGGGTTGTGTATCCACCCAGAGGGACCTCAGTGGGATGAAGAAATGGGACAAGAGGAACTTCATGGAATTCAATAGTGTGAAATGCCAAATCCTGCACCTGGTGAGGAAAACATGCAGGCACAAGGACAAGCTGGAGGCCACCCGGTGGGAAAGCAGCTGGATGGAAAAAGACCTGTGGGTGCTGCTGAACACCAAACTGAGCATGAACCAGCGGCATACTCTTGTGGTTGAGGTGAGTGGTACCCGGGGCTGCATTAGACAAAGTGCTGCCAGCAGGTCCAGAGGGCTGGTCCCACTTATTCAGTGCTGGCAAGGCAAAATCTGAAGTTCTGTGTCTCATCCTTAGTGCAGCCAGTCAGACCCACTGTACCACAGGGGATGCTGCCTGGCCATGTGCTCCTCATCTCTGACTGCATTTTGTCCCATCTAGTTTAAAAGATACCTTCCAACCCAAACCATTCAAGGATTTGGTGTGCTGAGCCTATTACCATTTCTTCTTCATGATTGTGTGGGTCCATGCTAATAATTTTGGCACCTAAATTCAATAAAGAGAACCCTGTACTCTTTACAATGCTATGCAAAACACTGCTACCCCATGTTGGCACGGTTGGAGTAACCTGCATGACCACACACCTCTTGCAGTCTTCTTTACTCCTTTTGCTTTGTGCCAGCTTGGCTCAGGAGGGTTTTCGTTGAAGAGGGACTTTCAGCAGCGCTGGTGATGGGGATGCCATAAGGAGGTGCAGTGTCCCATCCTCACTTGCATGCCAGAATATTGTGGGCTACATCTCAAGCACAGGCTCCTTGTCCTCCTGTAACCCCTGGCACGGGCACAAATCATGCAGCAGGCTGCTGTGTCTGCCTTAGATGCTGATTTGCTTTTGTGTTGAAATTTCATGAAGCCTTAATAACTCTCACTCATAACTTTCCAGCTGAAACTTCACTGCCACTGACCCTGAAAAAAAAAAAAAATAATATATAAACAAAGGTCTGAGAAGTGAATGCAGATGAGCTGAACTAACTTACTGATTAGGACTGTAATGGCTTAACACGTAAAGCATGTACCCTCTGAGTCTCTTCCTTTGGTTTAGTTGGGGAGATGGGGAAGAGAGAAAGACCAGCTGAACATAGGGAATAGGCAGAAAAGATCCACCTGTCCTTGGCTATTGGGGTTTTTTGTTACTGCAAGGACTCTCAGGAAAGAAAACCTGATATCTGACAAGATTTGTTCCAAGAATCATTAGCACCATCTCTCTATTACCAGTTTTACCACATTCAGAATGGTGGTGTTGGGTAAATACCGTGCCAGAATAATTACATACGTTTTACATGTGGTAAAGTAAAAAAATGTCTCCTCCATCAGAGTTAGACAAGTCCTGAAAACACTGAGCTAAAGTACATTATGTAATAAGTAGACAGACGTAAAAACAAACAGAAAACATCACAAGTTTCGTTCATAGCTCAACAACACCTCCGTACAACCTCATCTACCAAATGAATAAGGGAAATAAAATGTTTAAAGAAAAGGATAGGGCCATTGTTTTCCCTTCCTGGCACACAAAACCTGGCCCCAGATCTACTGTGCTTTTCATTGACTACTGAGAATGTGTCTGACAAACTTCGACTGAGTTTTGGGCTTTTAAGTAAACAGCTGGTATCCTCTGCAGAATTAACTGTCCCCAGTCCCGTCCAGTTCAACAGCCAGAGATGGTGCAACCCTCCTTTCAGCTGCTGGAGGTGTTGATGGTTGCTTGTTGCTATTCCTTTTGTTTCTTTCAACTGGGGTATCCTCCTCTGGGAATTAATCCCACCAGTCTTCAAGGTAGTCTCTAAAAAATAGGAATTATGTAAATTAAGGAACAGGTTACCCAGAGAAGCTGGGGATTACACAGCCCTGGAAGTGTTCAAGGCTGGATGGTGCTCTGAACAACCTGGTCTAGTGGAAGGTGTCCCTGTCCATAGGGAGGAGCTGAAACCAAACGGTTTTTCAAGCCCCTTCTAGTCCAAACCTTTCTGTGATTCTATGAGGCTAAGACAGAACATATTTGGAGAGGGACAAAGATATATACAGAAAAAATCAGCAATGCCCAGGTGAAAAGGGAGGACACATTTTAATGCTCCAGGGACATTCAGGTTCAGCCCCTGTAGTCCAAATGTACCGATCCATTCTGATTTTCTGAAATGATTGAACATGTACTTTAACAATATGGATCCTTGCTTTCAGAGCCCAGCCAGCATGAATCACAAATCTGCATTGTCTGCAATATATATGCCACAGTTTATTACCTTGGTTCACGGCCGACAATTAATTTAATGCTCGCCCTTTCATGTAATATATTGCGAGGTATGCATCACTCCACGGTTCTGCACCACGGCGCTCAAATTGCCCATGGTATTGATCTATATGATGATTAAACCTCAGCACTCCTTGAGAACCTGGGCTCTCAGAGCACTAGATGGTGCTAGAGAATGCTCTTAGCCAGGTCCGGGGCTGCATCCCCATAAATTCCCTCCGTGTACCATTTATTTTTGTACAATGTAACGGCATAACCTGCATCCAGCATTTACAGTCTCAGCAGTGTTTTCAGACTGGCTGCTGGCGTTGCCCATCACTCCTTCTCGCTGGGTGATGAGAAGTTGCTTGTTGTTGCCAGGGGCAAGCTGTCACACTCACGACTCAAGTGCCCAGGTCATGACACTGCCTTCAAAAACAGGGGATATAGAAAATTTTTGAAGTGTACTTTTATTTGCATTCTGGTTTCTAAGCCCTAGGACTGTTGTGATGCTATTTATGTGCTCCCTAGGAAGGCATGGGAGTGCTGGGCACTAAAAAGATCGGAGCCAAGCGTGGGTCTGAGCAACCAAACTCAAACCACAGCTCAGACCTGACCGGGGAGAGTATGGAAGTTTGGTTTTGAACCATCCAAAGTAAAGAAACCACCCTTGGAAACCAGATGGAAACCACCCTTGGAAACCACCCTTTCTCACCAGATGAGAGAGAAAATTAGGAAACAGAGTAGGGAATTGTACAGCTCTGTGTCTCCTAACAACTTCTTTTTTTGACTGGAGCACGTGCTGGGAGAGGGTTTCAGGGAGACCAGGGCAGCCTGCATCGAGCAAGAGGTTTTCCCATGTCATTGAGGGCAGAGGGAATCTTTAGATGGCTCAGTAGGGTTAGGCTGGGAATGTGTCCTGTGATGTGCAGAAAGGGAAAGCAAGTGAGCTGCACTTCACCTCAGAGATGACCCTGCCATCAACATCAATGGTCATTTTGTCACCAGCAGCTGCACCTCGTGAGGACAGGCTCTTGGAAAGAAACCCAAGTGCTGGTCCTTCTTCTCCTGCCAGGTGCCCAAGGACATGGGGTGTCCCAGGGAACCGAGGCACACAGACACTGGCAGCATTACAGGGACGATACAGGGCACTTCCCTCCGTGAGACCTCAGCTGTGAGGCTGCACCCTGAGCCCTGCAAGACCCAGATGTTTACAGGGCAGCCATAGAGCCTGGTGCTATTAACACCAACCTTGTGGGTTCAATCCCTGTATGGGCAACTCGCTTCAGAGCTGGACTTGATGATCCTTGTGGGTCCCTTCCAGCTGTGAATGTTCTGTGATGCTGTGATCCAAATCAGCAATATTTTCATGGCATTGGTGCTCTGAGAGATGCTTCCCAGCCATGACTGTCCATGGGGTGGGCACACTGCAGGACAGTGCAAGACCACACCGAGCCTCAGACAGCAACTGCTGCCAGCAGCTGGAGCAGCCACTGGGACACTGGGACACTGGGACACTGGGACACAGGGCAGCCTTGGGGTTAGTCCTGGGGGCACAGTGGCAGCCAGCACCCCTCCTCCTCGTGCCTGCAGGGCAGCTGCACTGGCAGGACAGCAGCTTCCCCAGGTGCCCAACGCTGGCTTGGTCTCATCCTGCCCACGCAGCACAGGCTGAAGCCAGCACCAGCTGCAGCTCCCACATCCCACCAGGCTGCAGGATCAGCCCAGGGACCCATCCAAACCACAGCTCCCAAGGCAGCTTGGACCAGGGGTGATGGGGCCAAGCATGTGGTGGGCACATCTCCTGCGGCTGGTTCTTCCTAAACGTGGTGTAGCCACCACATGTTCATGCAACACCAGGGTGCAGCCACCGGTCATGCCATGCCTCATCCCACCAGGAGCACCAATGAGGAGCAGAGTGCAGGGTGCAGAGTGAAAACCAGGGTTTGTAAAACATGGAAATCCAGGTGGGTGTTATGGGCCCTGCACTTACGTGCCTCTGATATCACAGACTGAAAACAACTGCTTCTTTTGGCTCATTTAAGCTTGATTTTGTTGATGACACATGTTCCCATTCTGCTCCTGCTTGATGACGGCATTGAAACCAGATGGAAATGCCTTGAGGAACTTAGATATGATGTCATGGAATTACAACATCATCATTAAATCAACCGATCAGACAACAGCTAAAGAATGACATATCCAGGAAACTGAACTTGTGTTTTGAGCGCCATTAAGATGTTTAAGGGACACAGTCAGATGACATTAGGCCCATAGCCTGTTTTGAGACATCACAGAATCACTGGGTTGGAAGAGACCTTCAAGATCATCGAGTCCAACCCATGCCCTAACGCCTCAACTAGATCATGGCACTAAGTGCCACATCCAGTCTTTTTTTAAACACAACCAGGGATGGTGATTCCACCACCTCCCTGGGCAGATCATTCCAGTACTTTATTGTTTCCAGTGGAATCATAATTTTTCTTCTTGTTGAAATCAAATGAATTGTTTGTATGGATTTAAAGGTATCCCTCGAGCACTCACAGAAGGTGAAACCCCACTGCTGGGCTGGTTCTCCCAGTTCAGCAATGTGCTTAAAGTCTCTGCACTGCTGAAGAAACTTGCCATGGTGTCTCATCCCTGTCTCATGTTATATCACCCACAGCCTTCTAACATCACACAGGGAGGGAGATTTGCTTTTAATTGATTGTTAACCTACCCGTGTCCCTCTGTGTGCCTTTTATTTACATTAGCACTCTGAAAGAGCAAAGTATTCCCCTTCACATTTCACTCTGCTGGAGAAACGGGTTTGCTGTCATCACTCCTCATAAGCACAGCCTGAGACCCGCTTTCCCAAACTCTCCCTTCCACCATTTGTCTTTACTACCTCATAGCTGTCAGCTTTTCTTCTAGCTGCTACTATGAAATGAGCACAGGCTCGTTTTGGCCAAAAACCACTCAGGAATCAAGAACAGAGGAGGAGGGAGGCAATCACTAATCTTCGAAGAGAAAACTGGGGAAAGCTGGGAAAGTATCCTCAGCTGAGGGTTGCAGCCCTCAGCCTCCAGATCGATAATCAGCATTAATCTTACCCAATAATACTTTCAAGGGAACTGTAAGCAATTATCCCAGCATCACCAGGGTTCTCCTAATCCTTCTGCCACAAAGAAACCTCTTCTCTTCCGAAATAATTTGATATGTGGAGAAACCCTAAAGTGGCATTCAGTTCTCTTATTGCGACAGCTGTATTAAACAAAGATTGACAGTGCTCTGTGACTGCCTCATCCAACAGAATTCTCCTTATGCAATTTATTTCATCCATGCTGCCTCAGTTTCCCCACCGGTAAAATGGCCTGAGTGAGAGCTTCTGGTTTGACTGTGTGTGTCGAGATGTGCCCAAGGAGAAAATGGAGTTTTCTAAGAGCTCGTTGATTTTCTTTCCCCCGTTGAATGGGTACTCAAACACATAGAGAGTCGGGTGAGAAACATTCCCAAGAACATGGGAGAAGTAAATAACCCAAATTACTACAGAGAGAGTCCTTGTTTGACCGCCCCATGAAAAACCAGCCTGTCATGTTCAGGCTCTCTCTGTTAAATGCTTTAATAGACAATTGGATAAGTACATTTACTTTCCCCAAATAAAGAAACATTTTGCAGAAAAAGCCACTATATTTTAATCACACTGCAACTTCCAGTTGGGCCAGAAAGTCTAAACATCTCTTTCCAGGCCTTTGGTTTCCCAGAAGGTGGGGACTTTTCACTGGCAAGTGAAAATTCAGATAATTGCATCAAATACTGCAGGGATCTCAGAGAGAAAGAAGAGGTCCATCAGGACAGGAAAGAGCAGGCAAAGAGAAGGCACCTCTCTTTACTCTGTTCCAGCCTCTTGGCATCCTGCTGGGTAATTTACCCCCATTTTGGGGATGCAGAGAGAGCCCGAGGAAAACTTGAAGACGGAAGGTGGCTGAACTCTCACTTTTTTAGCGAAGTCCTAGGTAAGAACAGCCCTCCCGAGGGGCGCTGGCTCACTCCACAATTAAACATAACCAATACAACGCCCACTCTGTGCTGTAGGCGGGAACCAGCAGGCACTGGTGTCGGTCCCGATTGTCACCTGGGTGCTGCTGGCTGCTGTCACCCAGCTCCGCTCCCTTTTCGGGGCAGCCCGGAGCTGGGTCCGCACGCCAGGGCTGCCAGCTCGGAGCCAGGCTGTCCCCTCACTCCCCTCCCACCTCCCCCTTGCCGGCCGCCCAGGACTTTGTGTCCTAAAAGCTCATTCTTTCCATAGCGTAAAAAATAAACCAGCATGTGCTCCTCCGCAACGCCGCCCGGCTCCACAAGGGCCCCGGGTGGGTTGTTGTTGTCCTTCGGCTCTGCCTCTCCTTAAAAAACACAATTAGAGCGGGTCTAATCCTGCGAAGTGCTGAGTAACAGCTCGTTCCCAATAAATTAAGCAGGCACTCAGCGCCGCAGCCCGATATTTGTATCCGTGTCCTCCCGGATTATCAGTCTGCGCTCCTCGCTCTCTGCCCGGCCCCTCGGGGAGCAATTATCTGTGAATGAGAACAGAATAACTCTTTTAGCAGAAGGTTTCCACACTCGCGCGCAAGGAGCGCTCTGAATGGATTTATCATGCTCGCTAAAAAAGGGAGGCGGCAAAAAATCCACTGCCACATCCCCCTTGTCTATTTTTTTTTTTTATTTTTTTTTTTTTTTTTTTTTTTTTTTTTTTTTTCCCCTCCTATATTTTAAGGAGAAATCCCCTGAAGCGGCAGCCGTTCCCCGGTGGCTCCACACACCAGGGGGAAAAAAAAAAAAAAATTTAAAAAAAAATGGATATAGTAAAACTTTTTAAGGGAGGCATGAATCGGTTCTTCAGAAAAACAAGGCAGCGGTGCCAACTGGAAATGTTTGCTTTGGGGGTGAGTTAGATGGCTGGCGTCAGCCAGGGCTAAAGACATGCCAGCGGAATGCAATATTGGGGAAGCAGCAGGTCACTCAATCACTGGCAATTTGCCCAGGAGCAACTGGATGCCTTCAGATTTTTTTTTTTTTTTTTTTTTTTTCCCCCTTGTGTGTGCATGTTGCTTTTTTTTTTTTTTTTTTTTTTTTTTTTTTTTTTTTTTTTTTTTTTTTTTTTTTTTTTTTTTCCCCTCGGCAAACAGAGCCCCAGCAGTTTCGAGGCTGGGGAGCTGGAGAATGGTATTTCTGAAAGGCACGTTCCTGCAGGAATACCCCCGTGGGTCTGCTCGGCTGCACAGCGGTGACATCTGGCAGAAGGGGTTGCGGTGGGATGGATGAGGCTGAATCCTGCCTGCTGCTGCCTCCACGCACAAGGCAGCAGATGCAGCACGCTGCCAGGGCAGTGGGCAGCCCCAAGGAGGGGATGGGGCAGGAAGATGGGGCAGCAGCACCTCCAAAAACACCCTCCAGCAAACTAGAATATTTTTTCCCTCCAGTAACAAGTATCAAACTCTATAGAAGATTTCTTTGTTTATCTTTTCGGGAAGCAGTAGGATTTATTATTATTATTATTATTTTTTAAGGTCAATATGCTTTATGGGAGTGAAGAAATTAGGTAAAAGACAAAAAGAAAAAACCACCCCTAATGAACAATGTCCATTAACTCCCCACAGCACAGGAGGAGGTAAAGACCCAGCAGGCATTTTCGTCTGCACATCTGTAGTTTTTCATTGCTATATCATTTGTGCAGAGTGCCAGGCTGCACACAGACCCCAAATAAGCCAGGGAAGGAAAGTGTCCCAGCAGGAGAGGCTCTAAACGAGGTGGTGGCCTGACTTGCAGCAAGCAGCAGCATTAGGGATCTGCCTTTTTTGCTAACAGGGGAAATCAGTGTTCAGGCAGCAGATGAATGCAGCGCAGTCACCAGCACATGATGGGCTGATGTCGACCGTGGCAGCTCTCCAGAGGTTAAAATGAGCAGTAAAATTGCCCTCGTTGTTGCCTTCTCCATCCATATGAATAAAACCCAATGTGTGAGAAGGAAGGCACTTCTTGTGAAAGCAAACCCAAAACCCAGGTTTCACCTGAGCCTCCAAACTTGCAGGGCTCAGTCCCACTCTGAAGCATTTTCACAGTTAAACACCACCACCACACCCACCCAGTTTCCACCACAATTTCACCACTCCACAGGAAGAAGCCACTCAGGAGACTGACGCTGCAGAAGGAGGAGAGGTGAACTGCGGCAGTGACAAATCTTATCAATCCATGAAAAAAAATGGAGAGAAAGTGTGGATGTTCGGAGGCAAACCACAGCAATAGCCAACAGGAAGGGATCCCTGAGAGCTCTCTTAAGCAGTCTGTACCTGTGCTCTTCTGTCCATGTCTCCTGACCTGGCAGCTGCCCCTGCACTGTCATGCCATGGTGCCCCACTGACACAGCCACCAGCCCACCCGAGTCCAAAGGCCATCAGGCTTTGAACTGCAACGTCAGCTCAGGACATAATGCCCACTTGAAACACAGCTTCTTTCCTCCTGCTTTTGGTTTGCAGAGTCATTGGTCCCCCAAAGATGGTTTTAGCTTGATCACTCTTGTCTCTCCATCAACACCTTACTTTTTACATTTTCATCCTGGTTTTGACTCTTGATTCAGCTGTGAGGGAGAACAAACTAAAACATCTTCAGCATTCAAGGTCTCCATCACTCTCCTTTTCTGCATCCATTTTCATCTTACTAGATTCATACTTTGAACAAGAACTTGTCAATAGATCACTGGACCAAGGTTTTATTTCAAATGGGTTGCACTCCCAAGTCAGTCACAAGTTTCTTATATGATCTTGAGAAGAATATCCCCATGTCCTGCTACTGCAAAATGGATATTGAAACTTTTTCATTTCCTTACTGTGCTTTTTTTTAGTCACAAGAAAGAGACTGTCTCAGGCAAAGTTTATGCACAGCAAAACAGTGACAATTATTTGATTTACCTCAAAGTAACTTTAACCATTATTTAACAAAATACCAAAGTTCCTGACAATGTACTGGGGAAAAAACATTTCACCAACTCCTTTTTCACATGATTAATCCTTGTAAAAAGTATCACGCCGCTGTGTCCAGCCCATGCAACTGCTCTAGGTGCTGTCTAATAAACCTCAACACTTTATTGCCTGCAAGTGCTTCATTCTTCCCAGGAACACCCTTGGTGTGGTCCAAGGGAGCACTGATGGGTAGTGAGGACGGAAAGTGAGGACACACTCAACACCCCAAAGGATAAATGTCACAGTGAGTTCTACCACCCAACCCTGTGTTGCACGGCTGAAGATCAAACCAGGGGGGCCAACAGAGACAGGCAGGACTGAGCCATTTGCTTCTGCCTCAGTGCTGCTGTGTAACTTGGGGAAATTGGTTTTGTTTCCCACACCTCAGTTTCCCCATCTGGAACACGGAAATTATTTTCTTGGCTTCTTTTTAAAGGCCTTTCAGATGCACAGCCCTTTTAAAGAGGTAAGTTGTATTATAAGCAACGGACTCTCATGTCTGCCAAGAACCAGAAGTGATATGAGGGAGATGAAATTCAGGCCACCTCATCAGCAAAGCATGTTGACCTGGCCTTCAAGACAAGGTTAGGGCTCTTGGAGAGGGCCCATTCCTTTTTGGGACGGAAAGGAGCGGACATACACCCAGCACATGCTTTCCTATTATTAGTCATTTGTATCCATGTATTGCTGCAAATGTGTACAGCCCTCAACAACCCACCAAAGCAAGGCCGCAGCCTAAAGTCATGAAACCCGGCAGCTCAGCCTTGCAGTGGGGGATAAGGAGAAGTTGCCGGGTAATTTCCCCATGATGGCTCGGGCAGGACGGATGCAACCAGCCCTCACCAAACCTGCAAGCCCCAGCACCTCCATGCGCTTCTCAGTAGGACTGGAGAGGGACAGGAGCAGGCAGAAGGACCTGCCTGGGGACCATCTGGAGAGCTCGGCATCTCTAGAGGACCAGGTGGGTGACTCACATTTGGCCGGGGGAAGCAGGCGAGGTGCAGGCACAGGCGAGCTCCGTGAGGACCTCACAAACAGGGCTGGAAGCACGACCGAGAGCTGCTTTGCACGGCAGGGCCAAATCCGTCCCTGGCACCGCTCCCCTCCCGCCGCCCCGGTGTTTGTGTAAGGATCCAGCCCTGGCCGCGCTGGAGGCACCGGCTGCTCGGGGCTGGCATGCCAGCCTGGAGGCCCAGACACGAGGACGGTGCCAGATGCCGGGCATATTTTGTCAGCTGCGCGGGCTGCGGGCTGTCCCAGGGGCTGAGCGCACCTGCGCGACCCCGAGCCCCGGCTACCGACAGCCGGACACAGCGCTCTGATGCCGGGCCGCTGTCGGCCCCGTCCCCGGGCACAGGGATAAATCAGCCTCCCCCGATAACCCCGGGTCTGCTGCAGGTGCTAAGGCACCTAATGCTTGTTTCTCGCCGGGATTTGAGGCGTGCGGCCGGCCCGGCTTCACCGCGTCCGCGATCATGGGATGCCCGGTGCTCCTGGTGCTCCCGGCACAGCCCCTGGAGATGATGCGGCTCTAAAGGTCTCCTGATGCAATTGATGAATGTTTGGGGTCCTCCAAGCAAAGATAAGGCCAGAACAAATTTCTGGGAGAAGAGTTAATGCAGGACGATTAACACGAGGTGTGAAGTGTGTTTAGTACCCAAAGGCAAGACCTGCACCAGGCACTGACTCTTTGGGGGTTAAAAACTTCTCAGACATGGGGCATAGCATCTGAAGAGGTCAGAGAAGGAGGCATTGAAAGCTGCATTGTATTTTATCACCCGCTCCACAACAACCTGAGCACCAGCCCCGAGCAATCCTGGCGCACTCAGAGGAAAAAGTCCTGCCATGTCCAGCCCCTTTGCAGGAAACAAGCAGTGGGTGATGGCCTTCACATCCTCTCTCTTCTTTCACTGCCCACCCAAAATAAGAGCAACTTGATTAATTACCAGAGCTAATTAGCATCAGGATGCAACATCCAACATGGGCTGCAGACTCTTAGGAAATATCTTCTGGTGCCTTGAGACACAGAAAAACCGATTTCCCAAGCATCATGTGCACAGCACAGCCAGCTCTGTGACTTTTCCTCTTTTTTCTCACCAGTTCTTGGTTCTCACACGAAGATGATTTTTAATGCCAAAGCATTGTGCTTCATCCCTCTTTATTTCAGGCCGCAGGCTCACCACGTTTTGGACTGGTTGCAACCCATCTGGTTCCACTAATTCTTCTAATATAATATTTATAACTAACTATGGGCTGATCATATGACGGGTGTAATCCATAAGTCATGTGCCAGTTGTGGTTATTCTGCACCTCAAGCCATTTTTCTGTATCTTGGTGCCCGTAGCCTGCTGGGGTATTTCTATGTTTTGTGACTGTTGTACCTTTCCACCTTTGGAACATGGCATTAAAGAAGTCTCAGTAATTAAGAGAAAAAGAATCGCTTTGTTTCCACCCAAAAATGGGAAATGAGATGAGAGAATCAACTGCTTTCCATCATCTTTGGATTTTCTGAAGGAACTTGTGAAAGTTGTTGAATCTAAACAATCATCTTCTCAACAAGTTCTTCCTTCCCACTACCAGAGGAATCGTCCAACAGAAACCAAAACCAGGTCTGACAGCTTTAGTTCACTCATAGCCAGCCGTGGCAGCCCAACTTCGGTGGACACAGGAGACTTCCTGGCAGATCATCATGTGCAGGGAGGAAAGTTTCTCCGTATTAAAGAGGGAGTTTCGGCTGCATGTGGGTACTTCCTTCTTGTTCTTTCTGTCCTTCTTACCCTAGGTTGCCAGGGCGGGCAGGTGGAAGGAATCTCTGGAAAGATGCTCAGACACATCAAGAGATCTTCTTGACCCTTCCCAAATAGCACTTTATAAAATACCTTGAAGAAATTTTGGGTGAGACTATATTTGAAGGGGGGGAAAAAAATCTAAATAAACAAACAAAACCCACATTTTCCTTAGTTTTGAAAAGAGTGAATATCATTAGTGTTAAGCCACTGGCACCAGGTTAGGATCTGGCCCCGTGTGGCTGCAGAGGCAGAAGGAGAGTGAATTCTCCCTTTCCACGGGTGCTTACAGTTGGCCACAGCCTGCAAAAGCAAATGATTTAATGATTCATGCTGGCGAGCAGGGGAGGATGACTTCAGGTTTGAGCTTCCCACATCACTTCTAGCAGCTTCCTCCACAGATCCAACACATCAGTGGCCAAGAGGATTGCACAAGGCAGAGCCAAGAGGTGCTGCCTTAGCCTCTGGGGCAGGAGCACAAAGCAGGGTCCCTCCATGGCACAGGGGAATTCAACAGGGAAACAGAGGCTGTGCATCAGGCCCAGGAGAAATTAAACCTCTCCTTTTCATGCAGAGCCTTTCAGCAGCAACAGCCTCTACCCCACGGGTCAGTTTATTCAGAGCGGCTCCGCAGTAATGGGATTAAGAAGCTCTTCGCTGCTTGGATCGCCTCGCAGTGGGAAGATCCAAAATCAACTGATGGAAAACAGGATAATTCCTCCTGCAGAGGGAGCAGGATTGTTTGTGGAACCAAATGATCAAACAATGACTCTGAGTACTTCAATGTGCCATGCCTGGAGACACGTACCCAGTGCTGCGGGCGCAGTGTCAGCGCTCGGTCGGGACCCCATGGGGGGCAGCTGCGTGGGGCTGTCAGTGTTCGAAGGTAGCAGAGGTGACAGGGAAATGGAGCAGTTGTTCTCTCAGGTAGATCTCAACTATGAACCTCAGGGTCGGAGGCTCAGCTCCCACAAGGAGCTCTTGAAGGAGCTTAAAAACCTGTATTTCTGACTGAGCAGTCAATAACGCATGCACCATCATATGAGGATGTGCAAAACACATCCTCTCTCCATTGCAGAACTGGGTTTCCCCAGTAACTTGCACAAACCTTTATCTCCAAAGAGAAAGATACTCTCAAATTCTTGCAGTATCTACCTTGCCAAACTAATTTTCTGGTTCATCCAGCCCTCCTGGGATTTGGCACCGAAGAGGGTGAATTGGCTGAGCAGCAGCAGCAGCAGCAGGCACCTAGAGCTTGTGACAGGAGAGAAAGTCAGATTTTGGAAACCCATCAAGTCTCCACCATCAAGACTGGGAGTCACTCAACCAACCTCTCCAAGAGCCTTCATGAGTGAAAATATTTCACACTGAAGGCAGTCATACATTTGACATGTGCACATTATTTCAACTCTAAGTTGTAGAAGCTTGTCAGAAATTTTTATAACAGGTTTTGTACATGTTTTGTTTTTCTTCAGTCTCTCATGACAGGGAGTAAAGTCTTGTGACAGCCAAGACCCTACTAAGTGTTTCCAGTGTTCACACAGATCTTGACATCTCAAAATTGCATTATTTAGGGTCTTCTTCATCTAGAAGAGTGAATGGACTACAGCTGCTCTGAAAACTGAGTTTTCTTCTTTTGTAAAAAATCTGACTTACATAAAATAAATAAAAACAGCTAAAAATAAACTTTCTGCTTTTAGATATAAAACTTCAGTAAACATCTGAAATTTCATGCCAAAACCAGACACTTCTCAAGGAAAAAAAATGCAAAATTGCTTAATCCACAAAGGCATTTTCTGACAGGAAGCCTTTGAGAGGTAAATATTTTGGAGCAGCCCTGGAAATGCTCTTTTGCTTAGCTCAGTGCAGTGCACATTACCTATTTTAAATATCACTTGCAACACTGACATCTGGACCTTTAAACAGAGAAATCTTTATTATCCTCCCTTCCAGGTAAGCTCCATAATAGCTCCTCATAATGATTCAATGCTTTTCTCCCATCCCATTTCCACCTTGACTGTGACCAGGTTTGATACTTATCATGATATATCCACGGATTTGAAAGCAAATTACTATTTCAGGAATCTACCAAGGGCTATTAATGTCATTAGGAGCAATCAGTAGCAGGAAAATGGTTTTAACTTAGGGTGAATGTGAAAATTAAAGAGCTCAATGTCTTGACTGTGCATCATGTTTGGCTCTGCTCGAAGGTGGGAGGAAAGCACAGGAACAAAAATGTCCACATGAAAACTGGAGTCAGGTCCACAGCACATATTTCACTAGGCTCCTGTTTCAGGGCAGCTAAGGTTGGCTTTCTGATCAGCTCAGCCCCGGTATCACAAAGAGAAACATTATCGGCTCTTTCTGGTGTGCTAATATCCAATTTATTTTTCAGCAGTGCAATTTCCTGCCTGCTCTTTGAACAGCTATCAAAGGACAAGACACCAGATCGTGGCAGACATTCTTCTAGTGCTGACATCTGCTAAACTAGTCAGTCTGTTCCTATACAGCCCACTCAGTGCATCCTAAAATATTTTATAAGCCACCAGTGGAACAGAGAATGGCAATGTGGGTCCCTGACCTTTATTTGAGCCACCTTGATGTTCAGTACAGATGGGGAAATCACACTTCAGCAGCCAGAATTTCTGGGTCCACTCAGTTTAGGATATCTGTGTTACCTCCAAACCCAATAAGATCCACTTAATGCCATCTGGCACTTCATATCCTTTACTGCTTTTCATCTCAGAGCACTGGCAAATCTGCATATGAGGCTTAATTCAAAAGCCTCTGAAAACCAATGGAGAGATAGTTTTGGATCATGCCTAAAAGTGCAAGACTTTATTTAGAAAACTTCTTTCTACAGCTTTGCTGGAAGGTGTTCATCCTTTGAACAAGCACTCAACCAGCAGCAAACACATTCCAACAAAACATCTGGACACCAAGGAAAAGGTTGCTCTCGTTACATTTAGAGAAGCCCAGAAATATCACTGATAAGCTATTGCTTTAACTCATATGTGTCAGCACTGTGGTTATTTTTGCTTTGGGTGACACCACTGATACCATGAATAAATATCAGCATGTTTCACAAACATAGGCAAGTACAGCGAGGGACTTCTCACAGCCCATTTTCAGAGTTATTCATGGAACCTGAAGTCTCTGTGTCACTGTCTCTCATGTCCTCTCTGGCTGAATCCCAAAATATTTCCCGTACCAGTGCTGACTTCTGCCTTAGTTTTGAGGTCTGCAGCCAGGGGGAAAAAAAAAAAAAAAAAAAAAAAGTTCCTGAGCACCTGGGTGTTTTCTTGAAAGACTGATTGCAGG
Source organism: Hirundo rustica (assembly GCF_015227805.2). Lineage (NCBI taxonomy): Eukaryota > Metazoa > Chordata > Aves > Passeriformes > Hirundinidae > Hirundo > Hirundo rustica. The sequence continues at coordinate 5,442,745 of NC_053454.1, read as the reverse complement.
TTTGCCTCAACCAGTCACTGTTCAAGGAATCCTTTTCATTGCTTTCTGCTCCTTACCGTCCTTCTGGATTGTGATTGTACCTCCTGAGCATGACCTCTCCTGTCTCTGATTCTCATCTCCCTGACTTCATTCCCTTTCCATCTGTCCTTGTCCTGTGTCCTCCCCTGCGTTGTTGCTCTTCCAAATCTTCAACTTGATCCTGGGCTAAGCTTTTCTTTTCCTCTTTAAAGAGTTCCTAGATGTATTTTGGCCAAATTTCTGTCATCTTGCTTATCCAAACCACTGTACTCTTCAAACTCATATCCATTGACCACATTTGTTCTCATTCACTTCTTTTGAGACCTGCCCAATCCTGGCCACCTTGCTGAGACCCTCAGTCTAATTTCTCTTTCCCTGTATTCTTTTGGAACAGTTCAGCAGGGCCCTGATCAGGATTGAAGTGAGAAGTTCACAGGCCAAACTGTCAGAAAGTTGATAATGCCCACAGAGCATGCATTTATGTGCTGTGAAACATGTTAGGAGGCCAAAGTGGAGAAACTGTACTGCAGAACTGCCTTGAATTTTGGCAGGGGTTGTATTTTATATCATATTAAATGCAGGAAGACATTTACTGACTAGTATTAGCCCAAGTCCTGCATTAAACTGATGTATTGGTTACCAGTCACATCTTTCATATTTTAAGTAATTGAGCTTTTTCTCTACTTTCAGGATGCTGACAGGCAGTAACACAAAACTGAAGAGTTGTACTGAAAGGAAGCTGAAAGGGGAATTTAGGAGTCAGATGGTTTCAGGACTCACAGCCTTTATTTAAACAATACTTTCAGAAAGGGAACATGGAAGAAACATGCACACAGGTAAAGCCAACGTTAGAAGTCAATATAAATGTATTAAAAAACATTCTGAAGAGCAATTTTTTAAAGCTCTGAAAGGTAATAACAAAAGCTGCCTCAAAGCAAGTAGTTTTCCAGACAGCTGTTCAGACTGATAGATGATCAATTTGTGATAGATGAGCACTCAAGACACATTATCTCATGATAGCAAAGTCAAATAAATACTGAGGGTGCATCCCACACTGCAGCTTTTCCTTCTCTAGAGCACAGCTGAAGAGATACCTCAAACTGAAGCATCAATAGAAAAGATTTTCAAACAAACTGATAAAATGAATAAAACCAATCTGCAAGACCAGACAGCATTCATCCAAGAGCTCTATGGAAATCCAAAGAGGAAATTGCTGAATGGTTATCCATGGTGCAGAGCCAGCCTGCTGTTTAAATCAGCCTATGCCAAAAGAATAGAAGCAATAAATGTGATCAAAATGAAAAAGCAGTTTGCAGAGAAGGGATGAATAGAGACAAGTGTGATTCTGTGTAAGGAAAACCGATAAACATTCTAAAAAGGAACATTAGAGGCATCAGAGAGCTGGGTGTAATGGGGAAGAGTCAAGTGTTGTATCTGTAGGAGGCATTAAAAAACCAGCTGAGTTTTTGGGGGCTGTCACTGAGGGAATGGAGATGTGAGTGATGCCATTCACTTGGCTTTACAAATGTAAGAACCTATGAAAAATTTCAAGGTAAGAGCTATACCCTGGATGCTTTTCTAAAAATGAGAGCTTAGTGCTCCATGGGAATTAAAAAGGCAAAAAGTAGATTAAAAACTAGTAGGAAAATATTTCAGAGCAATAACACAAATTTTTGCACATTGCTCCAACGCACTAATCTCTCACAGGATAGAGCTACAAAAGGCACAACTACAAAAGGCAGGAAAGGGCAACAAGACACCAGAGACAGGGAACAGTTTCCAGAAAAAAGAGCCAGAATAGGCTAAAACCCTTCATCTTGGGAGATAAAACAGCAGAGGGGATCTGAGAGAGGTCTGTGAAGTCACGACTTGCATGGAGAAGGTGAACAGGAAATAATTGTGCACCATTTCTCAAAACTTCAAGGGCCAGACAGACACTAACTAATGAAATTATGAGATACAAAGTTAAGAACAGAAGAAAAAGGACATTTCTCTCACAAATGAGTTATGGGGCTGTCATGAGCACTAAAATTTACAAATTAGTACAAATGGGCTTGAAACAGAAATGGTGGCTAGCTCCAGCAGGGCTGTTATAAACCATAATCCAAACTCAACCTCAGGAGATCCCTTAGCTGCCAGAAGCTGGAATGATGTACCACAGGAAGCACCACTCTGCATTCAGTGTGCTTCTTACTCTTTTTTGGTTTTTTTTCTTTCCAGTTTCTTATAATCTTTCTATTTTATGATTTCAAGATAAGTCATAGCAGCATGAACCCCATGTCCTTACTCACTAACATGCCTCTACAGAAATGTATCCCAACATGAAGTTCAAACTGAACCAGGGACAAGGTGCTACATGAGATTTTGTGGAAAAACAAACAATTGGTACACTCTAATAATAAATTCATGATGAGTGATGAATAGAGTAAAATAATAAACTTCAGCAGATGGTAAGACTACCATGAAGAGGAGCGTCTCTAAGCATCCTCTACCTTCCTAAAACCTCAATTTCTCCACCACGGTGGGAACAGCCCACTGGAGATGTGGGCACATTAGCTCATGTAAACGAAGCTGTCAGTGATGGTACTCTTCCCTTTTCACCATTAAAAGCTCTTTTACACCTGGAGAATCTAACCAGAGACTTTGGAATAAATATGCCTCTAATTGCACACTCTTTACATAACCACTAAGAGTCACTGAGAATTCGTGGGACCTTGCAGACCACAGTCAACAGCCACCACTGAAAAATCTGGCAAACAAATGTTTGCATTGCCCTCATCCACAAAAGTAAACTTCTACCCAAAATTTATAGGTTTTAACTAAAAGAGAGTCTGTCCTGTTCCTACGTCCTATTTAAGGTCAACTGTCCATTTTCTAAAACAAAATAATATTAAGTGAAAGACTTTAATATGTTCAGACCTCATCCTTTTCACTTTTTTCTTGGTTCTTTTTTTCCAGGGGACCTGAAACTTCAAAAGAGAAAAGCCTAAAGAATGTTTTGTGCACTTGGGGTAACTAAGTTTGAGCTGATGTTGATACTGGGCATATTGTTGGTTGTAGGGGACAGGGAGCACAGTGAGGGGGTGGGCTGGGGCAAAGAAGGACACGTTACTGCTGCTCACCAGGATCCAGGAGACCAAGGAGCAGACCACTAGGAGATTTTGGCAGAGCTGGGACTATACCTCAAGTCCATCTCCACACACAACCCCTCTCCTAACCACAGGAACAACCTCTCAGCCTCAGACAGGTCCTAAGCAAACAAATGGGAGGATTTTTACTGGTTTTAATGATGTATGAGGTCAGATCGAGCTGAAGCCAGACCAGCTGCCAGTGCAACTGTGCATAAATCAGTGCATTGGCTCACAGATGGAGAAAGAGTTGAGGTTTCTGCAGGTCCTTACCCAGCTATTCAACCTCCCATACATCTCACACCCAAGCAATTTTGGGGCCAACACTGCTCTTGCTGCAGTCCATGGGTGAGTTGTCCGTGGCTTCGATGGTCCCAGGGTCCCTGTCTAAGGTGCCACAGCGTGGCTGAGCCTCTGACAGGTCACTGGAGACACTTCTACTGCCCTGCCTCAGCTGGAGGGAGACACTGAGACACTGGTTTGGTGAAGGTAGCACTTCCACTAGGGCTAGGCTGAGAACTTCAGTTTCTTTTAAACAACATTGCTTGTTTATAAAATTGAGCCTCTCCAGCTGCAGCAGAGTGCATCCAAACTGATTCGCCAAGGAGACAGTGTCTCCCACCAAGAAGTGTGGTGATGTATCAGAAAGTCAGATACCTGTTGGGGATTCAGTGATAGTAGGGCTAGAGGGATCCCATACGATTATTTAATCCAGCTTTCCACACAAATTCATACAGGAACTCCTGCAACATGTCCCTGGGTTAAAATGCAACACCTATTTTTGAAACGTGTGCAGTTTTACTTATACAATTCAAACAGTATAGACTCTACTATCCTTTTATGTATTGCATTGCAAAGAACATTATGTTTGGCATAACTGCATCACTCTTCTCACAAGTCTCATTTCTTCTGCTTCTGGGTATCACTGCACTTCTTTCTGATAGACAGGAAAGCCACGGGACAGCAGCAATGTCCTCCTCATGGAGGTGTGAACAGGCAACAAAAGCATCTCACCCTCTGCCCTTTGCTCAGATACACTGATAAAACATATTTTTCAGACCGGAGAGGAGAGGAGAGGAGAGGAGAGGAGAGGAGAGGAGAGGAGAGGAGAGGAGAGGAGAGGAGAGGAGAGGAGAGGAGAGGAGAGGAGAGGAGAGGAGAGGAGAGGAGAGGAGAGGAGACTTAAATCTCATATTTCATGCTAAGAGAATAAAATTAAGCTGCAGACTGTCATAAGAACTTTTTTCCTCTAAATACATATTGACTGTGTCAAGTTAAAAAAAAAAAAGCATTTAGAAAGAAATACAATTTTAAGTCAATGACAGATACGACTCTAATTTGCATTGTGTGTGAATGATTCTCATTTCCTATCTGATTTCACTATCCTTCCTGAGCTTCATATTATCCAAAAGGACTCCCCTAATCTGCCCATGCACATTTGCCAAGTCTCCAAATAGCTTTAAAAAACCCCACTGATGAGAGACCACCAACTTTACGGGTTCTTACAACTCCCACTGTACATTTTATGGGTATTTAGAAATGCTACAGGGTTTTCCTAATGCTGGAGAAATTTCACTTCTCTTCACTAATAACAGACATGTGTTTCAGCAGCCTTTCCTCCTTTCCTCACTTTTCCTCTCCTCGCCTGCCTATATTCTCAAATTGCTGTTTTTTAAAATGTATTTTTCATAGAACTATAAAACCAGAGACTTTTTTTTTTTTTTTTTTTAATCCTCAGTTTAAGGACTGGACAAAACTTAAAACTTTCAGCCTGCCAAGCTTATGCTTTCTTCCTTTTTTTTTTTTTTTGGTTGTTATTTAAATACTTCACAATAAAAGAATGTGCTCCCAATGGAATTTTTACTGCAAAAAGAAAAGTTCTCCCTTTCTTCTTTCTTGTATCTTGTACATTTTGAAGCACATACTGAAACTCTGAAACCTCCTGAGGAAGACGGCTGCTCACATGCTGTCAGACTATTAATGATAATGTCAGGCTACATGACATATATTTAAACATTAAAAGAAGAGGGATTAAGGCTGCATCTCAGTCTCACTTTGATGATTCAACTTTACATTGATATCCTCAACATGCCACTTGCAATCAGAGTTCTGGTTTTGCTCTTCAACAGCATTTTAAAATAATTCCTCTTGCCTAAGGAGGACGTTGGAAACTGTACATGAGAGTAGATGTTCCTTTTTAACAAGTGCAGAGCTCTGGTTTTTCACAGGGTTTGGAGTGTGTTCTGGTTTTCAGAAGTACAAAGCTGTCACCAGCTGAATCATCTTTCAGAAATGCTCAGGAAGTTTTCCTGGGGAAAACTGCCCTGTCCCTTGGGCTCTGCTTTGGAGACATCTCCCCGACGCCCACCTGCAGCGTGTCTTTTCCACATCACCTATCCTGGGCTCTGAAGACAAGCCTATCAAGCATCCCAACTGCACCTACAACTAATTCTTGCCACTTAGCAGATTATTTCCATTTCATTTTCCTTCCTCCTTACTTAACTTTTTTTTAAAATATGCATTGTCTGAAGACACATTCTGGGGTTTCACAGTCATTTCTTACAACCACATTAGTTTTTAGCAGGGCAGAGAGCCCACCCAACAGGGTGTGTCACCCACTGGCAGAAGGCAGAGACTGATTTAGGGTATGGGGCTGTAGTGCCAGAGAGAGCTTGACCCTGTATGGGTGGAGTTAATCCATGACTTTGAGTAGCTCAGCGACAGAGGATGCTGGGAGGAGAGGTTAATACTTCTCCAGTGATTTTTACCCAGGACTCTTATGTCCATCACAGGGGACTGGCAAAGGGTTTGTTTCCTTGTTTCCAATGCCTGACAGCCCTTTTGGTCACAACGTTTTTCTTAATATCCAACATAAATCTCTCTTGGTGTGATCTGAGGCCATTTCCTCTTGTCCTTTATTCACCCTTGAAGGCAGAGGTAGCAGAGTTGCCTTGCCAAGTGGTGCTGGTGCTCATGCTGAAGTTATTTTCTTAGTCGGTCTCCAAGCAGAGGAGCAACCCCTTTCTCACCTCACCAGTGTGCAGCCATGGCCACCACATGAAAAACTGCCAGGCATATCAAACAGGGCTGGGCTGGAGGTCCAGCACAGAGAACCTCCGAGCTGGCAAAGGGAGGAAATGGGAGGACAGCAAGAAGGAGAAAGGGCAATGGCATAGGACAGTGGCACCATCAGCTTGGCTCTGCCGTAGATGAAACCTTCTCTGGAGTGTGCCTGCCATGCAAGTACCTGCCTTAGCCATATCTGTGAAAAATGGACCCACAGGACACAGCAGGGCTGCTAAAATGATACAGCTCCGAGAGCAGACAAGGCTGACATAACATGGTTTGCAGAAAGGAGAGGTCAAAAGTTTCACTGCAAGTCACAGCCACGGTCCTGTCATTCTGCATCACTCCTCCACAGCCAGGTGATTCCCTCCATCTGTTGTTCGCCTCATGCCATCATTTTGGCACGCAGGCACTGCACAGCAGAATGAGCTGCTGCATCCATATGGCACAGAGCACTCAGCACCACCTGCAGGGTTTTTTGCATTTGCTCCCAAATGCCATGTTTCTCTGGTGGCATTGCATGAGGACACACTGCTCCCAGCCCAAATTCCAGCGCCAGCAGAGCCACAGTGCTTTGTTTTCCAGAGGCCAGGTGGTGAACTCAGGCACCACTGCCCACCTCCATTGCACGTGGAAGGCACATCAGTGGCTCTGGGGTACCACGGCATGTGCTGAAGGGATGGGTTTGCTCTTCAGGAAACTCATCCTTGCCTAAGTGAAAGAGTTAACCTTCATCTAAACAACTTGAGCTGGTAGGAGAAGTTGCGTGAACTGTTTCACTGCAGTTTAAATCTCTCTCCCTTCAGTCTGGTCCCAAGCAAGTTTCAGTTTCAATCTCTGATAAGGCAAACAGGAGCAAGCCGACTGGAATGCTAACAGAGAGTCCCCAGCCAGTTTGCCCTGCTTTAACGGTGGAAGCAAAGGAAGGTGAGCACAGCGGGAGCAGGTCTGTGAGTTCACAGCCTGTGCTCTGAGGCTGGCAGCTGTCCCTGCTGTCCCCCTGTGTCCAGGGATGGGCTGCGTGCACCCCTCCGTGCGTCACGCCGGGGGACGGGGCCCATCGTGACTCAGCCCTGAGCTGGGCACCCCGGGCATCCTGTGATACCCATGACCACAGGGATACTAAAAGGAGAGAAGGGGAAGGTCTGACAGGCGGTTATGTGACTAGGGACACTCAGGTTTAGGTTTCTTCTTGGAAGCACTCCGTCACGCAGCGACCGCCAAGGGAGCAGCTACATAACCAGCACTGAGAAGATAAACATCCCTTAGGGGCAAAATGAGGGGGGAAAATGGTGTAAGTGGCTGCAAATGCCTTTGGTTTTAATGGCCTTCATCTGCTTACTGCCCAAATGGGTTTGGCTCATGGAGACAAGCTGGGAGAGCAAGGGGATTTTAGGGAGGTAAAATTTAATGGCTGAGACTGTAATTTTGGGCCAAGGTCCTCTCCTTGTGAGAAGAGCCACCAAATGTTTCACAGAGGCTCCCAGTGAAGGATAGACCCTGCTGGAGGGGCTGGTGCTACTGCCACTCACTGAGATGCTTGGGAGAAACACGGTCAACTGAAAATCCCTTTGCTGGCTCTCAACTTTGAGAGTTAGAGGAACTAAGATGAAAGATGGAGAAAATAGTCATTAAGTCATGCCCTAGCATTAGCAGCAATAATTCACAGGCTCTAGCTGAGGATATCAGGGCGGTTTGCCAGCACCACCACGAGGCAGGGGAATGCTGCTACCCACACTGGGAAGTCAGGTACTTTTGAGTTCTACTCACTCACCTAAAGTCCTCCTGCAAAGGAAAATCAAGCTGCAGTGACACTTGGGGCACGGGGTGTAATGGAGGAGGTGGCACCGCTGTCACAGATTTGGTGCTGAACCAGGACTCAGCACATCTCCTCCAGCAGTTTCTCCACAACCTCTGCTTTCTCCACATGAAGAATCCCTTGTTTCAATGTCTGCTCTGGGGCATCCTGGCCACAGTAGCAAGAGGAAATTAGTCATCAGGCAGAGTTTGTCTTGCATCACGGACCTACACGAGGTCAATAGAAACTCCTGTTCCTCACCCCACATAGTGCTGATGGCTGCTAGGCTGACATACCATGGGAGGAAGAGGAGGAAGAGGAGGAGGAGGAGGGTAAAGAACCAACATTCCTTCCACTGCTATGAATTCAAGCATCTCACAGCTTGCATCCCATTGATTCTCAGTACAACTTAAATGTCTAGGGGGTTGAGAAGACCTGAAAAGCCAGGTGCCTAAATAACAGAGATACTTTTAAAAATGAAAAAGGATCTCCTGAAGTCCCTTCCACACCAAAACTTTCCTACAATCCTGATAAATGCAGTTTATTCCCAGCTGTGTCACAGCTCTGACTGTGAACTGCACCTCTCCACACCCCCCTCACAGCGTCTGCCCACTCTGCAGAGACCCCCGGCCCTGATTCCCCCGAGGCTCAGATGAGGGGAGTTGAGAGGTTTTGGGGTGCCAGCAGAAGGCAGCCCAAAGCTGGTAGCAGTCACCCACGCGTGCGGGCTCCCTTGTTAGCCCTGTGAAGAACAGGGCAGGCTGTTGCTGCGGATTAATTCTTCCTGCTGGGATCGAGTCGGTGGCGGAGCAGCAACCGAATGATTCCGCGAGCGACGGGAGGGATGTGTGAGAAGCGCCGGAGCTGCCCCGGTTTCCCATCCCTCCGGGGTGCCGGCTGTGCTCCCGGACACATTTAGGGAGGCAGCGTGAAGTCAGGCACCCCGTGCCTCGCAGATGAGGGTCGTGATGCGGAAAACCGGTGATAAGGGAGGAGAAGCGGGATGAAGCGGGTTGGAAACCAAAGCAAACCAAAGATTTCCCTGGGGAAGCAAGGCAGGGGGCTGGGAGGGGAGCGCACACGGTGGGTCGCGGCGAGTCTCCGGGGGGCAGGATTTCTCTTCCATCGCATGGAAGAGCGAGATTAAAGAAGAAAGTGGGAGTGGGGTGGGAGGGGAGGGAAGGGGGGGGTGGGGGGGGATGAACAAAGGAGATTGGCAGCACAGCTGTTTTGGGAAGAAAAAAAAAAAAAAAAAAAAAAGGGCCAGCCTTCCTGTTTCTTTAAAGCCGCTCATCTGCGCGGCGGCCGGCTGCCGGCGGCGGGAGGAGGCTGCGGGGAGCTGCGCGGAGCCGCTGCCGGGCGCACGGCTCGGAGGACGGACGGACGGAGCCGGGGCTCCGCTGCCCGCCGCGGCCGGGCGGGCGCAGATGGGCGGCAGCGGGGCGGCGGCAGCAGCGGCAGCAGCGGCGGCATCGGCGGCGGCGCGGCGGCGGAGCGGCCGCGGCTGAGCTTCGCCGCGCAGCGCCCCGCGCCATGCGGAGCGCGCCGCTGGCCGAGGGCGAGCCCTGGCCGCGCCTCTGCCCCGCCGAGCTCGGGGGGCTGCGGCGGCTGCGGCGCAAGCACGGCGGCTGCAAAAGTTTCCGCGTGGAGCTCAAAGTGCTGAGCGGGCGGCGGACCGCGCTCCGCGGCCCCCCCGCGCCGCCCCCCGCCGCCGCCGCCCCGCCGCCCGCCTGGGAGCCGCGCAGCGCCGCGCTCGGCCCCGCCGCCGCCGGCGCCTTCCCCGCCGCCCCGCCGCCGCCGCCCGCCGCTTCCCCGCGCCCGCGGCCCGGAGAGGCGTCCGGCGTCTCGCCGGAGATCAAAGCGCTGCAGCAGACGCGGCGGCTGCTGGCCAACGCCCGGGAGAGGACCCGCGTCCACACCATCAGCGCCGCCTTCGAGGCGCTGCGCAAGCAGGTACCTGCCGCCGCCCGGGCACCGCCGGCCGCTCCGCCCGCGGGCGGGGGGCACCGAGCGGCGCCGCGCCGGCCCGTGCCGCGCTCTGCTCCGCGGGGCCGCGCAGGGACGGGGGAGCGCCCGCGCCGCCCCGAGCCCGGGGCCGGGGGAGGTGAAGGGCAGGAGCTAAGTGGCCGCCTGACAGGAGGGGAAGTCGGTTCAAAATGCCTGGAAGTACCAACCCTAGAGCTGCGCTAACGCTCTAGATAAATAAATAAATAAGGGCTTTTAATTTGCTTGCAGTTAGAAAGTTTTGGAGTTTTTTGGGTTTGTGTTTTTTCTTTTTTTTCCCACCGGAGAGAGGGTTGTGTAGAGGGCGAAAAGTAAACCCGAGGAATTCCTCCGGGTGAGAACAGTGTAGAGAGGCGCTTGGTCAAGCTGGGATCTGGGGTGATGCTCCTGTACGTGTACTTGCCAGCTGTCCCTATCCCAAAGGGATCACCGGGAATTTGGGCAGCGCTGTACTCCTCTTGACTTTAGTGCAGGGTGCCTGATCTGTCAGGGTCCTTGGGGTTCTTACAGCAGCCTCTGAAACTTTCTCTATGCCCTGTGTACAAAGGATAGCCAAGCAGAGCTGTGGTCCTCTTCCTGTTAGATTCCCATGATTTTTACTGTAAGAGTGTGTTTGAAGCATCTGGTGCTGAGCTTTCTTGCTGAATGGACTTGAAAGTCCTCATAGTCACCTATAAAGGATAATAGAGGTGTTCACACTGTCAGGGTGGCACTTTTGAAAGGTGAATGAAAGGGTTTGATCAAAATCCTTGCATCACCTCCCCAGGACGAGGAGAGATACAGAGAAGCCACAAGGCTCTTGTGTCTCTGCACAAGGATAAATCAGTGCCCTGGCCCCTGCACGCAGTCCTCTCTGCATTTGGCACCATGTACAGTGCAGTGATAGACAAAGATGTGCTGTCACACTGTGCAAGCCCAGCTGTGCTGGCTTTTCTGCCTTTCTCTTAAATGCTGATGGGATTATTCCAGGTGTGCAAGAAGGAGGAGATGCACAGGGCTCAGAGGGTTCTGATCTGCAGATGAGTCTGACTGTGAGAGGTGCCAAGCATCACCTCTTCCAGGATGGTCCCTCCAGCCTGGTGGGAGCAGCATGCTCTGCTGCAGAGCTCACACATGCAGGCTTTTCCCTACCATCTTTTGGACAGTACTAATCCGAGCCATTCCACAAGTGTGCTCACTTTCGAACTCAATCCTCTCTCCCGCTTTGAGGAAGTGTGCTTGTTCTGTCTTCATCATGCTGCCTGCAGCCCTTCTCAATGACTGCTGTGTCCTGCGTAGCTGCACCCCAAGAGTTAATCCTTTCCCATCATCTGCTTCTGCAGACAGATTTCAGAGGCTGAGACCAGGGCTGTATGTCAGGAGAGAATCGCTGGTGAGCAACTAAACGGGAACATTTTTGATGACTGTGCAGTGGTGGGATCTGCCTGCTCCTGTTATAATCCCAGTAACCCAGTGTGTGCTGGGTGCTGTCCCCCTGTGCTGAGAGGCCGCCCCTTGTAGAGATGTAAACTCCAGACTTGATATATTTTGTTTCTGTGAGCTGCTTCCATATTTCAGTTGTTTGGCGACTGTGTGTAACACGCCTGGAAGTGTCAGTCTAATTCTCCATGGACAGACATCTACACCACCAAAACCGCAAGGGGAAGTAGCACTGATTTCCCAAATCACTGGCAATCTTGTTCTAGGCTGAGCCTCAAGCAGAAGTCAGGCAGGCAACAAATTAAAGCTGCACTCTTTTGGGAAATGGGCAACTCTTGAAAAGCCTCAGATTCCTGGCCTTGGCCCTGTCTCTATAAATCACTTCAGCCGTGGACTCAGCTGGGAGCCCAAAGAGCCTGGAGAACAAGTCGCTGTCCTCTCTTCCCATGAAAGCCGGTCTCCAGGGTCAGCACAGGAACATACCGGCAGAGCTGTGTTCACTCGGCAGAGAGAAAGGAATCATTCTCCGGGAAATGTTTGCCGCGAGGTTTTCCTAGCAGTTTGCTGAGGGGTGGGCTGGCTGTCCCGACCATCATTGGATGACATTTGTATTCATTTCTTGTTGGGCTGCCAGCGGCGTGCCTGGTGCCGTACGTGACATCAGGTGACAGCCAGCTTCATTGCACGCAGGCACGGCGCCGCCGTGTCACTCACGTCACTCGCAGCGCCAACACGGGAGGGGGTTCTGGGGTGCACCTCACATCAGGAGACAGCGGGTTGCTTTCTGTCACACCTTGGCCGGCGGGTGGGAAGCAGGGCTATGGAGATGCCCTGGTGGAGGTGCATGCAGTAGGGAGGCTTTGCTTGCCTCAGGTCAGCACCATCTTCCCACGCGCCAGGGCGTACAAAGGGCCTTCAGCCCCTTACGAGAGGCAACCCCTGTGTGCTGTCTGCTGCAGGCTTCCCTTTTCTTCTTGTTCCTGGGTTAGTCCTCCGTCCCCTCCTTGTCATCACATATCAGGCTCTTAAGCAGCTGGGAGGCTTTTCCTGAGGCGCTGAAACTGATACGTCCCCGCAGACAGGCGGGCGAGGAGCAAGGGATTGTGCCGCGCCTGCAGGAGCAGGGGATTGTGCCGACCCTGGCCCCACGCTGCTTTGGGTGAGGGTCAGGTGCTGGATGTGGAGCCTTGCTCAGCCGCTGGTACCCAACACCCACGCAGGTGTCATCCCTGTCCCTTCCCTGCTGGGATGTGTGAGGCTGGGGAGCCTCACTGTCCCACGTGAGATAAAACCCCGTTGCTTGCAGGATCAGACCCACCACGGCCACTCTGTAGGGAGCCCATCCATGCTTGCTGAGGAGGAGGAGGAGGAAAGGGAAGTCATGCCTCTCTGCAGGGCGCTCTCCGTGTCTCAGCAGCCCACCCGAGGGCGAGCGACTGGCACGCAGCACACCGGACAGATGGGCTGACGGCGGCGTCCCCGCGCTCCACAGCTGTGTACATATGGCACACATGTTTTGGCTTGTGTCGACTGACTCTCCAGATGGCAGGAAGGGGTGCGGGTTCTTTTTTTTTTTTTTTCTCCCAGTTCTTGGTGGAGGAAGAGACAAACGCAGTTGTTTCACACAAGGGGAGGCTAACCCTGCCATGTCCCTGAGGACTGAGCTGTCCCCAGCTTGCCTCGGTGCCAGGGCCCCCTCAGAAGTGGGAGGTAGACAGGCAGCTGCCAGCTCTGGGAAGCTGCCTGCTGTTGGGAGAGTTGGGTCATTGCCATTGTGTTCACCCCTTGGTGTCACAGCCACCAGCAATGAGGATTTCTCTCCCTCTCTCTACTGAGCCTTTGCCTTTGCCATACGGCCATAGCACTGAAGTGGGACTGAAGAGCAGATGCTCCTGAGAAACAGCTACTTCCCCCTGGTCTTGGTGCTTGTGCTCTTCAGCTAATTAAGACTGGGAGGGATTTCTCCCCCTTAGTCTCCCAAGAATCATTTGTCCAAGTGATCCTTCCACTGACAGCAGACTCCTGAGGCAAACAGTGTAGTTCTCCTTGGAAAACACTGACCTGCTCTGAAACACTTTGAGGTGGTGAGATACTTCTGCTGTACTTGGCTGTCCCTCTGCTGCTGCCTTTCTTGTGTCCCTCCTGAGGGCTGCTCGTGTCCCTGTGACTGGGCAGCTCCATTCTGGAGCACTGGTCTCCTGCCCTCAAATGCCCTGGCAGGTGATGGTCAGTGAGTTCTTGCACTGCCCCAGCTGCTGCAGGACCCTCTGCACGTGATGTGGTTGTCACTTCCATCCTTTTCATCTTCCTCTCCCTGCCATGGTGGGTGGTCAGGGAACCCAAACATCTCTGACAGCACTGAGTTCTCAAGGACCTGACGTCATTTTCTCCTCCATGTGAAGACTCCTGCCAGTCCTTGTGCTGGTGGATGGTCAAATTCATGAATCAGTGCAACCATCTGGAGGAGACAAGATGTGACAACAACATTGCCTGTCTTCAAAGCAGCTCTTCTCCATGTGACACAGGTCTGGGTCTTTTTTTTTTTTTTTTTTTGGGTCTGCAAATTCCTATTGGCAGCAAGATGTTCATACTCCAGCAAAACCCTGTGAAACTGAACCATCACAACATTTATTTACAGTATGGCCTTAGCCACCAGGTTTTCTGCTGGAGGCCTTTGCCAGCAGGTGATATTGCTCTTCACCTTGAGGCTGTGTGGACAGCCAAGCAAACCAGCTCCCCCCAGGATGCTGCACTCCCAGGAGCTGGGATCGAGCTCCTCAGTGGTGCTGACAGACCCTAAGGTGGCAGCAGACTCTCCCTCGATGGATGGAGACAACCACCGCAGCCTTCCTGGTGTGGAGCCTGCCTGTGCTTGCACATCTGGTTTCTCTCTGGGGCACTGCTGTCCAGCTCCTCCTGAGGAAAGTGATGCATTGAGCCACAGTGAGCTGGAGTCTGTGCCGGGAGCAAATGTGTCCACAGACATTTATCTTCCCCTGAAGTGTATTGGCGTTTTTCTAAATCTTTTCACCGCTGCGTTGCCAGGACGTTCTCTGCCTCAGCAGCTGACAGCCTTGCTCTCTGCACTCATGTGGGTTCTGGAGATACTTTAGGGTTTTATAGGGCTTTTTAGCTTCTGGAATGGAGGATTTCCTCCCCACACGCGCTAGCATCCTTTCACTTTTTGCTGCCAGCGTGCACGTGGCTGCTGTGGCTTGTTAAATCAGTGCAGAAAAGACCCTGCTCGCTCCCGTCGGGAGCATGGTGGGATATCAGGAGCAGAAGCCTCAGGGCTGCAGGAGGAGGTTTTGTGGCTGTGGGGACAAACTGTCTGCAGGGGTTTGAAGGGACAAACCAGGCAGTAAATGGAGGCAGGAGCTGTGGCTTGAGCAGCGCTCTCGCCACAAGCCGGCGGAGGCTGCGGCTGTTGCGCGGATGCGTCACTCCGTGCTCGCCCTCTTTGTGTCATCCCAAGGGTGGCTGTGGTTTGTCACCTCCGCAGGCGGGACCCTGCATGTGACCGGTGCCGCTGACGTGTCCTTTCTGTGTGGTGGGGAGGCTGAGAGCTATCCTTGGTCACCTGCTGACATCCCCCAGCCCTACTCCCAGTGATTCATCCCTCTGGGATCCCACCAGCAGGAAACCCTGAGATGCCTTAAAACCCAGCTCCTGAAGGCAAACCACCCGTTGAGCTCCCTGGGGGTGAAGGCTGGGAGGGAAGGTTTGGCTGTTGGAGAGATGCAGCTGGACTTGAGGAGAGCAGGAGCATCCTCCAGACACGGTGTGCAGTGCCACCGCTGGTGCTGTCACTGGACAGCCCAGTGTCAACCAGAGCATCTCCATGGCTGCTGCCAGTCCCAAGTGACGCTGATGGATATTAAGAGCCCAGAGTGGGACAGCCCTGTGGTTTAACAGCTAAAGAAGATGACAAAATACTGGCCTGAAGCAACACAGGAGGAAAGAAAATAAGGGAGAAACCAGACAAAAGGACAAAAATCCTGAAAACGATGACTGTGTGTCACTTTGCTCCCTTGGCTGCTGTCTTGCTGATTTTATCCTTTGCTACAAATCCTGCTCCTGTCAGGAGGTATTTGCTCTGCCTGCTGCAGCCACCCTGAGTTAACCTCTGTGTTTTCTTATGGCTCCCACTGAAATTGGAGAAAAGAGTCTGCTTTTCTCCATCAAGCTTTGAATCCAGCCTCTGCTCCCCGCCTTAATCCACTGTCAAATTCCTTTCTGGGCTGCAGCGGGGAGGTGGGACACTTTTCAGTACCTTGCAGCAGAGCTCCCCAGGCTCTTTGTTCCCAGCCTCCATCTCCTTTGGTCTATGCCACGTGTATTCCCCAGGTGATATATCCCATCCTGGTCCTGGTTTGCACTGTCCCTTGTGCCAGGCAGGGATGCAAGCAGAGCCACGTGTGTGCTGTGGGAGGTTGTGCTCCTTTGCAGCTGCCACGGGCTCATCTCAGCTCCTGGGGTTCAGCAGTGATAGCAAGGGAGGGGAAAACCCCATGGTGTCCAGCAGGGGCTGGTGACTGAAGAGTCACCAAGGCCAAGCTGGGGTAATGCCATTATCTCCAGTGGAGCTTGCTCTCCTATTTACCAGGGGTTTTGGGTCCATTGGACCTCAGAGATGCAGATGGCCACTGCTGAACTACCACCCAAGAAAGTGTTTCCCCACCATAGTCCTGGAAGGTAGCCCCTTTCAGAGGAGATTTTATGTGCCCAGTAGCCCTGGGATTTCTCCTCTGATAATCCCAGTAATTGTCTAGTCATTATTTTGGGAAGTGGTTCAAAGAGCCAGCAAGAAGGTAAGAGCTTTGCTGCAGCCCAGCAATGTGATATTTTTGAGGCACAATACTGAGGAGATGTGTTGTATGCCCTGAGGATGTGCAGGAGGCTTTGGGGGTGCAAAACATCTGCGGGAAGTGCAGGAGGACTGTCCAAAATGGAGCGTGGCCAGGCCTGGGGCAGCAGTAACCAGGCTGCCATTTGGAAGAGACTCCCGGGGTGAACTCACCCAGCACCACACCTAGGTTTTGTTTGGAGGAAGCCGATTCATTCACTCCAAGGAGTGAACTCATGTTTTTGTAATGTGAGCGATGGGGGAGCCAGGAGAAGGGAGGGAAGCAGGAGCTGGGTTGTTTGACAGTGTGGACCCACCCAAGAGGCGAAGGCAGCTCGGTCAGGACTGGGGCTCCTGCCTGAGCGGTGCTGCTGTTGTTCTTGTTGGCATTTTTCTGCTGGGTTTGGGCCTGGGCTGGGCACTTTGCTCTCAGTGGTGAGGCAGGGGTGAGGCTTTCTTTCAGACTGCTGGGATTGCATTGCTAGCACAGGGCTGCTCCTTTTCTGCCACTGCATTCTGGTGGCAGAGGAACAAAAGCCTCTCAGACTCATGGCATGGAGTAGCTGCATCGTTGGCTGGAGTAGAGCTCTGTGGAACATCTGACACTGTGACACCACAGATGGTCAGGGGAGGTGATTCTTCCCCTCTGCTCAGCTCTGGTGAAGCCCCACCTGCAGTGCTGCATCCAACTCTGGGATCCTGAGCACAGGAGAGATGTGGATCTGTCGGAGCAAGCACAGAGGAGGCCACCAAGTTGATCGAGCAAATGGCTGAGAAAGTTGGGATTGTTCAGCCTGGAGGAGAAAAGGTTCTGGGAGATTTTTTCAGCCCCCTGACCCCTTCCCCTTAAAGGAGGACTATAAGGAAAATATACACGCTGATGTCATAGGACAAGGCGTAATGGCTTTAAACGGGAAGAGGGTCAATTTAAGCTAGATATAAGGAAGAAAGTTTTTTCAATGAGGCTTGTAAAACACTGGCACGTGTTGCCCAGAGAGGTGATACAGATCCCATCCCTAGAAACATTCAAGGTCAGGCTAGACTGGTCTCTGAGCAACCTGATCTAGTTAAAGATGTCCCTGCACACTGCAGGGGGTTGGACAGATGACATTTAAAGGTCCTTTTCAAACTAAAACTATTCTGTGATTCTATGGGGCCCTTTTCCAGAAGCGGTCCCCTGAGAGCCATACCATACATGGACACAGCAAGATCTGTCCTTTCTGGGTGCTCTCCCACAGCTCCAGGTCAATGTAGAGATCACCAGTGGCCCAGAGGACCTGATTGCTGCAGTGCTGCAGGCAGCAGCAGGAGGGATATTTGGGAATCAAGTCTGAAGGGATCTGGCAGGACTGTGAAAGGATATCCCAGGAATAATTGCAGGCTTTTCCATCATACAGCTGTATAGGTCATCGTTGTCCCCCCTTCAATATTAGAAGGACTCAGGGCCTGCAGCTGTGGAGAGCAAGGTAGGGGAGCCAGGTCACCTTGCTGGTGAACCTGAACACCCCAGCCAAGTGACCTCAAATGAGTCCTGCTAGAAGCAAAAGGACCCGTATGTGTTCACTTTACCCTCAGAACTGGGGGGAAAGAGAAAAAGGCTGGCTCCAAACCCTTCCCAAAAGCACTCTACAATGTAACACATCTTGAAAACAGGCAATGATCTTCTGGGCAAGGCCTTCAGCTTGGTCTTACTCATACAATCACGGAATGGTTTGGGTTGGAAAGGACCTTAAAGATCATCTAGTTCTAACCCCACTGCCGTGGGCATGGGCACCTTCCCCTAGCCCGGGTTACTCAAAGTCACATCCAGCTTGGCCCTGGGATGAGGCATCCACACGTCCACAGTAGCTCTTCGGACGCCAGCCTGGAGATAATTTGAGATCATGAAAGAGGGGCTTCTCCTGGTCTCGGGGCGACGCTGTCAATCCTGCTGCCCCACCCTGCCACTGTTCCCCCAAGGTGTCTTAGCCCCAGGAAGTGTCTGACTCACCCTGGGTTAGAAAGGGATGTACAAAAGCCAGAAGTATTAAGTACTGGACATTTATATGAACCTCTGGAAATATTTTTGGCAGGAAGAGCAGCACAAACAATGAGACAGCGCCGCTGGGCTGCGTGCTGGGATGCAGGGGAGAGGCAGCCAAATGTGTTCCTGGGGGAGGGGGATGAGGAGAGGGGCCCTGATGTGTTTTAACTCTCAGCATGAAAATAAACCAGATGAATTAGCAGACAGGTAGATTCAGCAGCTTAGTATGGCATGTTGAGGAGCTAGCTGTCAGGAGGGCTTGGCTTATGCTGTATCACAAACAGTGCCTTAGAGCTGTCCCATCTTCCCTGCTGTGCCCAGGGGGCCCAATTCTGCCCTGTGTGACCTTCATGTGGAGGGGATCTGTGCATGTCTGTGCTGCTGAATCACATTTTGAGTGCAGTAACAGAGACATCTGGACCCCCAGCACTCAACACCCTTCTTTATCCCAGCATTTTCATGCAGTGTAAAAGCAGACTTGGTGTTACAGATGTTATCTGTACAGATCCAGAAGGTGTTTGTGGAAATAGTATCTTATTGATAAGGACAGAGCTACCCAGACAGAAGCTCAATGATTTGAACTGGCTTAATGCTCCTGAAGTGCATGGGGCGCTCCTGGTTGTTCCCTGTGGACCCGTCACGGTGAGCATACCCTGTACCCTCGTATGGCAGGGTGATTGTTGTACCCCTTCACCCATCTCTAGCTGTTCCCCAGCCTCATGCTGCAGCCTCCTGTCCTGTGCCATGTCAGAACCAGGTCCCAGCCCGCGCTTGGTGGGTGACAGTGATGCTCTGGGGAGCTGCAGTGGATCCCTGCCCTCCTCGAGAGGGCTGGCTGCGGGTCAGGAGCACGGCAGGCTTCCCACGGACTTCAAAGGGAGCATCTCTGGTTTTCCAAGGGCGCTGCCTCTGAATCTTAGACGTCAAGGACAGAAAAGACCTGTTAGGTCACATCCCGTTCTATTTTCCTGCCAAAGAAGAGCTCTTCTGCACAGGAATATGTCCCAGGAGCGTTCGTCTTGCCTTGCTTCAACTCCTGCCAGCCTGGGGATCGCTGATAAGACCCATGAGACTCTGCAGAGCCCTTTGCAGACACAACTAACAAACATCCTCTGACTGGAGCTCTGGTTCCTGTGGTCCCAGCTCACTCTGTGCTGATTTCCCAAAGCCAAGGATGGTGCCGGTGTCCTTGCCTCTCTAGCAGACAGCTGCATTCCTCAGGACTGGTGTGAAATTTCAGTTGCAGTTCCTTCCTAATTCCTTTTAATCATTGCAAATATTGCAGGCAGGATGGTGAGCTGTGCTGCTGCTCGGCAGAGACTGGTGAGGTCAGATAAGGGAAATATTTTCATTAACTGTACAGGAACTCGAGCCTGGTTCCCCCTGGCTCTGGACAGACCTGCTCAGCTCACAGCTGCCCCATTAAAACACTGAAGTCTGTTCAGTTCAGGCATGAGGAGCAGAAGGGGAGGGTTTGGTCCTTGCCAGGAGCATGACAGATACCTGCTCCTGCCAGAGATCTGTGTGGAGACTCTGTGGGAGCTGGGAGGGTTACACCTGCAGGGCTACACCAGCCTCAGGCTTTTTTTCCCACCTGTAAAACACTGTCTTTGTTTTAAGCTGGATTTTGAAGATTTCTTTGGCATCCAGGTGTGTCACTGACACCCTTTACTGCAGATTTGTACAAATCTGACCCCTCTTTCCTGTAAAAGAAGAAATAATACCAAAGTTACACACAGACACACTTGGGGACGTTTTGACTCTGGATCTGAGCTAAGTGGCTCATTCCTCTCTTAATTTCCCATGTTTAATTCAAAAGGAAACATTAAAATGGCAGGAGCTGAGCCAAGGCAGGGAGGGTTCCTATGAAATAGTTTTTCTAACACTGTTACCATGGCAAAAAAACCTCTTATCTCTTAATGCTGGTGCCCCGCACCCATCACAGGAGTTTCTGAACACCTCAAGGGGAACCTCTTCCCATGGGCATTCAGGGCAGCTCCAGTTTGGACTCTGCTGCAGTAGTGTGGGAAAAGTGCTGTGTAATCCCAGTTGAGGGTTTTGTCGGCTGTGTTAGCGCCGAGATCTTCCTTGCCTTTTGTAGCAAACATGTCCTACAATACAGTTTGGGTTTTGTTTTGTTTCTTTTTCTTTCCTTAAAAAAAAAAAAAAAAAATCCCAAAACACAAAAGAAAGAGCAAAACAGATGAGGAAAAGAGACATTAGCCTGCCTTCTGGTGTTGTAACTGGACAGCGTCTGTGCATCAGCCTCAAGGATTTCATGGTCTATTTTCCTTCCACTTGATTTAACTTCCTTCTTGCTCTAATTCTGAAATTACTCCCACATTTCACCGAATCCTTCCATTTTAGTTTCCATCTTGCTTTGTTCTTTCCTGATGCCGTTTGATCTGGGGTCTCTGCTGTTTTTGTTGCGTCGGCGTCGAAAGAGACTTGGGTGTTTCTGCTGCCTGAAGCTCTTGCTTTCAAAATAACTCAGCTCATTGCATCTGGGGACCAGGTACTGAGGGCAAGGGCATTGCTGGGTGCATAATGCTGGCAAAAAAAGTGAAGGCAGGGATTTAGAGAGAGGTTTTGTCAGACAAAAAGGGGCTCTTAAACAGATTTTCTGCGTTGTCCCTGCTCATTGCAGGGGGGAATTTAGACTAGGTGACCTTTGAAGATCCTTCCCAACCCAAGCTATTCTGTGATTCCTTGTATTTTCAGGGGTATCGGTAGTAGATGATGTGTATATAAAAAAGGCAAATTGAAGTTCTTATGGCTGGTTTCTGGAGAGGCACCTCAGCCATATCACACCTCCAATCCGGTGTTCAGTTTTGGGTCCCTCTCTACAAGAAGGACATTGAGGGGCTGCAGCATGTCCAGAGAAGGGCAGCGGAGCTGGGGAAGTGCCTGGAACACAGGTCTGATGAGGAGCAGCTGGGGGGGGCTCAGCCTGAGAAAAGGAGGCTCGGAGGGACCTTGTAGCTCTGCACAGCTCCGTGACAGGAGGGTGCAGCCAGGGGGGATTTGGTCTCTTCTCGCAGGTGATAAATGATAGGACAAGAGAAAATGGCCTCTGGTTGTGCCAGGGGAGGCTTAGATTGGATATTAGAAAAATATCTTCACAAAGGGTCGAGAAACATTGGAACAGGTTACCCAGGGAGATGGTGGAGTCACCATCTCTGGAAGTGTTCAGAAAATGTGTAGGTGTGGTGCTCGGGGACAGTTTAGTCTTGGCCTTGGCAGTGCTGGGTCAATGGTTGGAGTCCATGTCCTTAGAGGTGTTTTCCAGCCTAAAGGATTCTTTGTATTGTACCAGACATGGCCCATAGGGTCAACAGTACTAAAATCCTTGTGCTCATGGGTAAGGGTGATCCAAGCAGTTTGCATTTCCATAAGCACTACAGCAGAGGTCCTCTGTAGGAGAGAAGAAACCAAACACCTTGGATGGGAGCATGGATTAGTGATCAGTGTACAGGCAGGGAATGGTGGGCAGGGAAAAAGGGCCAGTTCCTGCAGGGAACAACCTCCTAAGTGGACAAACCAGGATCTGACTCTGAGCTTAGCTCTGCTTTAAACAGAGAATGTCAGGTCCTACCACCTGAAATTGTGACTGTGCCAGCTGTGCTGAAGTTCTTGACTCTGAGTGATTAGGTAAACATATGGCAGATGAAATAAGAACCACACAGATAAAGTGAAGTGATGCATATGGAAAAAAAACATGGCAGAGTCCGCATATGAAGTGATTGACCCTGAGCTGACCATTATTTCAGAGAAGGAAGACCTTGGGGTTTCTCTTGGGGTTCAAGGAAAGTCTCAAGTCAGTGTCTGGCAGCAGTCACAAATCAAATCAGGAGTTAGGAAGAAAGGAATATTGAACAAAACAGAGAACACAAACATCTGTTAAATGTATGCACCCACAACATGAAGACTCTGTTGTTCTGATCATCTCAGCTCCAAAGGGACTAGGAAGGGTTCAGGAAAGAGCAGCAAGGGTCATCAAAGATATGGGATGGTTTCCATAGAACTGTCTGCTAAGGAGGATTTATCTTTTTCTTTTGGAAAGAAGCTGAAGAGATGATGGTGAACTAGAAACATATGTCACACAGGAGGTGAATAAATATCTGTTGTCCTTGCTTCTATTACAGAACTGTAGTACCTCAAGGGAAGACAATAGGAGTCATGTTCAAAACAAGCAAAAAAAGAAAAAAAAATATATAGGCTGGAGAGAATGCTTTGCAAAAAGATTTTGTGGCTGCTCAAAATCAACAGGGGTTCAGCTTACCAGACCAAATTCATGGACAGAAAAGATCTATCATGGGTTGCTAAATGTGGGGATAGCACATCTAGCTGAAGTGATGGAGGTGATGGTAGTTGGAGCCTGGCAGAACACTTGGGGAAATGTAACATATGCCTGAGCTAGTGTGCTCCTCCTTTGGCATCTGTGTGTGGCTGCTGCGGGGTTTGTGGAGAGGCTGAACCCATTTTACCTTCGGTGAAGTCAGGGAGAGCCTTCCAGAGCTGATCCCATCTTTGTGTCCCTCTGGAGGAGAGAGAAGCTGAGGCCTGAGCATGGCAAGAGGAAATAAAAATCTCCAGCCCTAAGCTGAGTGTGACACCCTAGAGGGGTGTGGAGGATGGAGACTGCTACAGAGGCAGGTGGTTGAGAAACATGGAGGCGTTCCAGTGATGGATTACTCTGAAAACCTTGGCAGGTGGTCAGACAACCTGAGGGGCTCGGATGGATTTCAGATGAATGCACAGCTTCAGTTTCCCATAGGCAATAGACTCCTGTGCATTAAAGGCTGGGTGACCTTTTGCAAACTAGAAAATGGGGTGCCCAAGCCTATCAAACTCAGGAGACCTCTCTTTAGGCTGGACATATTAAAGTTGTATGCCTGAAATGGAGTGTAGATGTAGTGTTTTGCTGGATCATGATTGTAAAGCAGCCCACCCTTCTGCAGCAGGAGCCATGTACTGCTCAGTCATTGAGACACATTCAGTTTAGTTTGAATTGTTCAAAAGTTTCACATTACAGTAGAAATCTTTAGGGGGGAAGAACTAAATTGCATGAGATACACCCAGCTCCCTGAAAAAGGCTCTGTTTTGGTCTCTTTTGTGGGGTGAGGTACCATGATGGAGTGTTTAAGCAGGTAGAAATTACTGCCTCCTCAAGGTCTTGCTACTCAACAATATGATATTTTTGCATGGGCTGAAAGTCACAACTGATGTTGTTTGAGCTCAAAAACACCAGGTTGGGATATAGTTGCTAATACCTTCTTATTGCCTTATTCTGCAAGACCTGGGATGCCATGGGAGCTATTTGTGGGGAGTAAGTTACTCAAGACAAGTTACTGGGAGGCATGGGGATGCAGGTTTCTAAGAAACAGGGCCTCCAAGACATGAACTGAGCAGCAGGGAGATGTCCTGGGCTGTATCCTGCCATCACATTTTAAGCAGAACTGCCCTGCTGAAATCAAGAGGCTCTGTGCTGCTTTCATCCCCATGGAGATCAGCAGGGGAGTTCTTCTTAAAAACCTGTTGGGACCATATGGTATTCTATCACTAGGGTTTCTATTTATGTTAAAACTGCTAAGAAAATATCTCACAGTTGTTTTGTCATGCTTCAAGCAAGATATTTTGTTTATATGGCCTAATTTTTAATTATTTCTTTTTCCCTGTTACCCTTTCTAGGTTCCCTGCTATTCTTATGGTCAAAAGTTGTCCAAACTGGCCATCTTGAGAATAGCCTGTAACTATATCCTTTCCCTGGCCAGACTAGCAGACCTGGATTACAGCGCTGACCACAGTAACATGAGCTTCTCTGAATGCGTGGAGCAGTGCACTAGGACCTTACAAGCAGAAGGAAGATCTAAAAAAAGGAAGGTATGTTACAGCCTCTCCCCCAACTCACCCCCTAAATAATGGTGAAAGTTACAAAAGAGAGGGGGGGAAAAAAAGCGAGAGGAAGAAAAAAAAAATCCAAAGTGCTTTCCTTCCTTTCTGAACCTTGTGAAATTTGCCTGGTTTTTTTTATCCCTTGCCTTTCTCTCGCTCTCTTCTTCTCCTCCATCCATCTGATCTTGTAATAACCACATTCCTCCCTAATCAAAAGCTTTTCTCTCCTCCCCATCCTCCGCGCCAGGCTCTTCCCCTCGTTAGTCTCCCATCGTGTGTTTCAACACGAGCGTGATCCTATTAAGAGTCATCTTGGGACTGTTACTCGTTAAACCAAACCAACCTTGAGTCGCCTTTCCTTCGGTGCCTGTAAGACACTGTCGCCCGCTTGTGTTTTCTGTTTTGTTTAATCTAACACTTATCTCCGAGAAAAATCACCCGGCAACAAAAAAAAGGTAGCGAATGGAGACGTTGTATGTATAAACACATTAGTAAGATGTATGACCTGAAGGACATGTGGGTATCTTGAGGAAACAACGTTAAATCTAATTATGCCTTGCATTCCTTTAGGTTACTTAACACTGAACCAATTAGGTGAAATCATCGTCAAGCGGCGGGAGGAGGAAGCAGAGCGTTCTGCCAGTTTTCCTCTCAGAGAGTGACATGGGTGAATTAAAGGAGTGATTGATGTCTTTGTTCAGGCTTTTATGACAAAAAGAGTTTTGTAAACTTGAATTGAACTTCCCCCTGCTCCCTGAGCTTGCTTGTCAGGCGGGATAATAAATCAGCAGGATTTTAATGGATGAATGGGCAGCTAAGCTGGGGAGCAGGCTCCTTCCCCGGTGTTGTTAAGATCCGCCTCTGATTCGGGCAGGTTTCCTCACTTTTCCTCCTCTTTAGCCCAACAAATCATCCTGCAGCAATTCAGTTTATAAATAAACACAATAGCACACTCCCTGTTGCTTCCTCTGGCTGTCACGGGCTGTATTTATGCCCGGGGAGCAGCAGTGCCAGGCGGAGACGCGGCATCGCTTGCCCACTGCTGACAGCACTGCCTGGGACTGGGAGGTGTGGGGGAGCTCCTGGGCACAGCCCAAAACTGGGGGTTCACCCTGGGGTCTGTGGTGCCACAGGCAGTAGTGTCCCAGGGCACTGAAGTGGTGCTACCAACCCTGGGGCAAGGTGAGAGTTGGTTCTTGGGTCTCCTCTCCAAGTTAAAATGGGGGAGAAGAAAAGCATCATTTTGGGGGCTTCAGCAGGTTGTTGGTTGGGGCTTGGGACCCCTCTCCAGGTCAGGAAGGGGTTGAGCATCCTTTGTGAATCTTTAGCAGATTGCTAGTTAGGTCTTGGGTCCCCTCCCCAAGTCAAAATGGAGGGAAGGAAGAGAATGAGCATCCTTCATGGGCCTTCAGCACATTTCTGGGCTGCTCTTCAGACTTTGGGTGCCCAGTGGGCTGAGACCCATTGTCTTGGATATGTAAAGCAATGCAGGCTTAAAGACAGAAAACAAGGAGCCAGATTTTAAATGGCTCCAAATCCCAGGGTGTTCACATCTGAGGCTTAGGGCTGGGCCCATCCTTAATTAAAAAAACAAATTAAGAATTAAAAGCCTTCCATTTACGGTGTTTTCTCTCTAAAGAGCGGATGTGTGGGGAAAAGCCCCGAGCCCATCGAGAGTGCCTGAACAATGGAGCTCTACCAGGGCACCTCCCATCTCCCAGGCACCACCAACCCACAGAAACAGCATCACCAGCAGAAAATCTGCCTTTTCTCCATGTTCCTGAAGGAACAACAACACCCTAATCCACCCTAACCCTTCTCCAAAAGCCCTCTCAGAAAAGAAAGCCAGGCTTGGTACCCGAGGCTGCATCTTAATCCCTGCTCTGCCTTGCTTTTCTTGCTGGAAATTATAGTTCTGCTGCAAGTTTAGGGCAGCCCCAGAGCACACAGATTCCCTTATGGATGACAAGTACAGTTTTATTTCCAGCAGTATTTGCTCAGGTGATGGCAAGAGCACGTCCAGCTGCTGACGAAGCCAAAACCAGCAGGTACCATTAAGTAACTCCGGTAATTCCCAGTAGATGGGAGTGGGGACGCAAAGCCTGGCTTGGGAGGACTCATCTTGCTTGTCTCCCTTTCT
Organism: Hirundo rustica; assembly: GCF_015227805.2. Lineage (NCBI taxonomy): Eukaryota > Metazoa > Chordata > Aves > Passeriformes > Hirundinidae > Hirundo > Hirundo rustica. The sequence continues at coordinate 5,416,408 of NC_053454.1, read as the reverse complement.
CCTTGAGCCAAGCAAATCCTGAGCACAAGGGAGGAAAAGGCTGTTGTCAGAGGGAATTTACACATCCGGGATGGCTGTGCAGAGGCGATCCAGGCTCTGGATGTCAGGTGGTGTGAAGGGATGTCTCTCCTGGGGGGTCTCACACGGGCCGCTGGATGGGGATACAATGGCTTGGCCCAAAATCGCCGCGCCCTCATTAATGTTGAAGTCGGCACGTTTTTGTGAGCTCAGTGTGTTTTTAATCAGGTCTCTGAAACCACTACTCACTGAGCAGTTCCTCTGAATTATCGACTTTGGGGTGGTTGTCATTTTGTTATTGTTTTTGGGGATTTTTTTTTGAGTTTCCTTTTATATTCTCTCTTAAAAAAAATCGCAGCCATCCTGAGCACAGACCTCTGCTCCTTGAGCTCCACGCTAGGTCCACAACACCCTTATCTCCTGTCATCTCCATTTTATTGTGTGTCTGCCTCTCTCACTCGCTCAGCTCTCTGGTTGCGATGTGCTGTGGCACCGTGAGCTTTTCACACAAAAAAGTAGCTGGTTGGAGTTTGTTTTGGCAGGCAGGGACTCCAGATGTTGCATTTGCTGGATTGTGCTTTGCCTTTTGCTTTGTTTTTGGGGGCGAATTATCCTGTGTCCCTAGCGTTACGTTGTTGTTCAGATTTTGCTGTTGAAATAGGAAATTTACTGAGTGGTTTTAAACACAACCCCCCCCTTTTCTATTCCCATTTTGTTAATAAGAAAAGTTGGCTTTAGTCTTTCAAAGTCAACTCAGGAAAAAAAAAAAATTCCCCTTCTCTGTCCTAACTACAGTTATAAGGTGATTTTAGTTCTTGCAATTGAGATTTGACCAAGGGTGTTTGGTGATGGGAGATCTCATTTATAAGCAACAAAGGAGGCTTCAGATGCCTTTTCTTTAAAAAGAAGGAAAAAAAATCTGGCTGTGGGGGGGTGGTGGCAGTGAATTCTGATGATAGTTTTCATTCTTTCAAGCTGCCTCTTGCTTGGTTATACAAATGATCTGGACTAAGCCTTGTCCGTAACCATGCACCCAAGAGTTGCACCACGTGGGAGATCTGGGTTGCGACACCCTCAGCAGAGCCCCAAGTCCTGCTGGGGCCACACTGATGTCCTGGAAAAAGGCGGGGAACAGCCTTCAGCTCCGGCCTGGAGCATTCTCAGCAGCACGGAGAAGGCAACAGCAAAAAAAAAAAAAAAAAAAAAAAAAAAAAAAAAAAAGGGAAATCCAAGTTTTCCTTACCCCAAGATACCCTGTTTCTTCATGGCCCATGATCCTCAGTGGCCAGGGGGCATCTGAAAGCCTCACAGGGATTCTGTAGTGTTTTGGGGTCCAGCTTCCTGATCCCACAGTCTCTTTTTTTCCAGCTTTCCCCCCCCCCAGGGTTGATGCTGGTGCCCTGCAGCAAAGCAGCTCAGGGTCAGGATAAGGTTGTAGGGTGCGTGGCTGGGGGCTCTCCCTGGAGACTGACATTTGTCGGGGTGCAGAGCTGTGTATCACAGCCCCCCCATCCCCACAGGATCTGCCCCCAAAGCCGTGGGGCAGAACTGAACTTCCCGAGCAATCAGCACGACCGCAGCCGCTCAGTCTACGCAGAGCAGGATCCGACCGCGGGCAAACACCCCGCAGAGCAACGCCCAGCACCCCAAACCCCAAACCCCCAGGGCAGGGTTCCTTTCCCTTCCCCTCGTCGCTTTTGACGAGCCCCCGTGCTCGGCAGCAGCATCGCCGCGGCCACGGGAGCTCAGCCGGAGCAGGGAGGGATGGGTGAGGGATTTTTTTTTTCTCTCTCTCTCTCTCTCTGCTTCATCCTCCCCCCGTCCCGGCTCTTCTGGCAGTCGCAGACTCCAGATGTTCGGAGCGCGAGCTGGGAAGTCCTGCTGGCGCCACTTGGGGCAGAGGGCAGGGGAAAGGCACGCGAGCTGGAACCCGGAGTACTCAGTCACTGCAGGACTTGGCGCATTCCCCAGCTCGCTGCTGGCACATTCCCCAGCTCTCTCCTGGCCATCTGTTCCAAAAAAACACTTTCAGAACCTCATCATCACTCAGGATACAACACTGCGAGCAGCTGTTAGCGAGGGCAGAAGGAAAAAGAAAAAAAAAAAAAAAAAGAAAAAGAAACACACACACATTAGGGGGGGGAAAAAAAAAAAAACCAAAACCATGCGAAAGGTCTCTTTGTGAGAGAGGAAACTGGGTTATGAATAACAGGCGAGCAGTTGGAGCTCAATAAAAGTTTTCGGCTGGAATTTAGTTTCTTGTTTTTGTGCCTGTGTGTGTGGATGAGCACAGACGCGAGGAATTAAAAATTAAAAATACGCTGGATATATATCTTTTCCCAGATAATTAAATGATGTAGAAGCATATATGGAATGAAAAGCTTCTCTGTTTGTTGCAGCCTGCTGCACTAAAAAGGCTGACATTATGAATGTAATTATTGCATTATATAAAACAGCTATTGTGGTGTTGCGCCATGTCTTGATGCCCCCTCGTTGCTACTTTGCTAAAAGCAGAGCTCCTGCTGTAGGTGACACTTATTCCCACTCAAAAAAAATGGAAGGAGGGCATTCTGCAGGCATATTTACTTGCAGGAGTGAACAAGTTAAGGATTTATATTATAAAAGAGAAATGGTAGTGGCAGACTTGATTTGTACAGCGCTGAAACCATTTGCTTGGAGCATATTTTTTTGATAACACTGTATCATGACTCGTGATTTATTTAGACAAAGCCCCGAGATAAAGCCACAGCTCCCACCCCCTGGTTTGTGCAGATGATCCTGGCTGCAGGGTCTTGCTGTTATTGATCATCTGATATTGATTATCAGAACCATTCAGAGCCAGCACAGTAAAACCTTGATGATCTGCGTGGCATTTCTTCCTCGTGGCTTCCCATCCTGTGTGGGACGGAGAGGGGGTCTCATAATGAGATTCAACCTCCATTTCCCTGCAGTTTGACTTAGCAGAGGTTCCTCTTTAAAAATAGCTTCACTTCCCTGCTAGGACTTGCCGGGAGGAGCGGGCAGCCAGCCAGTCTGATCCCCACGGCCGCCAGCTCCGCGGGCTCCAGGGAGGAGCTGGACCACAGGAGAGCAGCGACCTGCTCTGAGCCGCCTGTCCATCTGTCCATCTGCCACGGGACAGCATCCCTGGGGGAACAGAGGGGACCTGGGTCTGCCCAGCCATGAGTTACCCTGGCTGCATGCTGGCTGAAAGGTTACCCCCCCAGGGACCCACCTGAAAACAAGGCAGTGAGAGGGTAGAGAGATTCATTTGCTTATCACTTGTGTCTTGTAAGTCACTGCAGCCCAAAACGAGGATTGCAGGTGTGGGACACTGGTGCTAAGGCTCATGACAAGCTCATGAGCAAGATCACCCAACTCTGGGCAGGGAGGAAGCAGCAGCTACCCCAAGGGCATCCCCAAGGGTACTGCACACACTGCATTGGCCCACTGGGGCACTGAGCATCAGTATCCCAAAGAGCAGCGCCCAAAGCTTTTCCTTACAAAAGGACGTGATGTGGGACTCCCCTGTTGCATCACAGCAGCCCCAAAGCCCCTTTGCTTTAAGGGGTGTTGGAGCAGTGACATCACAACACAAAAAGACGGACCAGGGATTTGCTTCCACGGTGGGAGCAGAATCCCAGTGTGGGGTCCATCCCCTTTGTAGCAAGGGTTTTGCCAAAAATAGGGTAAGAGCCACCCCACAGATATTGGGTAACTGCAGCAAAAGGAAAATGTGAGTAGAAGAGACAGGAGAAGCCCTGGAACAAAGGCTGACTCAATTCCAGAAGTGCTCTGATTTATAGAGATTGAAATGCTCTGGGATGCTGCAAACTCACCAAGGTCATTGGGCCAGTTGTCAAATTCAAGAGCCATGGGAGTTCTGATGTTATTAGTTTAAAGCAGACCCAGGCTCATAAATCTGTCTTCGGAGCTCCTGGCTGGAGTGAAAAAGGGTGGAGGGGGAATAAGAGACCCTGTTCCCACGAAGCATAACCCATGGCCAAGCGTTGGGCAGTGCCTGGGGACCAACCAAGGGGTGCCAGTGGGGTGTGCTGAGCATCTCCATCGTGTTGCAGATCTCTCCATTCCCCTTTCCATTTCCTTTGTCTGGAAGGTACAGCACAAATGCCCTTACCTGCTCTTGCCTGGTTCGTGCATATTCCCTCTTGTCCCCCCATGGCTGATCTTCCCCAGTTGCAGAGACTTCAGAGCAGAGACCTGACCCTGAGACTCCTCTTCCTAAAGCCATCCTCCTTCCTCAAACCCACAAATGCTTTTGATCTCTCTGCTGTCTCTTAATATTAATGAGAGTGGTCATTGCTTCCCTTCTTTTACATTTTCTTTCCATAGGTAAATGTGGGATAAATTAAACAACTGACTTTTCTATTACAGGTTATTAATACATATTACATATTGTTGAAGGTTCCCAGCAGAAATGCTGGCAATACACAAGGCTGTTTGTCTTTCTCCCACCTAAACCTCATTTATTCAAAATCCCAAATGAGGCCTTGAATTAGGGCAGTAGTTTCTACATCTTTTCTGAGCAGCACTAGGTAGGATTATCCAGAGACAACTCCAGGATTCTGGGGTCCAGCAGATGCCAGCATTTATTGCAGGGAGGATGATCTGGGTGCTTCTAGTGAAATATTCTTATCAAGAGAAACCTTGATGGTACTGGGGAAGCCGTGAGCTTCCCCAGGTGTGCACTTGACAGGAGAGGGTGAAAAGGTGGATTTTAGGTTCCCCTGTCCCTTAACCTGTCATGGACGATCAGCTGTAATCATTGATCTCACAGCAGCTGCCCTAATGATAGTCATAAATCAAATAAATACCAGTAGGTTACTGGTATTTTATACCCTGATGTTATAATATCCAGTGATGGAAAAGGAGAGGCAGTACAGAAACAAAACCGACTGGGGAAGAAAGTTTTTCAGGCCAGGCTTTAAGGAGTTTGACCTTGCTAAGACTGACAGAAAGACGGCTGACCTGTCCAGGGAACTGGTGACTGTGTCCAAAGGACTTTAAGAAGCCCTGCTGCACCCTGAAAGGTTCTTAAATCCACTGGCAAAAAGCAAGAAACACTGGTAGCACTAGCTAAATGTGATCTCATTTCCAACTTTCTAAATCCTAAGTTATTTAAAGGAGGATTTGGAGCCCATGTGATGAAGGCAGTTTGGACAATGGAGATGTGATCTCATTAAATCCTCAGGCCCTGAGGATTTTGCTCTGTTTTGAACTATGCTAATGATTGTTTGTGGGATATTTGTGGGGCTTATTTTAATGCTGAAGGAGGGGTTAGATGAGATTTTCCTTGTCTAAAGCTGCCATGGTTTGGAGTTGACCATTTTCCTATGGACTTGGCCATAATATTCTGTAGCCCAGTGTAATTTCCCAAGTAATTTGCCACAGCTGTGGCAGGGGATGCACAGGCACATGGGACGAGTTGCAGTCCCACAGACTGAGCAGCCATGCCTGCAGAAAACTCAATATAACAACTAAAATATGGAAGGAAAGCCCATCTCCTGCATAAACCCATTTAGTTGCAACTCCTTTGCTTTTTGAGATCAGCTCCTGAACTGAAAATAGCAGATATTTGCCGTCACTTCTAATTATTATTATTTTGCGGCATGAGTTGGACCCAACACCAAATTACTGCGTTGTTTTTCTTCCCCAAGCCTTCCTCTTCCTGCCTGCCACTCCCTCTCCTCTGTGCAGGCTCTGGCCTCCATTGTGGCACCTACAGATGGTTCTACTGTGAGCCCAACTCTTAAAAATTGCAGATCCATGGCCAGCAGTCTCCAAGGATGCTCCCGCGTGCGTCAGCGACAGTCCATGCAAGGAGCCGCCGGGACGCCATGTGTTCACTGTTCTCATGGTGCATCTTTCTCTTTCCAGGAGTAATAACCAGGAAGGGAGGATTCAGAAGAGCTTCCAGCCAGAGTTACATCTGGTCTTGGCAAAGGTTGCACGATCCAGATGAAGACTGAAAGCAGCTTTTTTGCAGAAACCCCTATTGGAGATGACGATTGGCCAAGGAACTTTCTTAATCTCTGGAACAGAAAGGAAAAAAGGAAAAGGAAAAGAACAAAAGGACAGGGATGCTTCTTATTGTTGTTAAGCCAGCCACCTTTTAGTACGTGCAATTTATTTAGCACTTTTCCCTTTGCTTAACTGGGAAATGTTACCCTCTCAGCTCATGTGTACAGTAATTTTTTGTTGTTGTTGTTGTTGTTGCTGTTGTGCCAAAGATTTGATGGAGCTTCTACACTGTGTCTTATTTTTGCCTTAATGTTAAATCTTTGAGCCAAAGAAAAGTCAGAGGTGCCATTCAGATCGTGGCAAGCAGGCCAGCCAGCTGTTGGTGACAAAGCCCAATTTCTGTACCCTTCCGTGAGTTACCTTTTATTTTTTCAGCCTGCACTTCCCTGCCTGCAGCCCTGGAGCCAGCATTTGGTGTGGGCAAGAGCTGGGACAACACCAAACTATGCTTTGGCGTTCAGGTTTATTTCTTCCTTTGAGCTACTCTGTAGTTCTGCCTTTTGGGTAATTTCCTGATGTTCCTGCCTGTGCGACACATCCACAGGGTAGAAATACTGACATGAAGTGAGGGCTGAAACAGGAGCTATGAATTTATTTTTTTAATAAAGAAATAAAATTAAACAAGCAAAAACAAAGTGCCATGTAAAGCAAAGAGAGAGGAAAAAAAAAAAAAAAATTGTAAGAAAGTTCAGCCAGGCAGAAAAGTGCAGCAAAATAATTCAGCTGGTGTTTCAGGTTTGTGAAGTCATTTTTTCCATGGGGTTTTTCAAGTGGTCAGAAACCCGTGTAATGCAAAAGCATTTGAATCCTATACTGTACCTTTCACTTCAAATTGAAGTAAAAAAAAAAGAAAAGAGATGGAGAAACATTTGCTTGGAGTAAGCAGACTTTATAGCTAATGCAGTTCGTATGCAGGACATCTGCTAATGATGGAGGGACAGAGCTCTGTGTTCAAGTAAAAAAAATAAGAGTTTCCAAACCAAGAAGATTACCATGTTTTGTTAATCTCAAGGGGAAACATTATTTGTGGGGCCAGATTCACATCCTGGCTACTTCAGTGTGAATCGGGTCCCCGTGTGTCTGACTTACTCCAGTGTGGGTCTGGCCAGGCATCGCCAGGCACTGGGCCGACCGAGGGGATGGGGCACCAAGGGTCACTGGGCAAGGGAGGGAATAGTCTCTGTTTTACTGACATGAATATACAAAACTTGAACTCCTCAGTGCCTGCCTGTTTCTTTCCCGAGCTGAGCAATTGGCTGGTGAGCCCCGAGCTGGGGAGCTGCTGTGCAAAACCTGAGCTCGCCGGCGCAGGGTCTGAGTCTGGGGTGCCAGGCTGCTCAGTGCCAGGTCCCCTGGCTCCCAGTGAGCTCGAGATGTCTTCTACCATGTTTATTGGGCACATGGGACAGCTGTGTCCAAACCCCCTCCTAGGAGCTCATTATATTGCTCCCCCATCCACTCTCACCGCTGGTCATTATTAGCAGCCCAATAAAATACATTTTTTAGGTTGTCATTTGTATTTCTTTATTAAAGCACACTTTTTAACAATGTCTTTTATTATATACATTAAAGCCAGCTTTTTAGCTTGTAGTGGGGAGAGGGGCTGAGCTCACTGACCGCGGGAAATGCTCCAGGGCTGTTTGCACTCATGTCAAAAGATTTGGTTTAAAGTGCATTTGCTTCCAAGAACCAGCAAGCAACTGGACCTCGTGTGTGTGGCCTAGCCAGAGAAAACAGTGAGAAAAAGGGAAATGGAAGGCAGGAGAAAAGGAGAAACAAAGCAACCTCACAAGATGACCTAAAGGGAGAACAGCAGGTTTTGCGATGGCCATGCTGCAATTCTCCCATCTGGGTTTTGAGCAAGAGCAACAGGACAATCCCAAGTTATCCTGGTACACACAGGAAACCCTGTGGGCAGAGTGAAGCATTCAGCGAGCATTTTTAATTTGAGAAATGCTATCGTATTTTAGTTATGAGTTCTGCAATATCTCCATTTGAGTTAATAATTATCAGTAAAGCAAGGTCTGCAGGGAGAGTCAGCGATACAATACTGCTGATAGGCTTTATTTACCTTTTTTTTTCCCTTTCAATGCCTGTTATAGATAAGGAATTTGCTGCAAATACATAAGTCACAGGCTGGACAGCATCATCAGGTTGTAATTGGGGCTTGAGGTCACACAGTATTCTTCGTCCCCCCGATTAGGGAAATATTAACCCTTGGGGTTGTGTTGCTCATTTACAAATTCCCAAAATCACTTTCCTTAAGTATTCCCTGCTATTCCCACCCTCCAGTATAAGATGGCAGAGCGATAGTCCCTAAAACCTAAAAAATAAACCGGGTTGCCTGATTTAAGTGAGTGGGACTCTGAGGAGGCTGTGTGGGTGCTTTTGAATCACAGGGAGGTCAGGCGAGGCGAGAGGAGCAGCAATGCCACCCCTGCCACTGCCCCTGCATCTCAGGCCAGCTCCACCAACCAGCCCTGACAATAACAAGAAGGATAAATGTTTACTAAAGGGTGGCAAACATGTGAGTTTGAACACTGTCATGGAGGCTTTCATGGCCAGGCACGCAGTGGTGTCAGCTGAGGTACAGAGCTGACCTTGCCTCACTCCCCTCCCTGAGAGATCTCTCTCTGTGAAGATAAAAAGGGAATGATGTTTGTTATCATGCTGGAAAAGCAAAACAGCCCTGGTGCTGTCACCTCCCTGGGGTCAGCAGAGCCAAAGCCTTTGCTCCCAGTTGGCGCCGACTCCCAGCTCCACGTATTGGAATGGGAGGGCACGGGAGCCTTGGAAACACAGCCCCCACAAAGGATGACAGCTCTGCTCAGCTGGCCATGACCCACCGTGGGACCGAGGGGAGATGATGTCCACTATGTAAAGAGGAGATATTTGGCTTTTTCACGGATGCTGAATGCCATATTAGACCCAGATGTCATATTAAATCAGAAAACACACACCAAAACAGTAACATTGCCTGGCTGTAAAGCACTGAACCCGTTGCTCATACTGCATCCACTGCAAAGGTGCCAGTTGTGGTGGGTGAAGGGCATCAGCTCGTCCCCTTAATTCTGATCTAGCAATTGCTGAAGGAATTTAGTGGCCAAAGGATACCAAACCAAAAGATACCAAAGGATCATCTTATAAATGTGACAACACTGCCGGACTTGTTCCAAGCACTGCACAATCGAAAGCAGTTCAATTTGCAGCAGCAGTCACCATTTACCTGCTTGTTAAATAATGTCCTCGCAGCTGCCAAGTCCTTCTTTCACGAGGAGCTCTGTCCTGTAGACACCTCTAAATCCAAACTTTTTCAAGCCAGGTTTTGTATCAACACTTACATAACGCTTGAAGTCGCCGGGGGTTGAAAGGCAGTCTATGAAGGCTGTCTATGAAGCCTCAAGATGTGTGGAATAATCTGCCTCATAAAGCCAGATTCCTTTCTTTTGAGGGTTTACTGTTGCTCATGGTTGGTGGGGTCAGTAGAGATGCAGGGGACCTTTTCTTACCGTTTCTGTCTTTGAACACTGAGCTCAAAGGGGCTTTCAGTGCTGGTATGTAACCATTAGGGCCTGAAGGAACAGCATGAAGTTGTGTCAGGAGATGTTTCAGTTGGATATTAAGAAGGTGCTGGGCACTGGAACAGGCTCCCCAGCAAAGTGGCCACAGCACCAAGCCCAACAGAGTTCAAGGTGTGTTGGGATAATGCTCTAAGGCACACCATGTGATTTTTGGACTTTTCCTGTGTAGGGCCAGGCACCGGGCTTTGATGATCCCTGTGGGTCCTCCCCAGTTCAGGATATTCTATGATTATACAATTTCTAGACCAACACAACCACATTTGCACAACAACCCTTACCAGGCTCAGCTGAGCATCTCCTCCCTCTGCCCCACATCAATAGAAATACTCCCACTCAGGCTAACCCATCAGTCTATGCATAGCTGGGTAAAATCCCTTTGGCAGGCTGGTTCTGGCTGCCATGGTTCCCATTCATCATCTCTGCTCTAACTGGGGTATTTCCATACCAAAGCAGGGCGGCAAAACAGAAAATTTCTGCCCAAACCAAGTTGGCCAAGTGCAAACTAGGTCCTGTTAATAACTCCCAACCATGTGCCCCTGAGGATATGCCTCAGGGTAGACCCCCGCCTGTTTTTTTCTCCTCCTTTTTTCACTTTGAAGTGCTCTGGAGACCTGAACAAAATGGGAGTGGCTGACCCTTGTCCTTCTGCTGTGGAAAATGGGGGCTCAGCATTGTAAATCCAGGTTAGTGTTGGCAAAGGTGCTGGTGGGCTGCTGCAGACAGACCCCAGAAAGCAGGTTAACCTGTCAGCAAAGGAAACAAATTTCAGCCTAAACTACACAGCAGATATAAATATGTAGATGTTGAAACAAAAGTCACTGCCTTTTTTGATATAGTAGTACAGGAAAAAGAAATCTCCATTGTTTCTACCCTCCACCAAGCTGCCCTCGTGCCAAGGGCTGAGACGGTGCATCTTGGAGTGTCGGGACAGCAGTGCTTAATCAACCCATTAACCGATGTGCATCAACCCAAATCACTCATAAAGCCTCACAAACCCAGATGTATGAAGCCAAATCCCTCACAGAGCTGCATGCAAAGGTCAAGACTGGCCCTGAACCCCTTCTCTGTCCTTAATCCACACCCAGGGCTGTCTGACAGATGCCAGCACTAACACCTTCTCCCTACAAGCTGCATACCTTTGGCAGGGATCACCGGTCACCTTTTAGGGAGGTCTACCATGACTCAAAGCACTTTTATTACAAATCCTGGGCTGAACCCAGCTTTTCCAAGCTGGAGGGTGAGACACACCATGTGCACAGCTCACCTGGTGACCTGCTGCCTCAGCTCTCTTTGCTGTTGCATTTATAGGATTCTTTTCCTCCCTCCACAGCCCTGGAGTCTGGAAAACCATCTTCCCTTCCCATAAATTACTAGGAGATCCATTATCTATTCAAGACAATGTGGATCCCTCTTCCTGGTTGTTGAAGGATCAAATTCTCACAGAAAAGCTATAAAGAGAGAGTTTCCACCTTGGTTTTTGGATGTGGTATCCCATGGACTCAACTATATTTCAGTGGAAGTCTCCTTACTCCTGCTCCTGCCCTGCTTCATGTCACAGTGGCACCAATTACACTGCAGCTGTAAGATGGGTATTGTCGTTATTAGTAATTGTATTCACTTGCTCCATATAAAAATATCAGCACTGTAACATGAATGATTTGTGGAATGACATACTTGCTGCTATTAGGACCTAATATGTTATGCCTGTAATTACATACTATGCCCCATATAATAAGCTTGGAATTGCTGTGTAAATTTTGGGTAATTGCGGAAAACTGTGATACAAACAGGTCCCCCTAGACCAAGTTCAGCATTCACTACCAGGAAATAACCATTATTAAAAGCTCTGTAATAGACAAACCAGTAGACTAAGAGCTAAAAGCCTTTTTAATATGTAGCAGCAAGGAAGGTGAACAAGTAACCAGTGCAGGAGAGCAAGAGAAGTACCAGTCCAGGTAGTGTCATCCCTGGGGACTATTTCTTCTAACTCTGGTTTCAGGAATACTCCAGCAAAAACCCAAGGAACCTGAGGTGGGTGCAATGTAAGCTGCAAGTAGCATAAATCCATTCAGATGCAACTGTTTCAAAGGATTTAGAAGCCATGCTCCTCATTAAAAAGAAAGTTTAAATGCTCACATCTAGATTAGAAGTCTGCCAGAGGTCATTATAGTTTAATGCATAGTCAGGCTTTTCTGAATCGGCTGGAAACATTGACATTGACTAAATTTATCCTCTCCTTCACAGGCCCAAGAGCTTTTCCAGGTTTCAGTGCATTTTTTTGGTGAAGCTGATCCTTCCCGTCCTCACTGCAGTATCTGCACATCTTCCATCTAAAATCAGTAGCCACAGCATGGCCCCCATGGGCTTCTTGCAGTTGTGAGCATTTCTCCTGAGGATGGGATGTGATGGGAAGGAATGAGATCAGCCACTTTTATGGCCGAGTGAATAGTTACGGGCTCTAAGGGCTCTCTCATGGTCATGAACCTCAGAACAACTTCTGATTGTTCAAATTTCACTGCAGCCTTCCAGCTTCGTCATCTGCACTGCCAACTTCTATTAAGGTTCCATTAAAAGGCAATGAAATGCAGGGCCTTTTACAATACCCTTGACAGAACAATTTCCCTTTCTGGATACAGGAAAAATTTTCAGCCAAAAATACAACCTTTTGGTTAAAAAAAAAAAAAGAGAGAGAAAGAGAGACAATTTCAAGCAGATCAAAATATTTCATAAAATGCTGTCAAATTGTCTCAACCAGAAAAAACAATCCAGAAAAAGCTAATTTTCAAATCAAAACATTGATTTTTCTCTCTGCCTATCATAATTACATTTGTTTCCACTTGCTTATGAAAAGGCCAAGGTATCAGACAATATTTCATTTTACGCAGAGCTAAGTATTTTATTCAGATCAAAGTGTCTTCCACAACACTTTGTCATTGATAGGTATTCAGTAATTTAATTCTACTGTAATTAGTTGTACCTTTTCCTTCAAGGATCACTTTAAGAGTAACCACACTTAGCAGCAGAGAAGGACAAATGTTGCCCTCATATATAACCAGGTGAAATCAAGCAAATCCTTATTGAATCAAAACACGTTATAAAAGTCAAGGGATGGGAGTGTATAAAATTTAACCCAAAATTATACATAGAATAAGCTAGCCTAATACACTGCTTTAAAAGTTTTAACCCAAAACACACCAGTAACTTATAAAATCTGTGTCCTTTTGTATCAATATTGAAACAAGTGTGATTTGGGGGCATCAACGTGCTCGATCTTTCTGAAGCCCAAGGGATTTCTCATAGCATTAAGCACAAGAAACCAATCTGGTGTCCCAGTGACAGTGTCAGGGATGGGTTTTGTGCTAGGAAAGATCATTTACTTCAAACACTGGAAGGTATTAAAATTGAGGTCCTGTCCCCGTGAGCATGGTCCCTCTAATAAAATTGTAGAATCATAGGATCATTAAGGTTGGAAAAGGCCTGCAAGATCATCGAGTCCAGCCTTTGATTGAACACCAACATGAGCCAAATCACAAAGTGCCTGCTTGTTTCCTGAACACTTCCAGGGATGGAGACTCCACCACTTTCCTGGGGACCCTGTTCCAATGCTTAACCACTCTTTCAGTGAAAACTTTTTCCTAATATCCTGGCCCCCATCCCAAATATCTAAGAGAGTGTAAACCATGGGCTTAAGTTTAGGGGTCTTTGCAACGAAGCAGAAGGTCCCATTGCTCTACCCCTTTCCACGATACACATTGTAATAGTATATAACTCATGAATTACACCATAAATCACTCCGGGGCTTGCTGTACAGAGGAAAGCAAGGGAGTTGTTTTGGAAGAAGACTGAGAGGGCTGAAAGTGAGACAAGTTGGCAAGACCCATGGACAGCCTTGAGCCAGCAGAAGAGAGAAAGTAATTGTGGGGTGAGCAGGGCCCCAAGCAGCCAAGGCTGAGAGGGGTAAGAGCTGTCCCACCTCATTGGTGGCGCACAATGGAACAACCCCGAGGCTGACATGAAATGCTGAGTGGGTGCTCCTTGCGAGAACGGTGCCTCTTTGGTGAGCTGACAGGAGCAGATCCGGCACAAAAACGCTGCAAAATGCTCACAAGTCCTTCACGAGACATATGTCTGTAAAAGATAAAGGAACACTGGAAATCAAGTCTTCACTGTGGAATCTCCTGGACTTCTCCACGGTGGAGATTATAGCCTCAGGGTGGCTTACAGACATACACTACCTCTGCACTCCAGTACTGACCTGAGTTTCACAGACTGCACGTTTGCAGGTCTGCAGTTCAAAATTAATTGCTGTGACCTCACATAAAATAGTAATAATCAACTATCAATAATACTTTGGGAACTGGGGGAAAAATAAAGGCAAAATGTTCATTCTTAGTAAAACCTGGTGCTGACGGTCAGGAAATTGGACCTTCTGCAAGCATTAGTCACGGGAGCCAAAACATTGTTGCTGAGTGTTTCTGGGGAGCATATGCTTCATATACTTGAAAGATATTCTTCTATATCAAGTCTTTGTAATTACAGAGACATGGCAAATAAAGGCAGAAATCATAAAGATTTCCTTTTCCTCTGGAAGATAATCAGTCCAGGGTGTATTTATGTATAAGCAGAGAGCTGTCTCCATCCCAGCCTCTCTGCTCCCTGCATCTCCAGGATGCAGCCTGATGAGCAGTTAGCTGGTGTTTCCCTGATGAATCAAACCATTCGCTGCAGAAACACAAGATGCAGGGCCAATATTTTCAAAAGCTGCCTTTAAAACTCTGGCAGCAATTTAGTGTGGTCATGTTTCCGAGTGTGAAGTTCTTCATGTATGAATGCTTGCACTCAGGATTTATTTGCTTGGACTGCACTCACATCCATGCAGGGAGTATGACTGTGAACCCAAAGTTTTCCATGTGCTATCTGCTACATGGGGGAAAATGGATTTAAAGGATTAGAAGCCAGGTAAGAACTAGAAATCTGGTAAGGATTTGTAGTTCCAGGGTGGTGGTTAGGGCTATAGGGCAGTCAGTGAATTAGAGGAAAGGAAAAAAATTACATTTACAAACCAAATAGTTTTGCTACATTCACTACTGCCTTTCTTTCCTTGCACTTCACTAAGTGGAGGAGCAGTGTCTTTCAGTGCACACCTGGGAGCACAGCAGCACAGAGCACGGTGCAGAGATCCCAGAGGTGACCTCAGACCTGGAAATGGTCTGGCCACATCAGCATCATCCAAAATCAAAACTAATTAGTCCTTCTGGGAGCACATCAGCTCCAGTTATGCGACGCTAGCGTGACATGAGACTGCAGTCAGGACCTGAATGGGGACCTGCTGTTTGGGGGTACTAAACCTTTCTGACTTTGCTTGGGGACTCCTTGCATGCCCCTAGCTCACACCTCATCTGTTATCCACTGTGCTTAGAAGGGAAAGGCCACAGCTCAAACTGAGCAAGGTGTTTGCAATGTGTATTTTTGAATGTTTAGTGATGTGCAGTGTCTCGTCCACAGGGCAGGACCACACCACACTGTGCAAATCAGAAAGATGCCACTTGCCCCAGCCCACAGGCAAATCCACCCCATCTCTGTACCACCCTCATTTTAAGCCTTTTCTGCTTTTAAAGAAAAGCTAGATTTAAGACAGAAATAAACCCACCAAGAGTCCTGCCATTTTCACGGAGAACAGTGTGCTTGCTCAGGAAGCGTGAAATTAAAAGCTCTGGAGCGTGCATTTGCCCAGCTCCACATCACATGTACCTCATCAGCTCTGCAGCAGGGCAGGAGCTCAGTCACCAATTCGCTCCATGGTCTCATCCTGCAAACATGCACCCCTGCAAGAGAGGCTTACTCATGGAAACACTATGCCTGCATTCCCGATAGCCTGGGAGGAACCTGCTCCCTGGGCTGGCCTGGGGACACGGCTGGCACCTGGCACTGTGTGAGAGTCAGCCTGGCACCATCAGGAGGGCTCCAGCAGCACAGCAAGCCACCAAGCCCGGCCAAGAAATCCCACATGCTCCGAAGGACACCCTCTGGCCGTGATCAGGACTCACTCGGATGTTTTCTGACAACACACGACACCAAAATCTCTTCTCGAAATAAAGTGCCTCCAAACAGCTTCCAACAGGCTTCAGAGACATGCCCAAGAGTTTTACTAATAACAGCTTTCCTGCCTTTCCATCCCTGGGTTACCAGAGTTTGCTCTGTGATTTGCTTTCCTTCTCCTTAGGAAAATTTGGGTGTTGGAACAGCCCCCTTCAACAGCCTTCGTGTCCTCAGGGCTGGGCATGAGACACAGAAAACGGACTCCTGAGAGCTGAATCCCAAACTACAACAGCACTTCACATGTTTTCAAGGCTGAGTGATGGCCAGTGTCCTGCTCCTCAACAGCTCAGGAGACCCTCCAGTCCACAAAAGTTTTTTTCTGGGGCAAGACAGGACCATACCAGGTCTGGAAGCTCTGTCATGCGAGGGATCTCAGCTCAACCCGTGGAGGCTGTAACTGTGTGCTGTGACACATGACCCTGTGTCCCTGCCTGTGCACCCTCCCATCCACTGCTGGGAGGCTCTGCCCATGTGGAAGAGGAGAAAACCAAGGGACCTGACCTTCTTTGAGGGACGGGGTAGCAAAACATCGCTTGCTTGCAAACCTAAGAGGGTTCAAAAGATTTATGGCCCCTGGGAAGAACCCCCCTTAGGTCTGAGGGGTTCAGGTACTTCCTAGGACCTCATACCTCCCCCATGGACCACGGTGTCTTCACTGGGGTTCAGGGAGCCCCTGCTGTGCCCCCCTCCCCACGGCTCCAGCTCTGTTGGTGGCGGTGCACCAACGCACGTAACACATTCCAGACTCCTCCGGTTTGACAGATGCGTATTTTGACAGCTCAGAGAAAACATTTTGCAAGACGCAGAGTCAAAGGCTCTTTCAAGCCGAGATGTTGTGGAAAGCCGCGTGAGCTCTCCGAGGCGCTATCTCTCTTTCTCTGCCAGCCGTGCTAATGAAAGCTCCCTGCGCAGGCCAGAAGATGCAGCAGGGAATAATAGAGTCCTTTAAATAGCATCCTAGCTGGCTTGGGGAGGCCACGAACGTTTTAACTCACTTATAATTTTCCTGTGGTTCAACCCTCTGTCCCGCAGCAGCCTGCTCTGGGCACCGCGGCCAAGCAAAGACACGGGGAGCCTTGAAAATGGCATTAACCAACAACCCGTGACCGTTCCGGGAGCGCTCGTGCTCGTGTCCTTTCCCAGGCAATACCCACCCTAGATGTGCCGCTCAGACCTTCATTACCTGGAGGTATTTGGCACGGGAAGGCACAGCAGTGAGATCAGCAGAGGAGACCTTGTTCCGCCCATGGCTGAACTCAAAGAGCTGATTGCTTCAATGACACAAGGCGCTGGCCAGAAAATGCTCCCCCGACATCTTCCACGTGACATTTTTCCAGAGGCGAAGCCAGCTAAAGAGGTGCCTGAATGTTTTCCTCCTTAGGACCTGTCCAACCATCTGTAAAGCAGGTCAGGGAAAGAAAACACTTGGCACCAAAGTGGGGGGAAACAAAATAAGTGAGATTTGAAGAAATTGCACAGACCCCATTTGCACGAGCCACGAGCACCTGTTTTGGCATGGCTGCAGGGCAGAAAACTGCCAAGCAACAGCAGGAAAATGTGTGGGGCTAAACGTTGGGATTCCCTTCAAGCAGCTTTGCTCAAGGACAATCTTGAATAGGGGACTGAGTTCTGAATGAGGAGGAGAAGAAGAAAAAGGATAAAGGCAACATTGAGAGATTTAGAACTTCCATATAGAAAGAATTATTTAAATTAATTCCTAGTCTCATGCCCCACAGGAAATTTTGAAGAAAATCTTGAGATTCAGTGGCAACAGTAGCCTAAATAAAAAATAAAGAGAGGAAAATTTCTTTGGGGGAAAAAAAAAAATATGAAGAGGATCATTTTCTCTGCTGAAAGCTGAAATTCTTCCACAAAAGAGTCATTTTACCACTCCCTAGAAAACCAGAAAAAATACCAGCATTTTCCATTTTAATGGTTGCCTCATTGTCTTCTGCAAAGCCTCTCAGCCCTGCCCTGGCATCCTGGTGCCCATCAGCTCTTCAGGACAGAAGCTTTCTCTTCGGTGCAGTTCACAGCACACAGTGCCAGTGTTTTAATCAGGTTTTATCACTGATGGCAATACTCTGACATAGCCACAGCTTCAAAGGTTTGTGACGCTGGAAGTGTGTGCTACCAGAGCATGCCCAAGGTTCTGGGCTTTCTCTCTGGTTTAATTTCTTCTTGCCTTTCTCTGCCCCAAAATATGTCAACTTCTCATCCCAAAGGTTTGGTGTTATGGAAATAATTTGTGTCACTGTAATATTTTTTTGTGAGGTAAAAGGTGTCAGCCTTAACACAAGTATCCCATATTTTACATGGGTGTTTTAGGGACTGTCCCTAAGTTTGATCAGGTGTTTTACTTTGTTGTGCAGGTCTACAAAGGATATTTTAAATCACCCATCTTGTCACTGGGGTTTTTTGCAAGTCTGAATTATTTGTGTTGCATAGATCTATCAGCAACATGCTCGAGTTTATTATATTAGAAAAAAGGGTTTACGGAAGTGTCAGCAGAGCCAGATCTTCTTTTATCTGGGAACATCTGGTTTATCTATGAGCTTTTACCCTGAGAAAAGCAGTTCTTTGTATTTAAGAAAAAAAAAATTTGGCTTCTTCCTCACTTATTTTGTGTTTGGGAACAGATAATTTGCATTAAGCTAACCACGGTCAGGGTTCCTCAAACTTAAAGCGCAACCCTGTTTGCTACAAATTCATCTCCATGCAGCCCTTCCAGCACAAGAAAAAGGCATCAAAGCAGTTTTTCGTGGGAGCTGGACTACTTTCACACCTCCAGCTGCAGCTGTCAGAAGAAACCATCCTGAAATATCATGGCTGCTCTGGTAACAATGAGTACAGGTGGCTTTCCACCCCCTTTCCAAACTACAATTGCAACAGCTCCAGCTTTCCAGGTTGTAAAACAGCCCTTTGGCAAGTTTGTAATGAGGGACCACCATGCTCTGTCACCAGCCCAGCACAGTGGGGCCAGGGCACGCTGACAGCACTCTCCTATTGGGAGTGGGCCCATGCCCAAATCTATCAGCACCAGGCATGGACCTGCTGCTGTAGGACTTGCCCTTGATTGCAAAGGTTTGCTCACAAGAGGACAGATTTGGTGCCTGGTTTGATCTCTCCCAGCTCCTGTTTAAAACATTCAGTGTTCACAGTACTCAAACACGGAGTTACTCTGCACACAAATTTCAATGAGACCATGTCATAAAATCCTCACACGGTTTGGGTTAGAAGGGGACCTAGAAGACCATCTCTATCCAAACTCCTGGCCACAGACAGGACACCTTCCACTAGTCCAGGCTGTTCAGAGCCCCATCCAACCTGGCCTTAAGAACTTCCAGTGATGGGGCAGCCACAGCTTCTCTGGGCACCCTGTGCCAGTGCATTACCACTGAGAGAATAAACAATTTCTTCCTCATATCTAATCTAAACCTGCCCTCTGTCAGTTTGAAGCCATTCTCCCCGTCCTGTCACTCAATGTCCTCGTAAAAAGTACCCCTGCAGGTCTCTTGAAGCCTTTTTAGGTACTGGAAGGTGCAGCCTTCTCTTCTCCAGGCTGTACAGCCCCAGCTCTCTCAATCTGTCTCCACAGCAGAAATGCTTAAGCCCTTTGATCACCTTTGTGACCTCCTCTGGACTCACCCTAGCAGGTTGGGGGCCCAGAGCTGGACACTGCACTGCAAGTGGGGCTTCATGAGAGCAGAGGGGCAGAATCACCTCCCCTGACCTTCTGCTCACCCTTCTTGTGATGCAGCCCAGGAGACAGCTGGCTTTTTGGGCTTCATGAGCACATTGACAATCTTCTTCAGGAGCTATGTTGAGCTTCTCAACCACCAGTACCCCCAAGTCCTTCTCCCCAGGGTTGGTCTCAACCCGTTCTCCACTCAGCCTGTGTTTGTGCTTGTGTTTGTCCCGGGGCTGGCTCATATTGAGGTGCCATCCAGGGACCTCACTGACATTTGTGAACCCCCAGCCAGGAAGAAACAGCCTGAGAACACATCCATGGCTCAGCTGCAGGAGTCTGCAGCCCAGAGAATTAAGCATTCAACAACCACTAAACTCAAAAATAGACAGTAGGCGCCAAAATCCTCAGCTGTGGCTCCTTGGACTACACTGGATTTACGCTGATTTAAGCCAGCTGAGGATCCGCCCCACCGGGCCAAGTCCTGCTGTCCTACCTCAAGCTGATGGCTAGTTGACGTGACTGATGACTGAGATTTCCATTTAGCCTAACTCGAAGCATGAGCAGGGCCTGTGTAGTGCTACCATTGTTGACTCCAGCCTTTTGTCTGGGGCTGTAACCGATAGGCCTAATAACCGAAATCATGCTGCATGCATTCATTCACCCTCTTCGCAAACAGCATGTTATTGAGCTCCGTGGTGAAAAGGCATGCACAAACACAATGGGGCTGGGATTAAGCCCAGCTGCATTACCAAAGTAAATACTTTTGCTGCTGACAGTTTGTCTGTGGGGATTTGGAGAAAAGTTTTGTGCATCTACTTAGGCAACATATGGTTTTATTTTTCCTGTTAACAAAAACAGTAGTGGTCAAAAGTCAACACCCTCTGATGACTGTTCGGTGGCCAGTGTGGAATGGGCTTGGTGGTCTAAGTCCAGTTCCTTACATATCCACAAAAAATATCATCCCCTTCCTGCATTCCTCTCTCACTTGGCACTGCGGTTTGCAGTGTCCGCAAGGAAGCCGGGGGGGTTTTGAGGTTAATCTCATCTGTCCTCCTTTCTGATTGAAAGCAATGGGTGACGTGGTTTGGGTTAAGATACTCTGCTAGCTTCTTTCATTCCCCTTGTGATGAAAACTCCTTCACAATCTGTTTCCTTGAAGCCTGAGGAGAGTCAGAATTAATCCGCATTAGCTGGCGGCCGGGGCATGTCAGCCAGTCAGACTTCTAAAGCAAACACACAGCGATGAGGAGGAGCAGCATGCCAAGAGCACAAATGGTCTGAATTTAGCCCTTCATCTCCAAGCTGAATGCACACTGCTCTCCAAAGATCTCCGCGACACTCAATCAACAGCTGGTCACCTTCATATCTGAAACCAAGAAGAAAACCCACAAGGGCAGGGCTTTATATCTGGCGATGACTTCAGCAGGCTGGTAAAGGGCAAAAAGTTGGCTGAGCTGCCACAAGCGCCCATCTCACACAGGTCCAGTGAAGGAGCTGGCAGACACTGGCACTCAGCATTTTTGGGAAGAAAAAAAACACCCCCATCATCAAACCCTCTGTAGGGATTCCCCTAAAAGATTTTAAAGCTTTTAAGGTGAAAACAGGTCTTGTCTACACTGAGGTAATGAGAATTACAGCAACTAGAGCACAACTGCTAACACTTAGCATCTGCAGGTCAGAGGCAGCTCAGAGCTGGAAGGAGTGTTAACTAGATCCACCACATGAAGTAATTGTTTTTAAGGGAGTGTATCCAAGCTGGAACACAGCGATGCAGAACATGCACCCTCAGACAGGTGTAATCCCAGGCACAGTGGGTGGTAAGCAAGGCTGAAAAATCACAGTGAGGAAGCCAAGATGTGTTGCCTAATCCAGGCTTCCCCACCAAGATGAAGGTAGATTTTTGGGGGCCAGATCCTGCATAATGCCCAGCTAGTCCTGTAATATGTTTGCAATCCTCAGATGCTCCTGACGTCTCTGGAAGGCCTGAAGTGTTTTGCAGAGGATGCTCAAACCTGCCCATGAACAGCCAGAAATGGGAAGACAGCCAGGGCTGGAGGAATTAAGCCAGGCAGAGAAAGCGCTGCAGCTCAGGTTGACAGGTAAATGGAGCTCAGAAGTGAAACATCACAGTCCCATAGTCACACACATCCATCTACGGAGGAAAAAGAGAAAAGGCAGAAATTGTTTCTGTTCCTACGAAAGACAATCGGTGAAAACAAAAGCTTATCTTAAACATTTTTTTTTTTGCAGAAGTTCAGGGCTATTCATTCAAGAAGCAAAAACTGAAAAATGTTTGGTTTCTGGCAATCAAAAACTGGAAACATTTTGGCCCGAAACCAAAACAATTTGGGGTTTCTGGTTTTTGGTTTTCGTTTGGTTTTTTGCCAAACTCCTTAGCTTACTTTTGCCAAAAAACTGCACATTTTTCAAGCTTTTTCTTCCTCAATGAAAACCTTAAAATTGTTGTTGAAATTGGACATTTCCCACAGATTTTTGTTTTGATTTTTTTTAAGGCATTTTCAGCAAAAAGAATGTTTTGGATGAACTATTTCACCCAAGAGCTCTGTAAGCAGATCCTTTGGAGGGACTATCATGCCCTCACTTTTATCTCCTCTCCCCTGCTCTCTTTTCTCACCCAGGGGACTCTGGGTGGTGATCCTGCTCTGGTTTTGAGCGCCACATGGCCAAGCTTTAGAGTTGTGGAGCTGCCTTGGGGGACAGACAACTCTGAGCTGGGAATGGCTTGAACTTTTTCTGTGAGATACCACCTCTCAGGAAATAAGAAAAGTAGCAAAGGAAAATAAATATCTGGAGTCTGGATTCAGCAGTGTTTGTACTGGGAACACATTTGGGCATGTGGTTCTGGGAGAAGAAGGTGCTGGTACTGTCCTCCAAAGTGCCTAAATGTCAATTGCCCATAGGTTTGTTAAAGCTGCTGGCCCTGGGTCTACCACAAAGAACTGGTACAATCTGTATTAATGTTCAAAGTTTGGCACAAAAAAATGTGGATGTGAAAGATGGACAAGAAAAATTAGATATTATGAACTCCTGACATAAATACAGTGCTAGGGACTAAACAGAAAATGAAAAACACTAATATATGTCTGCTCTGAACACTGAACTTGGAGTTGGAACCGAAGAGCAAACCCAGCTCAGAATGGAGAAGGTGTTGGCGCCCCGTCTCCAGGGATAACTTTGATTTGACCCAACACTGAAAAGCAGAAACTGCCCAGAAGAGCAGGAAACCTGGGCTGGAGTCGGAGTGCCAGAGTTTAATACTGCACCTTTACAAAGCAAACTACAATAAAAACTTGGACCGGGTTTTGAATTTCAGTCATCCAACCAAAGAGACCTTGGAGTCTTTGCAATTAAGTAAAGACATCTTATGGCTGCTTTCCCCCTTGAAGTACCCTATTTTTCTTGCTTTCAAGACCTGTTTGGATGTTTTCTGTGGTTGTTATTTGATGCCCTGCCAGAGCAGGCAGAAGAAGACCAGGCAAAGGAAGGCCAGCACAGGGAAGGCAACCACACATCAGTGGCAAGTGGAAGAGTGTGCCAGGAAGGGAGAGCTGAAGAGTCTCAAATTGAAGCAAAAATGGGATTGCCACACAGCAAAAATGCCAACTTGGAGGGCTTTGAGCAGGATGTTTGGAGAGATCAGCCAAGACAAGAACTGCTGCCAGAAGGAGATGGATTTGGGGTGGGTTGGAGAAGGGAAGGAATAAAGAACGTGTGGGTGAGGAGGAGAGAGGTCAGCAGCTGATTGTGAGGATGAAGGTATTGTCAGGATTTGGGGATGGGTCAGGGATAAGGAGGAGGGTCTGGAAGGCTGGTAAATTCTCATAGTCCAGGCAAGAAAGGAGTAAATGAGGGATTATGAGGGGGCTGGGTGGTCAGTGAGGAAGAGGAGCAGATGAAGGGTTTTCTTTTCTTTTTCCACGTTTAGATAATAATGGCCCTTTACACTCTTTTAACTCTGATTTTCAGCAAAGTTTATTTAAGCTTTGACACAGTGCAATGCTGTCAGCTGAGCCGTGGTTAACAATGCTGTCTCCTAAGCCCAAGGCAAGCAGGGCAAGGGGAATAAATTAGTTTAAATCTCTGCAAAGTTTTCCCAGTTGCAACAGGGTGAAAGCACAGGCACAGTAAATTACTGCGATTCTGCTCCCTGTTAATTCGGCGTCTGAATTCTCCAAACACAGAAGAGACACTCTGTCACTGATACAAACCTGGAAACAAGCTAAAATAACTGCACGGGCTGGTTTCAGGCGCACTTACACGGAGCAGTTCGCTCGGGTGGCGAGCTGGGGCTGCTTGTGGTGGAAGCTTCACAAAGGGAGAGGTGGGTGAAACGCCAGACAGCCCCGGGACAGAAGGAAATGTTTATATTGATTTACCCTGACATTTTGAACCGAAACGTCCTTGTAATAAGCCACGCCCCAGGAGCGGGTGTCACTTGGATTGTCCGGGCACCAGATAGCAAGAAAGCCAAGAAGGGGAAACTGAGGCAGGGCAAAGACTTGACACCCAGCCACCATCAGCTTCTCTTGTAGGCCCTTTATCAGGGCTGTTTTCACCCGTTGTGTACTCACACAGTTAAGAGCATCTAGGAAGCTGTGATTGCTCTGCTTTCCAAAGCCTTTACTCAGGAAAAGACTAATTAAGTGGCTGTGTTATTACAGCAGGTCCTGGAGTCTCCGAACACAAGCAGCGGCGATTAGGCAGGCGTCAGCTACTGGGCGGGATTTCCCACTGCCCAGCTGTGCAATTCTCACGGCAGCTCAGCCAAAATCCTCTGACAAAGACAACCAGCTGCAGGCTAAGGGGCTGGCAGATAGCACATGTCCAGTGGAGGGGGAAAGAACAACCTCTCCTCTGTGTTCTTCTGAGAGAGAGGCCAATGAAGACAAGCACACACATTCCTGCAGAGGGGCAGACAGCAATAATGAGTTTCGGGGTGCTCCTGGAGTAAGAATCGGGGGTGCAGCACAGCTCGCTGCACTTTTTTGGGGGGGCTGAATATCCACTGCCTTCCTCACTTAGGGGCATGGAGGTGGCAGGTGAGAGGTGCTTAGGAGGGGGGATCTGTTACACTGCTTTGAAATATGGACCCCATGCTGCAGATTCATCCCTGCAGAGAGGGGCTGAGGACTGTCTTTAATAAATAAATTAAAGACAATAAAGCACTGAAGTGCACTTTGAGCAATGGAGAATCTTTGGGGTAGTTTCTAGAACAGATTTAATTTCTATTGTCTGTGACCTTGCTGAACCTCCTGCCTCAGTGACCCATCTGTAGGGTGAAGGTGTCTGTGTTAGGTACTCCAAAGGCTGTCACAGGCCCATCTCATGATGGCTTCAAAGAAACTGAGCAGAACCCAGAGCACCACTCAGGAGCTTTCTTCTGTCTGCTGGTGCCACCCTATGCACCTTCAAGAGATGTCTTCCTTGGCTGTGGCCACAAGGCTTTGTCAAAAGCCAACACTTCCAGAGTATCAGCACAAAGACATTCATTTCCGTTTATGTGTGGTAGCCTCCTTCCCAATTTCGTATCATCATTGAAAGTTTTCTTTCCACTCACATCTGAATTTATTTGGAGCAATCCTGTCCCTTCCTACAAAGAGCCTGACAGGACTTTTTCAGTAGGTCCCTCGTGAACACTCTTTGCTTGGTGGAGCCTGCAAGCAGGGACAGATCTCGCCTGATCTGCTGCAGGAAGAACCCATCTCATCATAAAGGTCCCAGCCCCATTCTCCCACTACATCCTCAGTGCCTGTGCAAATCTGCCAACCATTACCAAATCCCTTCTCAGAGGGCTCTTCAACCCACAAATCCATTTGCACTTAAATTGCCTGACACACAGCCTGGATGAGTAACAAAGAGTGTGACCTTCCAGCCATCGAGCATTGCTAATATCTCAACTATTTCAAGTGCTTAATAACCAAATTTAATGCAGTGAGAACAATCTGATTGAATGCACAATATCTGTAGCAGCTAATTAACCACAGTAGCCCAGAGAGGTCTTGGAATTCATACAACCTTTCAATATAATTACAAATTTTTAACAGCAAAATGAATCTAAATCCAGTCTGACACAGCAATCCATCTTCATCTCCAGATAAAAGGTAGCACATGCGGTATTAACATTTAAACAAGAGCCATGGGCAGTGGAGAGAGACAAGGAGCATTAGCAGATGTGCTGAATTAATTACTAACAGCACCGCGGGGTGGGGGGGGAATGAGTACTTTGCATTTTACAGGGCAGACTTACAACACAGCCACTCATTCTGCTGGCTTTGCCTGCAAAAATTAGATTTCATGCCAAATGCAAGGCTGTTTGGGTCTACCTGTATCTCCTCCACAGCTCCAGGTGCGTGGTTCCTGACTCATCCTCCTCTTCCTTGTGCTGCAGAGGTCACAGCAGCAAGCACAGATCATCACATCCCTGATTTTATTAGACCTCTTCCCCAGAAAGGTGGATCTGAACACAACCCCCATTCCTCTGTGCCTGGTAAGCAAAAAAAAAAGTCCAAATTGCTTCCTTGCTCCTGTCTTGCAGGGAACACTCAAGGGAGCCATTTACTCTCCTGTGAGCCCTGAAGATTTCCTCCTATCCCCTCTTCCTGTTTCTACGTTTCTGTGGCTTGCAGGGATGTGAGGACTTGTGTACAGATCTTGCAGGGTCAAAGTTTGAACTCACTTGTCCAATTCATGATGGCAATTAAACTGGATTTTAGTCCCCTAATGGAGCATGCCAGGTAGTCTGGGGAAGTTGGGGTGTGTGTTGGATGTAAAATATTTCAGATGCGATACAGGACAGGAGAGGGGTTGGTCCATTCCACAAGCAGAGACTCTTGGAGACCAAAACTGTTGCTGGCATTAATGGATGCAGCAAGCATGGACTAACTTCCTTGCAAAGCCCTGACATTCAGCAGTATCTGACCTGAAAACTCAGCAACCACGAGACACCTTCCCAGCACCCCTCAGGCAAAAATAACAAGAGGGGAAGAATACAACATTTGCAGTTTTAGTTTGCTTTCTTGGTTAGAGACTTCTGCATTCAGGGAGCCTCTCCTAAAAGCCAGGAAGGCAGGAACCAGATTTTAAGTGAAAGGTGAGATGTCTTTTAACAAGCAGCACCTGCTCTCAGCTGCTTGGAGGAGGCATTTCTTAGCCTTTCTGGAGCCTGTACTACTGTAAAGCCACCACAGTCAATTTTTGTGGAAGTGCTCCCAGTTTACACTGGTGTAAATAACACCAAAATTATACTCACAACAAAGCTGACAAAAAACCTGATGAGAATAAAACACAGACATCCTACAATCATGGTGGTGAGCAGCATTGGTGAATATTAGTAGTTCTGAATAAATAGTAGGACATGAAGGAGCTATTTGTTCATACTGTTGGGAACCTTTTAGATTCCTGCTTAGCTTGTATCTGTCAGAGACTTTTTTCCCCCAAGAGCTCATGAAGCATTAACATAAAATGTAGAGTTTTAATTGATGAGTTCAAAACCAGGATGAGGCTGCCAAATGTGATAGCATCAGCTGGTGGAGTCATTTGTCATTGTTACAGGCAAATAAACCAGTGAGTTAATCAAAGGGGATGAAAAATGAGGTGGTTTCAATTTTTGGAGTCCTGAATCCAAGTCCTTCTCCTTTCTTCTCATCAGTCTAGACCAAAATGCCAACAACACCAGCTGCCCAGTAGGCACTCATTCAAAAATCCAGTGTAGACAGCACATAGGCACATTCTCAGTTGTTAAAATCAAGGACAAACAGAAGGAGATATTACTAAGCAGGAGACAAAGAAGTGGGGGAAGAGTTCTCTGGAGAGTGCAGCCGAAGGGGATGAGCAGAAAGACAGCCACTGCTGCTCAGTCCAAGGTCCCTCAGTATCAAACTGACATGAGGGCTCTCTGGAGGGACAGATTGGTGAAACATGTTCTTTCAACGACCCCTTGGACTACTGCATAAAAACAAGCAGAGATCAAAATCCGAGAGTTTGTGAATCCTGTTTGTCAGCAGTGTGTTTTCTGGAAGCTCAGTTCTGGGCTTTTGCGAATCCTATCAGGATCCCAACCATCAGGTGTTGTTCCACCCCACAATCACTGCCCTTTGCTTGCAGACAGGAAGACTTGCTTTCAAATCTTTGCTCTTAATATGCCAGTGCCGATGTTCAGCAGAGCCAAAGTCGTTGAGAAGATAATGTATTTGGTCCAAAGGCATCCTGTTTATCTCTTTCTTAGATCCCTTCGATGGAAAGAGGAATTATTTCCCAGATGAAGACCCAGCATATTTCATGTGGTACCTCAAACTGCTACAGCAGGCTCCCTAATGCACAAGGGATTCAAAGGGTCCCTTATCTTGTACAAACACTGGCTTCTCTGAACCACTGTGAAGAAATTATGCAGCCAGCATGTCCCAGCCCATGGAGGTGTACAGGTACTCCAAAATTAGTCTCCACAGTGATCAGAGAATCATAGAATATCCTGAACTTGAAGAAACCCATAAAGACCAATGAAGCCCAGCTCCTGGCCCTGCCCAGGACAGCCCCAAGAATCCCAGAAGGTGCCTGAGAGCATTGTCCAAACACTCCCTGAGCTCTGCCAGGCTGGTGCTGTGACCACTGCCCTGAGGAGCCTGTTCAGTGCCCGGACACCCTCTGGGGGAAGAACCTTTTCCTAAGCCTGTTACAACTGCAAAGCAAATGTATGAGCTGAAACCTTTGCATGGTGTTATATGGTTGACCCCAGAACAAAACCAAGGTCTTCCAAGCCCATGGCAAACATCAGCAAGAACATTTCTCCTCATTCTGAATATTTTGAAGTCATCTTCTCATAATTTATCCCCCACTAAGTCCATCCCCTACTACGTCTCCTAGCAAACTTCACTACAAATCCAGTCCCAGTAGTCCTGAACTTACATGTTTATAGGGAAATGAAAGACAAAGAGTAAAACAGCATCTCCTGCACAGCTTGGTCCTTATCTTGCACCCAACTGCCCTTACTCCAGCCACAAAAGCCCAAAAATCTATAATAGCTCTTATTCCTCACACATTTCCCCGTTTCTTAATTTTCCCTCTCTTTAACACGAAAATCACACTTTACTTTCACTGTCCCTTGACATGAAGTTTGTTTACGCAGGATCAGAACAGATAAGGGGGAGGATCAGATACTTCTCCACAGCCAGCTCTGACTCCTTTAAACTCCATATTCCCAGTATCCTCACACTCAGAGATGAGCAGCTCTGGGCTGGGGATTCAGATGGAGCCAGGTGAACTGTTCAGATTTGCACTTTGAGATGCTGGAAGAAGAAAAAAATCTATTTTTTTCTATATATGGGGAATATCTTCCTCAATACATGTGGAATAGATGGAGAGAACACTGTTATTCTCATTGCTCAGAGCTTCCAGAGTTTTAGGACTTTAAAGCTTTCCGCAGAAATCTAAGTGAAGACTCACCCCAGAACCCAACAGCATCTGTGAAAAAAACACAAAATGGTAATTCAAACAAAAACAAAGTCATCTCTTCCAGGACTTGATCTTATGTTCTCTGAATTTGACCTCCTCTCCACTAATGTGTATGAAAATACACTCAACAATGAAACATTTCTTCATAGGCAATTATCTTAATTTTTATTACACAGGAATTCCTTTTCCTGTCAGACGGGGTTTGGGTGAGCTGAGTGCTGCACATGGCATCTCTAGTTCCTCCCAACAGATATCACAGTCGATGATCTCACAGAATGTGCATTTCCCCTGTACAAAATTTCAAAATGGGACCACCTCCCTACAGATTTCCTATAGCTTAGAAGGAGGTTTATCTGATTCGTCCTTCCATCTCAGTGAGAGCAGTGGCTGGACTTGCTGCAAGCTTTTAGGAAGCAAAGGTTGAGCCAGAAGAGAGAAATGCTGTTGTAATAAACAAGTGGAAAGCAAATACTTGCTTTCCATAAGAAAAGAAGAAATAAACTGCAAGAAAGAAGCAGCATGAAGGAAACTTGGTATCACAGCTGGTAGAGCAGCAAGGTTTTGTAGTTAGTAGGTATGACCAAGATGTTTTCTGTTTGCCTAAAATGCAGCGACCAGCAGTGGCTTAGTGCATACAATAGGAATTGGCTTCAGAGATCAAATCATCTCACAAGGCTCAAGGTCACCTCCTTTACCACTGAATATCTTGAGCTGGTGTCTATTAAGGGTTGTCTTTTTATCCCCAGTTCTGGCATTGCAGAGCACTGGTCACGTTCTCAGACCCCAAATACCCTGTGCCAATGGCTCAGCACATGAGCAAATCCCTATTCTGAAAGCAGAAACCAAACCAAAACAATGTGTCATCTTGCCAAATCTCACAGCTCCACCCTCTATCTCATGACCTTTGGAACCTCAGATCCTAGCAGTGAGTCTTTCCCCTCCACCTGGACAGAATTCCTCAGTGCAGAGCCCCCTGTCCCATATGCCCATGCAAAAAGGGAAATAGCACACGTTCTCTTACCAAAGAGCTCTCAGCCCCACTGAAGAGAGCCATTGTGGAGTGGCTGCATTATAAGAGTTGTTAAGACCTCTTCCAGACCATAAAATATGCAGCAAACAGAGTGCCAAATACCAGTCCTCTCCATGGCCCAAGACAAAGAGCTGCCCTGCAAAGCATTAATCCCTGCAGCTGCCTTGAACTATTCATGTCTCTTGGCTTTACGTAAGGAGCCATTCCATTCTAGCTACCAGTCTCTCCAAAACAGAGATTTGCAGAGCCTTTAACACAATTAAAGGTCATTCTGTGGACAGAAACCCCCAAGATTTGAATGG
This sequence comes from Hirundo rustica, assembly GCF_015227805.2. Classification (NCBI taxonomy): domain Eukaryota; kingdom Metazoa; phylum Chordata; class Aves; order Passeriformes; family Hirundinidae; genus Hirundo; species Hirundo rustica. The sequence goes on along the minus strand of NC_053454.1, from coordinate 5,386,177 downwards.
GAGGCTGTGACTTAGCAGACAAGGCCAGACTGTTTATCTTCAGTGGGGAGTAAGTTTACCCAAAAATGCAGTTATGATTGTTTCTCCCTTGCACACGTCAACAGCCCTTTCTTTCATCCATCAGCTCATGGGTAGTACATTCACTTGGGCTATGAGGGACCTTGCTTCCATTTCCTCCTCTTCCTGGGGCAATCTGAACATCTCCCATCTTCCTGCCTCAGACCACGAGACCACAGGACAGAGCTTCACAATTAAGCATTTCCAAAGCCCCATGGGTTGAATTACTGAGGCCAGCACTGCAGGGGCAGATTGCTGTCCCCTGAACCGGCCACACCTCACCTCCTGCTGCTGGGGGTGACAGGGCAGAGCTTCAGCTGCCCCCAGGGGAGGGTGAGCTGTAGGAGGCACAAAAGCAGCCGCAGAAATATGGGAAGCAGCATGGTTTGCTCCCAGTCTAGATGCAGGCTGCAATGTGCCACCTGAGTCACCCTGTTAAAGGCCTCTGGTGGGATTTTTCATTTTCTCTTACTGACACTGTTAAACTTTTCATGCGTCAGCATGAATATGCCATGGACAGGCGTCCCTTTCCATGGCATCCTTGTTGGTGGCAGGGAAGTTGGAACTACATGACCTTCCTTCCAACCCAAACTGTTCTATGATTCTATGAATATTGGGAAATTTAATCTACAGGCTGGTGAAAAAGCCATGGGCTCTCCTCCTGCAGCAGAAAAGATTTTAGGGTATCATCGTACAAAGCTCTAAGATGTAGATTTGAAGAACATCCTCTGCCTGAAGATAAAAAAAAAAAAATTCTTTAAACCAAAGGACCATTTTGGCTTGACACAACAATGATTTCTTTTATTTCTTGGGTTGTTGAAATAAAGCTACAAATTTTAGGCTTGGCTAGAGCAAGACCTACATTTTTTACAAATGTTGGGTTCTATAGCTGAGGCAAACAAACAAACAAATATCTGTTTCTCACAGCTCAGCTTCTCATCACAATAAAATATCTTTCTCCAGACCACTAGTTTTCAGTGGGTATGAGATACTGCCTTTGATATTTGCTTATTTGAAGGCCAGGGACCTCTGCTTAAAAACAACAAGAACAAATTCACCCTAGTGACAAGAAGCTCATGTTTCTGGTGCAAAAAGCAAAAGCAAGAGGTGCATAACAGCACCTTCAGGTGGCAGCTTGTGACAAGATTTGTAATAGTGAAAGTCATTGCACCAGCATCCAGCCATCTCACTTATTTTAAGCCAAAAGGAGGTAAAATGAGAGGCTGTGATGCTGTACTTCAGCTGGGGTAGGTTACATGGAGGGGCCTAGTAGGCAAAAGACTCTGGAAGAGAAATCCCCAGCTTCCATCCAGCATGGTCCCTCTAATTTGCCCAAACCATTCCCCAGGATGCCCAGCTCAAACCTTTGGATAGGCATTGAAGACTCCTAGGACAAAAAAAAAAAACCAAAACCAAAACAAAACAAATAACAACAACAAAAAACCCAAACAAAACAAAAAACCAAAAGCCACTAAGAACTGGCGAGATTAAGCTAATTTGTCCTTCCCTGTGAGTCATCGAAGTATTTTTAAATGAACTTTGAATAACAGAGCCCTCTTCTCTCGTTCGGCCCGTGTGGCAGATGAGAGCTTCTGTCCCCAGGCAGTGTCATATGGGCATCATTCTGAACAGGAAGCAAAAATAAAGTTGCTCCATTAGCAAAGGGACTTGTTTACCCCACCACTTCGGTCTGGGCTGTCTCAAAGCCTCTAATGGCTCTGGTGCCCTTGCTTGCAAATGCTCTGATGAAATACTTCCAAATCCTGGCTCCCAAGCCCATCCCACAGCAGTTTTATGTGGCAGAAAATCCTCACTTTAGAGGTTCCCAGAAGTTTAATGCACAGTGACAGAAATAACCTGTCTGCTTGGTGACCCAAAATGGCTCAGACAATTACATATCCATCGGGATTCTCAGAGCTGTGGGGTGCATGGAAGCCAGTCTACACTGAGCCATCAGCTGTGAAAGCATTTTCACTCCCAAATATGTGATGAATATGGGGCAAAACAAAAACAATCAGGTCAGTGTTTTTCCAATTATTATGACATTTTCAATTCAGTTTTTGGGTATGTTACAGACAGCAGCTGGACACAACGCTAAAATTTCAGGCATGTTGGTGTGGGCTCATCTTTCCTGAGTGCCAGCTCCAGCGGGGTTAGAGATGATGTCATTTCAAGGACCCCAAAACAGGAGTTACTAACTGGAAAATGCTTTACACTGTCATGTGCCAGCACACCCAAGTGTCACAGTATATTATGTAACTTGGTCGCAGAGAGGAACCACTTCTAGGGTTACACATTAGCAACTGGAGAAAAGCATCTTTTGGAGTCCTTCCCCAGCATGGCCAAAGAACTATTGGAAAGAGGATGTAAAGAAGCAAAACAACTCCCCCAGACAGATGTGTTTTAAAATGTACTGCCACAATGAATTTTGAACTGAACAGAATTAAAAAAAAAAAAAAAAATAGAGTAATGGAACTTATTTTCCTAATGAAACCTCTTTACCAGAACACCTTTTCCCTACAACTTTTCCCCCTTTTCCCAGGACAGGAAAGATGTGGCCAGCAGTACACTTTGCACTGTCCAGCACTGGAGGGGCCTGTGGCCTTTTTCTGGAGCCCAAGTCACTACTCTCCCCACCAGCAGTTTGCACAAATCCATTAAAAACCCAAATTATTTATGAGACCGCCTTGTCTTTGCCAAATTTGGTTGACAAAGTGATTCAGGTGAAAGTAATGATTGGATGGCACAGTGTTTTCTGAGGAAAGAGAAAGGACCAAAGATGGATTGAAACAAACCCAAAATACTTGGAAAGACCTTCAACTGCCTTGATCTGGCTAGAGGCAATGTAACTTGTGCAACAGGCTGCTTATGAGAGCAGACAGTACTGAAATCCATGGGCAGGAACACATTTCAGCAATGTTTCACTGACGTGCAGCCCTCCAGCCTGTTCTGTCCAAACTTACAGGGATGCAGGAATGAACTGTGCTCGGCTACAAGCCCAAACCCAAATTCTGTTAGCAAAGGCATTGGAAATCAGCAGCAGATTTTGAAATTCTGGGTAGCAGAATTGGTTTTTCTGTTTTGGGGTTTGCTGCTGAACACCTGTAAAAAAAAAAAAAAAAACCCACTGTGCTACAGTGGGAAAAGCAGTACTGGAGCTACCCCTGGAATTACAAATGCTGATTCCTGCTGGAAGAGAGCAAGGGTGTAATCCCCATGGATTTTCCACCTGATCCAACCAATTCCAAAAGTAAAGTTTAACCACCAAATCTCAGGTTGGAAACATTTCAGCCGATCAGACCTCTTGGGCTCATGGGCTTTCCTTGGCTTTACCTCCTCACTGCCCTCCTTGTTCTTGCCACTGCTCCCTGTATTCCTCTTCTCCAGCCCAGTCTCTTTCTCAGCTCTCATGTTTGCATCAAAACAAGGACTGCATCCAAAGAAGTGTGACCAGCAGGTCGAGGGAGGGGACTCTGCCCCTCTGCCCTGCCTTTGTGAGACCACACTGGAGTGCTGTGTTCAGCTCTGGGATCCCCAACATAAGAAGGATGTGGACCTGTTGGAGCAAGTCCAGGGAAAGTCACGGAGATGCCCAGAGGGCTGGAGCATCTACTCTATGGAGACAGATGAGCTTGTTCAGCCTGGAGAAACCTCTGGGGAGACTTTCTGCAACCTGACAGTACCTAAAGGGGCTACAGGAGGGCAGGAGGGGGACTTCTGACAAGGGCATGTAGTAACAGAACAAGAGAGAATGGCTTCAAACTGAAAGGGAGCAGGTTAAGATTAGATATTAGGAAAAAAATCTTTACTGTGAGGGTGGTGAGATTCTGTCACAGGTTGCCCACAGATGTTTTGGATTCTCCATCCCTGGAAGTGTTCAAGCCCAGGTTGGCTGGGGTTTGGAGCAACCTGATCTAGTGGATGGTATCCCTGCCCATGGCAGGGGGTTGGAACTACATCATCTTTAAGGCCCCTTCCAAACCAAACTGTTTTATGATTCCGTGATGTTTATCTCTCAGCCGGGTCCTTTTCACAGCCTTTCTTGACCTGGAAGGGTAACTAAAGGTTTTACATCCATTCTCTGGGCTCATTCCTGCATGGGAGACTGCAACAGTTCCCCCAAAATGGGCTGCTCTCCTCTCCAAAATCAGAACTCAGCCTCCTTTTCAGTAGAGGACAACATTCCTTCTCACGGCATTCAGCCCAGCCTCACGCTGCGGGGTTGATGTGAGCATCGCTGGCAAACTCCCGACCCAGTGTCACTCTGTTATTAAAACGTGCCTCAAGCCCAGCCAGCAAAGTCCTGGGTTGTTCTGGGTCCCACAGTCGCTGCTGCTGCTGCTGCTCCTGAGCATTCTGCAAATATCTGATGATACGGCCCCTCTCCTGCAGGCACGGCGATATAATTAGTAAAAAACGTGATGGAAGCAAAGATAAAGAGAAAACATGGGTAGATCTGGCACAGAGCCTGCTGCTCTCTTCCTTTGTTTATAATATGTGCAAGGGAGAAAAAGCAGAGGAGAAGGGAGGGTTTTGTGTGTTTGTGGTGCACGCAGGTCTCGCAGCATTATTAAAGGCTAATTTGATGATCTGTAGCTTTACATTCTGTTCTTCCCGAGTTCCGTGAAAAAGTACATGGGATAGGCAAAAAGCGCAGTGCAAGGGGACTCTAAATCTCTCTCCAAAGACAATTAACTGCTGTGATCATTCAGTAATAATGAGTTCGTGTTTGCACACTAGCCCGACCGCAGAATATGCTGAACACGTTATCGTCAGCTCCGAGCTCCCTGAAACCCGATCGCGCTTCAAAACTCGCCGCGTTCCTCGCTGTGAGGAGCGCCGCTTGCTTTCTTATCCTCTGCCTCCAAATTTCAGTATTATTTTAAAACTGTAATTGAATTTCAATCCTCTGTGTGTGTGTGTGTGAAGAAAGGAAACACTTCTCCCAAGATTTACTGCATGTCTGTTACTGTGTGGGCTGTTTTGACTCTGCAGCGTAGCACAGACCATGCAAACCGCGCACTATTGGAATCGGTTCAAACTTTTACAGTCCTTCAAATTGGGGCTGGAGCCGGAGAGGAAATACTAAAATCCTGTATATACAACTTCTGTCTGTGAGGGGGAGAGAAATTCCATGAAAATTAAGAACTCAATGATGTATAAATTTATATTCTGTTTAAAGGGTGGGTTGAGTTTTTTTCTTTTTTTCTTTTCTCTTTTGAGTTTTTGGTGGGTTTTTTTCTGTTGAAAAAACAATTGAACTCTTATATAAGGAAATCCAGGATCTTTAAATAACACTCGGCCCTGCAAGCTGGTGGCAGAATAGGGGCTCAATCTTTTTAAGCCAAGCCATCTAATTAGCATGTGAGCCAAGTTTTATGAAGGTGAGTCAATTCAGATGTGTTGCTCCTAAGAAAGCCGAGCCAATTTCTCTTAATGGCATGTGCTGTGAGTAATTAAACCGGATTCTGCAATCAGCATATTGTCCTTCCTGGCTGCAAACAGCTGCCAGCAGCCTACAGTCAACAGGCCCATCCACAGCAGCTCCTGCCTGGCAGGGACTGGGAAGGCCCATGGCCAGGATGGGAGGAGGAGAGAGTTCAGGATGCTTTTATCACCCTCTGATGGCCTTGCCCTAAAGAGCATTTCAGTACAAAACCCAGCTCAAATATAATAACCTCATCTTGGGCTTCCCCATCCCACCAGCGCGGTGCCCAGTGCCTGGTATCCAAATGGCTCCACTCCAGCAGTACAGTCCTAGCACAGCGCTGGTTTTGGAAACAAGGACACCGTGACCTGCCCTTGTTGGCTTTCCAAAGGGACCTCACAGCCTCCCCAGCTACTGCACGTGGCTCTCATCCACAAGGAAGCTGCTCTAGCCGGGACTATTCCCATATTGTTTCCATTATCTTTTTATGACTGTCATGTGGACAGGGGAAAAGGGAGGCGGGAGGAGACAAATAGGAGGGAAAGAGAAGCAGGATGTCAAGCTCTGCCTTTGAGGAGGGAGCTGACAAAAATGCAACGGTCAACTGCCTCTAGCACATATTTGCAGACACTGAGAATCTGAGTGAGCACAGGCAGCCCCGCAATGGGAAGGACCCAGTGCTTCCCTCAAATGCCATTTTACAGCTTCCCCTTGTGAGCAGGAGGGTTGTAACCTCCGTCTCCCTTCATTTTTTCACCTTTTGTTGTTTTGTCCCAGGCAATTTGCTGTTGATCACACAGGTCAGGAGAAAGTAAGCACAACAGATTGATGAATTGCTTTCTGCCTGGAAAGCCTGATGTGGCTCCAGCAGGACACAGCGCTCAGCTCCTCCTGATGCCACATCCTTCTGCCCCAGCGGTGACAAACACCCGTGGGCCACAGCACCACGACGGGCACCTCACAGCAGTCCCCAGCACCATGGGTGTTTGCAGCTCACATCCTCATGCATGCCCTTGCATGTCCCCAGACCCTCACAGGCCAAACCGTCTTGTCCTCCATCCCTGTGACAAGCATCTGACCCCTCTGAGTGCTGTCTGGAAAACGGGATTATTTTATTTCATTTTGAGCAGCTCCCACTGGTGCTGATGGGTTAAAGTGCTGCAGCTTGTCCTCATGTTGATGCCACCAGACTGGAGAAGAAGAGCTCATCTATCCTACCCCTTGTGGGTGTCCACACCACCAGGCTTCAGCTCCACTGCACTGATCTCCAACAATCCCTGCTCTCCATCCACATGTTAAAATGTTTCTGAAGTTCATCCTTCTGCCAAAGAAGACTAAAATACATCTCACAAAACTGGTCAGTGAACATAAGTCTGCTAACCTGGTCAGGGCAAGAAAGGCAGAACTGAAGAGTTCTGATCTGGTTAAGAATTGTGTGGTGATACCAGACTGTCTATCAAAGGAAGAGACAAGAGACAGATGAAAAAGGGAAAGTACACAATATCATCTCCTCCAAGTATTATGCCTAGCAAAAACTCTGCACTGGTGAAAACTTTTTCTATAGGTGGTCTTTACTGTGATATTTCTTAGAGCTGTGTGTGAGAACCTCACCTGGACACTCCAATATAAAATAAAGCATGTAGAGTTACTGCCTTTGTTTCAGGGCACAGACAAATCTCAAAGCAGCACATCACATGCAAAGTGGTTGCATCCAACGCTCCTACAACATGGAGCAAGCATTGGATGCACATAACTAGGGTGGATTTTCTTGTCCATGTATGGTCACATTTCCATTGATGTTTTAACCTTCCCTCAAAATAAATAATTTTTGTAAGGGAAATTTTTTTGACCACAGGAAAACCATCAGACCTAAAACGCACATTGCAGTGCTTTATGGGAGCTTCAGTTTTCTCCTGGGGTTTCCATTTTCTGCAGGGGCAAGAGATGCAGTCAGACTGCTCTGAAAGAACAGTTTGAGACCAAAAAGGAGACAGCAGGATGGGCAACCAGGTGGCTGAAACAAACTGGATCAGGAAAAGCAAATTACTGCTGCCACCCTCAGCTGCAGATTCAGTTCCGTTTTGACAGACCCAAGAAGACTTCTGTTCTCATCAAAAGTGTCTGCAAAAGAAAAACCACTTTCAGGCAAGGACTCATTGTTTCCTTCCTTTCTGCTGAGTGATGACAGATCTCACAGAAGCCCTGAGCATAGGTGAAGTAGGAGAACCACATAAATAAAATGCAGCTCTGCTTCCTTCCCATGGAATGCCATCAGCCCTTGTAAATTCTGCAATGTGAGCAGCTGGTCCAGAGGCAGAGGGGAACAATAAGCAACGCAGGAAGCGATTGCTGGCATTGCTGGAGAAGGTCATGGGAAGCTCAAAAGCAGGGTCCCTGTGGTGCTGTGGGCTGTGTGCTGAGTGTATGCAGTCCCCAGAGGGGATACAGGCCAAAGGTGTGATGAGAAAGCAAAGAGAGGTGCAATAGCTATCACAGGGTCACCTAATGCATCAGTGGTAAAGCCATGCTCTCCATCTCTTCACACCCTGCCTGGAGAGCTGTTTGTAGACACCAGAATAAGTAGAAGATGGGCAGAAACCTCTCGTTCCCACAGTTTGTGCCTCTTTTTCCACCCAGATGTCCCGCCCAAGATGGGATGGAGTGGGACAGGCTTCAGTATATTCTTTTAAAAGCCACCTGGAGATAGAGAGTGCACCACCTCTCCAGCTGAGTGACGTGGGAGGAAGAGGCATCTCTGAATAGAAATACCAGTTTACTCTCATGCTTGCACCACTCCTTAAACTTCTTGGACAAAAAGTAAAACTGTTGGCTTTGGGGACTCTCACCAATGGGTCGTGCATGGTTCTTGAAGCACCAGCACAGTTTCTTCCTCAGTTGTTAGCAGCAGCTTTTGGGCACAGCAGTGTGACTCCAGCCCTGCTGCCTAGGACCTGCCAGCAGGGACATCAGCTGCCCAGGTTGCCCTGCAGATCTTTGTTGGGTCTGCTCCTGCCACACTCAGCTCACGGTGCCCTGACACCCTGGGGCTGCCGTGGGCGCCAGCCACTGCCAGGCCAGCTGAGATGTGTCTGCACATCTCTGCTCCCTAGGTAGACATCTGCCAAAAAAGCTCATTTAGGCCACAGAACGAAAGCTGAGAGGAGACACGGTTGCTGTCTATAAATACATTGGGGCAAGCATCAGAGAGGCAGCTGAGCTATTGAAGTTAAAAGACAATGTTGGCACAGGAACAAACGGGTATGAAGAGGCCAGGAATAAATTAAGCAAAAAATTAGAGAGAGAAAACAACCCTCTGAGAAGCTCTTGCCTGGAACTGGCTTCCAATAGGGACTACATGACAAAAAGTGGTTTTCAGTCAGATGGATCTGACTAAATTAATGAAGAAGTGGGGTGGGTGCGGGGGTGGCTGTACATCGCTGCTGTTTGAAACACCAAAGGTCACAGCATGCATCCAAGTGATCCCTCCTACTCCTGCATCCCACATTCTTATATGGATGGACGCACACAGGTAAATACAGAGATATAGACATACATATTAGGCTTGACCTAAGATGTCCCAATGTCATCACGGAACCACTGAATGGTTTGGGTTGGAAGGAGACCTTGAAAATCATCTCGTTCCAAGCCCCCTGTCATAGGCAGGGACACCACACCTTCCACTAGACCAGGTTGCTCAGAGCCCCATCCAGCCTGGCCATGAACACTTCAGGGATGTTGCAGCCTGTTCCAGCATCTTCTGACCCTCACAACAAAGAATTTCTTCCTAATATCTAATATAAGCCAACTCTCTTTCAGTTTGAAGACATTACCCCTTGTTCTGTAACTTTATGCCCTTGTCAGAAGTCTTGTCCCATCTTTCCTGTAAGTTCCCTTCAGGTACAGAATGGATTTAGGTCACACTGAAGCTTCTCTTTTCCAGGCTGAACAATCCCAATTCTCCCAGCTTTTTCTCATGGGAGAGGTGCTCCATCCTTCTGATCCCCTTGGTGCCACCTCTGGACTCACTCTGGCAGCTCCAGGTCCTTCCTGTGCTGGGTCCCAGAGCTGGAGGCAGCTCTGCAGGTGGGGTCTCACCTGAGCAGGGCAGAGGGGCAGGATCCCCTCCCTCACCCTGCCCACCCTGCTTTGGATGTGAGTGGTTTCTGAGCTGCCTGTGCACATGACCAGCTCATGTCCAGTTTTCCATCCACCAGCCCTTGGCAGGGCTGGTTTTGACCTGTTCATCCCCCAGCCTGGACTGATACCAGGAATTGTCCTGACTCAGGTGAAACACCAGCACTTGGCCTTGTTGGATTGCATGAGATTCCCATGGGCTGTGTGCTGAGTGCATGCAGTCCCCCGGGCCTGGGGAGGTCCCTCTGGATGGCATCCCATCCTTTAGGTGTGTCAACAGCACCACACTGAGGTCCCATCAAAGTGTCCGTGTTTGGAAATGTAGGTAAGGGTAAAAAGCCCACCATAAATTTTCCCATGAGTTTGGCCATTTTTAAAACCAGTTTTGTGCTCATGCCCACCATGACTCTGTTGCAAAGAGATTTCAGAGGTATATTTTTGCTTAATTGTGTATGATGCATAAATATATGTGAAATATGTGTTCTCTGATATCCCTGAGATACCTAAACCATACTCAGGTTAACTCTGGTGCTGTAACTCAAATTCATTCTGTAAACACTTCCAGGCTACGTTATCTTTCACATCTACTCCAGCTGTATTATCGCAGTCATCCCAAATGAGGGCAAATAAACCCTTCCCACCACACCCCCTATCATATTTTTCCATATTTTAGGTTCAATCTTGGGGATGCTGTTACCAAGCATAGCACTCATTACATGTATTTTTTCAATAAAAGCCATGGCTGTTCTCGCAGGCACAGAATCATTTTACATAAAGCCCCACCAGCTCTTCTTCCATTCCATGATGCACAAGTCTTTTTAGGATTCTTTGACCCTTGGAGACTGGAAATGTGAGGAATTATATCAGATTAAGAGAGGGTGAATGTGGAATCATCAGAGAGAAACTGTTTTATGTAATTCTCCTGGTTCCAAAAGAGCCACAAAAAGCTCCACCACATCTACAAGTGCATCTAGAGGAAAAGAACTGAATTTTATTCACATTGGCAACAGAGAGAAATGCACTCTTGCAGCTGTGCACTAATCCACCATGCAATAGCCCATATCTGACTAGCTTAATATTTATTCCAAAAACACTTTCACCTCAGATGTACTCAGTTTGCAGACTTCAGGAGCATGCTCCCACTCCTCCCAAGAAAGATGAAGGCATGGAATATTTGAAAGTCCTCTCCATTCTGGGTTGCCCAAAAACATTCCCCTCCTCATTGTGTGCCCTGGAGAAACACTGTGTGAGGCCAGGAGCTAACCCCACACTTATGAATTGAGACAATTTTCCCATTCCAGCACATAGCTCTTGCACATTTTGTTTCAAAATGAAATGGTGTTAAGGAGACCTTTGGGAAAGGAAATAAAAATTGCTCTTTTTTTTTTTTTTTTTTTTTTTTTTTTTTTTTTTTTTTTTTTTTCCTTTTTTGGTTTTCTTTTTGTTTGTTTTTTTCCCCCTATCCATCACTTCTTCTCAAGACCTCAAGTCCCAGGACATCCTGTCTGACACAGACCAGAGCTGGCCCCTTCAGGCTCTAAAGAAAGGCACAGCTTTGGGATTTCCAGGCAGAAGGTTCACTGGAAGGACCAGAGGAGGGGTTTTGTCCTTCCTAAGGAGGATGAGAAATTTTAAGAGAAACCTGGATGCTGGTTGCAAAGGAACTAAACTCTCTGAGGAGCAGGACAAACCCATGAATATTTTTCTTCTTGTGTCAGTGTTGATGGTGTTTTAACAAAGTATAATTTAATTTGAGAGTGTGCACAGCAGCTCACAATAGTGACAAGAATAAATGAGCCTTGGCATTTCATTCCAAGAGCAGTAGATGGGGAATCCATAGATGGGATATTGTGAAAACTGAGTTCCCTACAGGCCCCTCCTCTCCCTGTATTCATCTGAAACACTCATTTTTCAGCTCCCTGTTCTAACACAGGAACTGCCTCCCCTGACTCGCCAGGGAGCCACAACAACATGAGATCCTCAAATATTCCTGCATGTGAGCATCTCCTAAGCACTCAAAGATCATCCCTTTCTCCATACCCTCCCACAGAGGATAACAAGCCCCAAATCTACCTAAGGAACTCTCTCAAGAAGGAGGAAAGGAGGCGATCCCTCCACACCTTTTCATATTCCATAGGTAAAGGATCATGGGAGAAGAACATGCTGCAGCTAAATGTGCTTCTATTTCTGGAGATATTTCTCCACTTTATGATCATGTGTCACTTTGCTGTCCAGGCACCTCAGTAGTTAGAGCTGCCTTGTCTTCAAGCACAACTCTTTGAAGCCATCTGATGACCCCAAAGCCCCTCAATTTCAAAGTCAGTTTCTCTGCTCTGCTTGTTTTTCAGATGCGGTGAGAAAGAGGGATCCACCTCAGAGCCCAGTGACAGCAAATTGGCCCCTCTCGTCCCCACTCACGGCAGGCAGGAACAATCTGGAAATCATTGTCACCTTGTAAAAGTGGCCACTTATTTTGAGGACCCAGTAAGTCAGAGCCTGCTTCATACGTGGAGCTTGGCACAGCTTTCCTCCCAACTTTCCTATATGAAATTTTAGGCTTAACACCTTTTTTTCTGCGAAATTTGCTTTTGAGTGTTGAACTATTTTCCTGCTAAAGTTTGCCTCATGCTGAAATCTGAAAAGCAGAACTTTTTTGCTAAAAATGAATCACTGAGGTCAGAAAGTTTCTACAGACCTCATAAACTCCATGGTCCTAAGTGATTTAAGGCTACAGCCCTAGGACTGCTTTTGGGACAGTCTCTGACTGAACCAGAAATTTGGTTGGTCACTGCTCAGTTCCCTTTGGAGACTGTCACTTTAGGAGGTATTTCACAATTTGAGGTCCATTTCAAGATGGTTCTGACAGAAGCATCTACTGTGTTGTGAGGATTTTAGAGACAAAGGTGACTGCAGCAGTGGAGCTTTGCCTGCTGTGCACACGATGAAGCTGTGCAAGAGGGGACAGCGATCCCCTCCTTTGCCTCTCTCCTCCATCTCTGGCCCTCAGCATCTTGACTGACCTCCCAAGCCATGCTCATATTGCTCCTCAACAGAGCACTGCAAGCTCATTGTCACAAATCTTCCACCATTTGCCTCTAAATCCCCCTCCCCTCCCAGCTGGAAGGTGACATCCTCACCTCGCACATGGGGATGCACCCGCCCCAGCGCAGCCACCTGGGGGCCAGCAGCCACTCAGGATGCCAGGGCTGTGGTTTCCAGCGCAGCAAAAATAACATCAGGGCTATCAACCTATTTCAGGACCGTTCCCTCACGCAGGGCTGCCCGGCCAAACTATTCCAGGCTGCTACTGTACAGGCTGATGGACGCTGCCTGCGTGTGCCCTGCATACTGTACATTCCCTTGTAAGGGCTTGCCCCATTCCCTGCTCTGCTCCGAGGTGTCATCTGGCCTTTTGCCCCACACCTGCTGGCAGAAAGGTCCCCACAACGCCCACTCTTGAAATCCCTCTCCCAAGGCTTTCCTGGGAGCTCCCTGGCAGGATACAATGGCTTTGAGCAAAAGGAGGTGCTCCCAGGGCACCAGAGCTGAGATGCTGTGTTGTGGTCCTGGGGTGCTGGAACACGGTTCTCTGCTCATGCAGAAGCCATGCTTCTCTGTAGGATACTCTTTTAAACCCACTCTTCTTTACTAGGTCCTCTGCAGTGAGCCAGGGCCTGGGAACAGGGTGTGAGAGGAGGGAGGGTGATGTGAGAGCCAGGTTCAGCACGGGTCCCCAGCTCAGCTATCCATCAGAGATCCTAGAGCTGGAGCTTTGCTCAGGGTTTATCATCACTGAGACCAGCAACCCGTAACAGCCACCCCAAACCTTCACAAGGCTCCCAGGGGCACTTTGATCTTCGCTGAGGAACAGGATGGCAGCAAGCTGGGCTGGTGTTAACACCTTGGGAGAGGGGATTCTGGGCCTCACCAAGGTCTGCAAGGATGAGCATTATTAATGAGGGAGTCTTGAGAGAAATGGGCAAAAATAATGGATAGTGGGCTTTAAAAGTGTCAAGAGGGCTGAGGACTGGGGACTGGAGTCATCTGTATTTTTAGTAAGATGTCTCACTGTTCTGTGTTTGCTTTACAGCCTGTGGAGACAATTCAAACCTTAGGTCTAGAGCAACTAATCTCTATTGACTTCAGAGGGAACTGAGATGCTGCTTCAAAGTTAAGGACCTGAGCTAGTGGGTGAAGCTAAGCTGAAACCTTCAGTTTAGCACCAGAGAGCTCCTACATGAACATCCCTGTAACAGAGATATCTGAGGATGCTGACCTGTGGAAAAACCCTCGAGACCAGGGAGGAGCTGCAATCTCCACAGCAAACCAGTTGCAGGTCCTCTCTGTTGAATGGAGGGGGGTTGTTATATCCAAAATTACTGCCATGGCAGTGTCATAGTATCATAGAATCATAGAATCATAGAATCATAGAATCATAGGATCATAGAATCATAGAATCATAGAATCATAGGATCATAGAATATGCTGAGTTGGAAGGAACCCACAAAGATCATTGAGTCCAATGCCTGGCCCTGCACAGGAGACAAGAGTCACACGATGTACTTGAGAACACCGTGCAAACACTTCTTGACCTCTGTCAGGTGGGTGCTGTGACCATTTTCCTGTTGGAGACTCTTCCAGTGCCCAGTCACCCTCTGGGGTGGTGCCCACCCACCCTTTTTTCTAATCTCCAACCTAAACCTCCCCTGACACAGCTTCAGGCCATTCCTTGGGTCCTGTCACTGTCACCAGAGAGAAGGGATCAGTGTCTGTCCCTCCTCTTCTCCTCATGAGGAATTTGTAACTGCACTGAGGTCTCCCCTCAGTCTCCTCCAGACTGAACAGGCCAAGTGCCCTCAGTCTCTCCTCAGCCTCCTCTCAAAGCCCTTCACCATCTCTCCCAGCTGAGCTTTCCAAGGGAACATCTCTCACAGTCTGCATCCTCCAGAGATACTGGGCACCTGATAGACACATAACAGGAACACTTTTCAGTGCTTAATTCAAAATTCACATCCCTCAAATCCTCCCAGCTGCTGTTTACTCCTAGAAATACCTGAGATTTGTACAGACCACAGCTCCCACCAGCAGGGGCCTTTCTGCCTGTTAGTGGGCAGTGTCTTTCCCTGTATCACTGGAGTTTTCTACTTCCTTTTTACTCCTGCTTTAATGGAATAAAATATTTAAATATCCAGTTTAAAAATGAACATGGTTCTCACCATGTGAGGCTCACCAAGAGCAGCATGAGCAGAAAGAAAAGCACACTAGAAATACCTGGTTTGCCACAGTACTTGCAAGAGAGTCAAGACACATTTTGACATTGCTCATTTTGACTTTGCTCATTTTGACATTGCTCATTTTGACTTTGCTCATTTTGACTTTGCTCATTTCTCACACTGCACTCAAAGAAAGTCATGGTGCTGGAAAGTGTTTGGGTTTTGTTCTGGAAAGGGATCCCTCATCCATGGCTCAGCAGCCGTGAGAACACTTGTCCCAGGAGGCACCAAACACCTGCCCAGAGCAACAGGAGCAGATGGGGCAATGTGCAGAGGCGACCTTGCAGCAGGAGATGCTGCTCCAGCCAGTCACCACAGTCACCTCACACTCATTTCTGAGGAGCTGACTGTGTGACTAACCAACACTGAAACATGAGATTTTGTATTTTAAGGAGCACTATTTGCTGCAGAACCTCCTTCATGTTTTCAATGGAATCATTCTGCTTGAGGCAGAAGAGACCTTAATGATCACCAGGTCCAACACCCCTGCCATGGACAGGGATGACACCCACCAGACCAGGTTGCTCCAAGTCCCATCCAACCCATCCTTGAACACTTCCAGGAATGGGGCATCCACAACTTCTTTGGGCAACCAGTCCCCATGCCTCACCAACCCCACACATGGGGTTAAACCAATAAGGAGAATTCAGCTTTCAAAACCAACAGAAGCTCTGCAGATTTTAAGCAGTAATGTGTCTCTGCTGTCTCTGCAATGTTCCAGACAGGCACAACCTTCAGTCAAAAGCACTGCTCAGCACTGGGCACCTTCAAAAGCTCACACAGCAATCCCACTGCCCTACTGCCTCATACTGGGAGGAACCACTTTGTAAAATCTGGAAGCTGTTCCCTTGACCCATCAGATAAGGCTGCTGCAGGATCCAATTTCTCAGCAACGCTCCTGGCCAGCAAAAAAAGCAATTCCTGCAGTAGCCCAGCCTGATAAAACTGCTGCTAGATTCCTCCCTTTTTGGCTGAAGATTTAATTTGAGATCTAATATCCCACTGTGCACTCCCCCAGACTTCCAAAATGCTCTTCTCTAAACAACCTTCCCGTCTCGTGCTGCCAGGCTTTGCACATCTGGACTCCAGACCTCATTGTCACTGACCCAGGACTCACCATAGCTCTCCTCCTCCGGCTCAAAATTAAACACATACAGTACCCCTGATCTGAGCACAGCCCTTCTGCCAGGTGGTATCAGCATCCCACAGGGCCAGGTCCAAGAACTCACGTTTGCTTTTATAACAAAACAGCCCTGGCTGAAGGTACCCTTACCAAATTCCTGGGAACCCCACAAAACCTCAGCTGTGTCCTCAGTAATTCCTACAGCCTCTCCACCCACATCAGTCTGAGGATGAAATCAGAGGAAATCTGTTATTTGGCTCCTTGTTTCTGCTGAAGATGGAAAAGCCTGCAAATAGCCCATGGAAACAGTCTGAAATTGCACCCCCTCAGAAGCACCAGCAGTCACCAGGTGAGTCCCCACCAGTGGGAAGCCTCTGCAGGTGAACACACTGGTGAGTGAATTTCTGTTCAATGAACCATTTTGGAGCACAGGGCAATTAGGATCAGGTCACAGGGGCCAGGCTGTCCCCAGTCCTGCAGGAAGTGCCAGAACCACCCTCTCCTTCCCTCTGCTTTACGTATTTCAGAGGAAGGTACCCAGCTCCATACCTGCTGTGTGCAGGGTGTCTTCTGACTGTATATCACCCTGCCCAGAGGCATCACACTGACATCTCGGAGCTGTAAGTCCTTAGGATGACACAGGACCACAGGAAGAAAAGAAAGGTCCATGTCATACAGCTGCTTTGCTCTAAAATAACAACCTACCCTTGCTCCATACTGTATCCTGCAACCAGCTGTGAATTTGAGTGAAGCTTCTGGTGACCTTCAGGGTGTCACTAGAAAGGTTCCATGCAATAAACTTCTGGCACTAAAACACTTTCTTTTGTCTCACCAAGAGGAATCACTTAGCTTGTGGAGCTTGGCTCCCTCCAGACATCCAGCTCGTTCCAGCAGAGAAACTCTCCAGGTGCATTTTGCCCTGCTCCTGTTTGAGGAGAACATCATCTTCTCCATCTTCTGCTCTGAATCACCAGGTGTAAATCAGCAGTAATGATTCCCACCTGGAAGAGTCTGGGGGAAACAGACTGGACAGATGTTCTGCTTTCAGAAGACAGCAAGTGATATATCTGTAAGAGCAACAGGCACGGTCAGAGAAGTGAGGCTGCTATTAGCAACCCTTGGAGGGAAGGGTCAGGACCAGCTACTGTCAATTTGATGCTCTCAAGCAGTAGGAAGAAGCACAGGGAGATCTGAACCCCTCCTTCAAAAGTTCCTTCCTCTGGTATCACCTAACCTGACCCTTGCCGTATTAAAAATGTAATTTTTGCTCAATTCTTGAATTCCAAGGTCCCATCCATCTCTGAACACTGTGATGGGTGCCAGGACCATGTCCTGCACATGTGTCTCTCCTCTTTAGCAAACACCCAGAGTATCTCAGTGCATCTGGTGTTGACAAGATGGGCTCTGACTTTGGAGAGCTCTTGGGTGCCAGAATGACAGCGCTGAAGAATGAGATCTTCTGCTGCTGGAACGGGCATGTGTTCAACAATGACTCAGGACAGGAAAATGCCACTTACTGAAACTCCAATACTTGTTTCTCAACCAGCCAAAGCTCTTGGAGGTCTCCCATCTAAATGCTAACCAGGCCTGGAGCTGCATGTCTTTTGAGACCTCACAAGAGCAGCTGCAGTATAAGGAGGACACTGCAGTATTCAGGGCAAACCAGGAGACAGGCAAATTGTAGAAAGATCCTCCTGGAATTTTTTTAATAGGTTAATATTGAATGCTGTATTTCAGCTGTCCTGCTTCAAATTTCACTGATCAGTGAGCTGCTGGGCAAAACACACAGGTTTTGTTGGTGCATATTGGTGCCTGAGTGCAATGCTTTGAGGCACAGAGTCTGTGAGCAGGGAATCTAAAGGGAGGAGGAGGGGGCTAGTCAAAGAAAAAAATATATGATGTTATTACGTTTATGCATATGGTAGGGTGGCAGTTTTCTCCTGCCATCATCTTCCAAGGTCTCGGTCTGCAATCTGCTCTCAGTGTTCTTGTTCGAGCAAAAATCCACGGCCAGAACATGGGATCGCATCTGCGTTCTCCCGCAGCCCACACCGAAACACGGATTCGAAATAAACTATGCCAAAAAGAGAATTCCTCCCTAAGAATTGTGCGAGGATTAGCGTATTGCAGGGATCTCTTTAAACCCTTCCTCCCCCGACAGCCCACCCTAGCGAAGACCCACACGGAGCTCAGGTTTGACGGGCCGGAGCCGCGGGCGCTGCCGGCCCCGGGGAAAACGGGAGACGGAGCCCTGGCCCCGCCAGCCCGGCCTCCTCCAGCCAAGCACGGGGCTTCTGCTCCGGCGTCACTGGCCCGGGACAGGAGCAGAACAGCGCTCGGAGTAGGCTGTGCTTCCACCCGTGCTTGCCCGCATCGGTCCGTCCGTCCGTCCGTCCGTCCGTCCGTCGGTGTGTCGCTGCCCTCTGCCGGGGAGCGCGGCGGCCGCTGCGCGCTCACCGAGCCCAGACTGAGCGGCGT
This sequence comes from Hirundo rustica, assembly GCF_015227805.2. NCBI lineage: Eukaryota > Metazoa > Chordata > Aves > Passeriformes > Hirundinidae > Hirundo > Hirundo rustica. The sequence goes on along the minus strand of NC_053454.1, from coordinate 5,367,684 downwards.
CGGGTCCGGCTGCGGCCGCGGCTGCCGAGGGGAGGATGCGAACCTGCCGCTGCTCTCGGGCGGGCTTTGGCTCCCTCCTGCCGCGCGCAGAGGCGATGAAACCCGAACCGGAGCGGAGAGAGACGCCGCGATGCCGAGGCACCCGCACACAAAAGCTTGCTCAGATGAGGCAGATACCTGTGGCACCCATAAATTAAAACCATGCTGAGCAGTGCAAAACTAGTAATAACTTCCCTTGAACCACAATATAAGTTTATTTAAACAGCGCAGCAAGCAAGAGCATGTGGGTGCTTTCTAGCGCTGATGACACAGCCAGGCAATTTCTCATTTATCTGTACTGTGATTACAAAAAAAGGCAGACAGAGATGATGTAGGTGTGCTTAGGAGGCATCCTGGTAACAAATGTTGCCAGAGGGAAGCCAAGATAAACACAAGGGACTACAAAAAGGCAGAGCATCCCCTCAAAATACGTGGAAGTTGGCTGATAAAACAATAACAAATAAGTAAACCGTATTAGGAGCAGAGGAGCACACCACCATCATCACCCTTCCCCTTTATGGGACTGGGCAGTAGCAAATCAGACATAAACTGGAAAATAGAGGACAAAAGAAAACAGATTGGTTCTGACTTGATCCCTCAAGCCTGGCCACTTTGACCTCGGTGGCTGGGAGCCACCAAGCCTGCGTCCACCAGTGCTCACTGCGCAGCACTCACCAGCTGTGTGTTTTTACACTGATGTGTTGGGGATTGCTGGAGAATGACCATTGGATGGATGGATGGATGGATGGATGGATGGATGTGACAGTTTTGGCTTCTTTTATTTTCTGCTAAGATTAGGATAAATAATACTTGGGAAACGCCAAGCTTGAATTTGGACTTGGAATGTTTATTATCTCTTATTTATTTACAGTATTTACAGGCTCATGAGACGTGATCTTAACCAGCATGCTAGGGAAATGAGGTAAAATGGAGCCCTTCTAACTCTTTCCAAGGTTATTTAGGCAGTCATTCCCCAATATCAAGGTGACACCTATATTATTTATACTTCCAACCCAATAATGACCACCCAAGGCCCACAGTGCAGACCTTTCTCACCCAGTTACAGAAAATCACCCAAACCCATGAAGAAGAAGGAAGAAGGTAAAGAAGAAAGGCTCAGACAACACCCCAAATCCTTCATCTTGACTCATAGGTATTACTGCACACTAAAATCTTAAATCTAAGTTTCTAGAATTCCAACAGATGAATGGATGGATGGATGGATGGATGGATGGATGGATGGATGGATGGACTGATTCATGCGCAACACAAAGCTCTGCTAGGAAAGGACTATAACCTCTTGAACATGAGGGCCTCCTCCTAAACTCTAAGCACAAAAGAGCAGCTAAGGCCTGAAAGCACTGTTCAGTTCTGCTTCAAAACCTGCCAGAAAAATCCCTTATGAGTCCGGACTAGCGCTGTGATCCATACAAATATCCGACCTCCCTTTGAATTTTGCTAAGTGCCTGGATTCAGCAATACTCCTCAGCAACACGTTCCAGAAAATGATTGCACTTTCCATGAGAAAACTCTGTGCAGATGCTCCTTGAATGAGGTGTGTGACATAAAAAACACATCAATACAATCACATAAAACAGTGGGAGATCCTGACTTTGGAGAGCAGAGCAACAGCTCATCTCAGAAAGGAAATCCTTGATGCTGGGGCCAGGTCCTCAGCCTGGATTTTTCCTAAGCTCTGCACTTCTCTAACCACACAGCCTGGGAAGCACTGTAATTGATAAAAAAGTGAAACCCACTTCTTTTCAGCTCCTCACCCCTCCTTTTCATCTGGAAGGAGGCTATTTCAAAGCTGAGCTCCAGGATGTAAAGGCCACAAATTTGGGTAGTGATCAATGGAAAGTCTATCTGAGGATGTGATGGAAAAGAAGTGCATTCACATAGGGAAATCTGGCATCAGTAGAAGCAGCAAATGAGACAGAGAAAAAGATTTCCTCTCTCTTGGGGGAAAAAGAACCAGAGCTATCCCAGCAACTTTTATGGACTACAGTCCTGTAGCCAAACCTGGAATCTCCTGGCTGCTGCAAAGGACTTTCTGATATTCCCCCAATACACCTATTGAAATAGTGTTTCATACACTCCACTTGTCTCTTTTGACTTGTGTCCACCTAGCTTTGTCTGTTGGAAGAGAAACAGAGCCAATGGCAAGCGAGGCTGTGCAAGGAGAGTGTGACTGTCCACAGGATTTCCCTTCAGGAAGGGCTTTGGAGGAGAAGCAGCACAAGCTGGATAACCACAGCAGTGAGGGCATTAGTGAGCATACATCCACTTCTGCTGATCCTTCCACTCCTTCCAGCTCAACCCAGAGATGAGGCTGGGCTGTGTTTCCTAACCCTAACGTGATTCCTTGCTCGTCGCTACCAAGGAAGCCATCAAATCCATCAGCTCCGTCTGGTGAGGATGAAACCCTTGCCTGTAAAGATTCCCTGCTGAAATTCCAAGCATCCTCTTTTCCAACAAATTGAAAAACCCCACGGATCATGCTTCTATAATCCTAAATTCACTCCTAAAACTGCACCTGTAAAAGCCAAAGTTAGAAGGTCTGTGAGCAGCAGGATTGAGCAAGCCTGGATTCCCACCAAGTATCGCAGCCAGAGCTGGCAGGATGAAACTGGGTGGGAAATTACTTACCTTTATTTCTTCCCTGCCCAGGCAGAGATTTTTACATTGTTTATGAACTTGTAATACCTTTAACAACTCTCCCCATATGTGAAGTTTATTTTAAAATGGCCATGAGCTAGTTGCGGGCCCAGCAGGCAGAGGTCACAGTGTTATAATCTTTATTTCTTCAGTAAACCTAATGAAAAAAAGGAAGGAACACTTGTCATTCAGCTTACCAATGACTTGTTCAAGGACAAAGTGAAAGCCAGATGTAGGCTACAGCAAAAGCAACATGCTGAGTGGCAGCCACATCCCCTCTGCCCTGCCCTGCCCTGCCTGCGGTGGGCATCCCTGCCTGCAGGCACATCAGCAAAAAGCAAACTGCTCTCATATTAGAATTGGAACCCAGCCCAAGAGTCCCAGCTCAGCCTGGGCTCACAGACATCAGAAAACAAAAAGCAAACAAACAGAACAACAACAAAAAACCCCAACAATAAAATCCCTAAAACCCAAACAAACAAACAGAACCAAAACCAAACCCAGAAACAACCCAAATTCGACCTGCTAAAAGGCCCATCTGTTTAAAACTTCCCCTAGTGTTCTCCAAAGGTTGGAAGTATTCCACGGTTCTCCAACAGGAATGCAGTGCTGGACCTGCAGGTGCTCCTGGAGCAATGTCTGTACACAGCAGCTGGATAAAGGGCCTCAACACTCAGCTGCCTCCATGTTTCTGGATAAGAATCCACATTCTTGTCCTCCCTCTTTCCAGGGAGCTGGTGACACAAGGGGTGACTGCAGGCTTGCAGTTTCAGCTCCCGGGGTATTGTGCATGTTACATCTCCCTGTGACGTTCCTATTCCCATCTTCCACACTGCCCTTCTTTGAGATGATGATTTGAACACCATTCACTTCTTGCCTAGCAGCTAGCACAGGTGGGGAAAAAAGGCAGAACCAGAATCAAATCCCTCCAGGTGCTTGATGGTTGCCAGTGGCTGGGTCGAACATCAGGATCTCTTCACAGATACATCAGGAAGTTGTACAACCAGGTGTGATCATTTTATGGCAACTCTGTCCTTTGTGGACTGCAGAGGGAATTGACAGCAAAGCTCTGATCTGGAAATGTTGTTTGGACAGAGAGCAGCGGTGCTCTCCTTGTCTGGCCTGCACATGCTTAGGATTTGGCTTAGGGTTAAAGAGGATGAGACCTCCAAGCAACATCGACTGCAGTGGGGCCCCAAAAGATGTCATTGCACGGCCTTAACCCTGCAGCCATCAGCAGCGGCCAGCAAAGCAGTCCAGAATGGGGGAGGAGACCTCACTGTCACATGGGCTGGATCAGGGACAGGCTACATCCCCTAATAAGAGTCAGAACAGGCTCACAAGACTAGCTAAGGGGCCAAGAACAAGTCATGCTTGCAAGTATATCCCAAAACAAGAGCAGGAGTGGTATGCATACAATCCCTTCAGAGTCAAGGATTGGGCTGAGGGTCAGAGATAAGCAGAGCTTGGGAAAAAATCCTTGAGATTTCCAGGCCAGTGTCCTAACCAGTTGTGTTTTACTCCTCTTTCTCCCTTCACTGATACAGTGGTCAGAAAACTTGGAGAAGAGACCAAGCAGAGGCTCTTCAAACGCAAGGAAGAGATTCCCCAGGGACATCAGACACGGCAGAAGCAGCTGCAGTGGCTATTGCCGGGTGGGCTCACACCCCGCTGGGGCCATCAATCGGTGCAGCTCCCAGCTGTGCAAGTTTGTGCCTGCCAAGCACCCACCCCTCCCCTCCCTTGGGTGGCCTCAGGTGTGTGTTGTCCACAGACCGAAGCGCATCTCCCCCCCGTGCCACCCCGCCCCACCCGTGCTGCGGGTTTCGCTGCAGCTCCTCCCGCTGCCACCGCTGCTGCAGGTGCAAGGAGCAGCTGAAGCAAAATGCCAGCTGAGCGTGCAATGAGCCACGGAGCAAATCCTCCCTGGACGGGTTGCAGGCAGGATTTCACAGGGAAGTGTTTTACAGTGTCAGGGTCGATTACATCCTTTGGCTCCAACCGGCTTCTCCAGATTTCACACACATTATTTTCACAGGAGGAGAGAGAAATTAAATGGAAGTGCAGAGAACCGGTTTCCTGCATTTTTTTTGAGCCTTCTCTTTATTTCTGCACAATGGGGAACCTCTTTTGTCCCCAGACCTCCTCTCTCCTAAGCTGACATTCCCAATCACCACTCAGTAAGGTAGGTAAGTTTTAGCCCCAGTGCTCAAACTGGAGACACAACTCCAACTAAATAACAACCTCTGCAAGCTGATAAGGTGCTTTTTCCAAGACTGTATCTTTTAAATCAGTCTGGGAGATGCTCTAATTTCAGCCATGGTGGGGTTCAGCTTGCAGCTCCTTCTGAATCAAGGACTTGCATTCCCTCCCCAGCTTTAGCTACAGGGAAGAGTCTGTCCTTACGCCTATGGCTTTTTCACACTATGCCCTATAAGGAAAGAGCCAAAATGCCTCAGGAGCAAGTAACCACAGCCCCAATATCAGTGTCTAATATCATCCATCGAATCAAAAGGGCAAAAAGAGAGGCTGGAAAGAACACTCCCTTCCTCCCCCAGGGCAGCTAAATCCATCCCCTGCCCACAGTGGGATCAGCTGCAGCTGAAACAGTCCTGGCTGGAGCTTAACCAATCCAGCCTTCAAACTTTCCGGCGCTGGAAAGCCTCCCAGCACAATTCACACTAATGCTTCTCTAATCTCGTGTTAGAAAAAAACCTGCTCATTGAACCTAAACCTCCCAGGATGCTTTTCTTCTCCGTTACTTCTTGTCTTTTCCCCAGCTATGCAGAGGGAAGAAGGTAATCACTGCTCTGAAGGTAATCACTGCCTCTGCTATTGACCCTTTGCATGGTCTTCTCTGGACTGGCTGGTCTCTGCGTGTCCAAGTGTCCTCGCCAGCCACGTTTTCAGAGATCTCGGGATTTTTGCTGCCCTCCAAATTTCTCTGGTGACATGAGAGAGTTGACTCAGGCTGGACAGACCTCCGTGCATCACCCCAGCTCCCGGGGAAACGGAACGACCAACAACCCGTGGAGCGATGCTCCCTCTGCAGCTGGAGGCTGCTCCTATCCACAGAGCTGTACAAACGAAGGAATAAGATTCCTTATCTTGAGCTCCACTTGCGCGCTAAGCAAGGAAAGGGACTCATTCCCACGCCCTTCCCTTCAGGCTTACATCCCAGCAGCAGCCCACGTGTGTTGCGGTTTTGTTGAGGATTTTTCCTGTTTTGATGCCTCGGTGCAGCCGCGGCCGGGGAGGTTCGGGCGGAGCCCGTGCGCATCCCGGTGCGGCACTAGATGGGGCTGCGCTCCCGCTCCTGGTGCCCCTGCAGATGGAAAATGCTTCCCAGAGCTTCACCTGGGAGCTGAGCGCAAGCTGCATCTGCTAACCGAGGGGAGCCCCTCCTTGGAGCTGCTTTCATGGGCGTTTCACCTCATCTGCTTTTATACCACCGCGTAAAATTCAGCAGCTCTTGTCTGCGAGCTCCCAGGTCGGCTGTCAGGCACGGGGAGAGCTTTTTGGTAGCCAGGTATTTAAAATCATTGAAATTTCTAACGCAGCCTGAGCTGTTAGAAGCAGTGGGTTCCAGCCCAAGCCATCCCTCAAGCCGCAGAGCTACAAACTCACATTCTGTTCCCTTCATCTGTGTAGGCATGAACACAGCAAAACCTGTATCTAGTGATAGTCCTAAATTCCCCATCTTCTGAGACAAAGTCTCCCTTGATGCTCTGAGAGATGGACCAAGGTACCTGAGAACTGCTGAGGGCCTTGGGTGTCCAGCTGCACCTGTGTCCCCTGCCTGGCACAAATCAGTCGAAATGAGGTTTTCAAGAAGAGCTGAGAGCACAGGTTAGGTGCTAGATGGGTCAGAGAGTAGGCTTAGAAATGAAATCTGATAAAACCAGGCAGCAGAAGTGGTGACAGGGTTCAGACTCTCATGACCATGCAGAAAAAAACTCTTTGGGGTTTTGAGCTAAGCCATGATCTGACCCAGTTATCTGCTTCTATAATTAGGAAAGGACTTGCTTAAAAACAGCCCCAGACCTCTCTACCCAGCCATAAAACTTGGTAAATATAAAAGCATAAAAATGCTCATGGTTATCTTGTTACTCAGTGATAGCACAAACCAACTCTTCTTTCTTTGAGAAGATTTTGCATTAAAAAGGCACAATATGAACAACTGTGGTAACCTGTATCCTTCTTTCTTGGACAGAGCAGTACAGTGGGGTCATAAAACTGCACAGGACCCATATCCTGATCTTTTCCTACAGGTACAGTAACACCAAGCCCTGAAAAGCCACACCAGCTGCTTTTCATGAGCTTCTGCTCTCCTCAGTGGGAAGGAAAAGCTGGCCGGAAATTTCTGTTGAGCTATTTTGTGGTCATTTATCTTGCAGCAGCATGAGAGGCCCAAGCACACGGTGACACAGAGGGTTGATTCTGGCAGCTGCAGAAGTGCTGCAAACATTCCTAAAGCTGCACTCAGGTGGTCAGATGAGATGTGTGTGTAGTCCTGCCTCTCCACACCTGCTTATCCCAAACCTCTTCCCCACCAAATCCCTTCCCCCACGTCCTTTTCTCAGGTTTCTCTGCTGCAGCCACTTAACCCAGCAGCCAATGCCTTCACATCACTTGAATACAAAACTTCTTTGCAGCTTCTCTGTCTGCTCCACCAGGTCCTTATATCTCATCCTTAATAGCCTAAGCTTCTGCAAAATAGCTTTGTTTGGGGTTTTATAAGCTGAGATCAGGTAGAAAAAGGCTGAGAAAAGGGGGAAATTTGCAAATAGCAGTGTTTCTGCTTCCCTCCAGACTGGCTTATAAGCTGAAGGCCCAAGCTAGGGCTCAAGACTTCCTTGAGCTACAGAATAATTATTTTAGCTACACAGCAGGAACACAAAGATCACTGGGAAGGAAGTGTCTGATGCTCAGCACCGCCACAGCTGCTTGGATTCCCGATTTTCCTTTTTCAGAGAGCTTGTGGAAAATGGGTTTTTCTGCAACTTGCCCACCACATTCTACTTGAGCCTTGGCAGCCTCTTGTAACAGCAGCTCCAGTGCCCGAGTACTGCCACAGCAAGGAAATGCCTCCTCGCAAAGGCCAGGGCTCCTCGCTGCCCACGAGGAGGGAGCAAGGATGGCTGCCCGGAACAAGAAGGCTTTGTTCTGCTCTATGGCACATGCAGGAACTTGGGAAGAAGTTGGTTTTGGCCTGAACACAGGAGAGGGAGGCTGTGAAAACAAATGACGAGACAGATGACCCCAAAGGGAGGTAAACTACGTACGTTCAGCCCTGCTCAACTCTCCGAGCGTGAGCAGCTTTAATTCCAGTTCATGGGACAGAAAACACAAGTGTTGACAGGCATCAGGATTTCAGTCAAGATTCAGTCACAGGCAGGTTTGGGGTTTTTTGCTAAACCACAAAGAGGTGATGCACAAGTGCTTGGAAAAGGACAAAAGGGTAACTCTGCTGGAGCAAGCACTCCCCCACTTGAAAACCCAGTGCTGGCAATTCCTGGCTTTTCACATCCACATAAACCACGGGAGCAGTCATAGCACAGTTGATTTAACACCTGCCTACTACCTCGACCATCAGAGCAGCCACTGATGCTGCCATGTCTTTGAGAAAGTGAACCACAAGTGACAGTTTAGACTGCAGCTTGTGAGGAACACATCCTAGGGCCACCCTGCAAAAGATCCCTCGTCATCCTTCAAGGAAGGCATCTTCTTATCCTCTTCTAAATTAGTTTTGTTGCTTTAAGCACACAGGTGGAATCAGCTGTACAGAGAGGAGCAAGGAATACAGGTAGAGCTGGAACAGAAGGATTCCCTCATGGCAAGGTGCAGGTCCAACACCAGCACAGAGCTATGAGCCACTGCAACTCCTTCCCAGGGAATGGTGGGGAGGATTACACATCTGCTGAACAAGCTGAGTTAGAAGGGACTCACAAGGATCATCCAGTCCCTCTCCTGGCCCTGCACAGCACCATCCCCCAGAGTCACAGCCTGTGCCCGAGAGCATTGTCCAAACACTCCCTGAGCTCTGCCAGGCTGGTGCTGTGACCACTGCCCTGGGGAGCCTGTTCAGTGCCCAGACACCCTCTGGGGGAAGAACCTTTTCCTAAGCTGGTAAAATCAAGCATTTGTACACAACCTTGCTGCTGGCAGGCTGGAGGAAGGAAGGCACAGCATCACATCTGAGCTGGTCTTAACAGAGGTGCTGCTCTTCCTTCATCCTCCCTTGGTATTGGCGAGAGGATCAGACTCACTCTACAACAGCTGCCTGCTGCAGTGCCCTCCCATTCCCTGCAGGAATTTCAACTGCAGCACAAGAGCTGGAGCTATCAACACGCATCCATGCACTGGAGAGGTTGAACTCTCCTCAGTTCTTTATCAGCATCTCAACAGTCCCTAGGAGTTTAGTACCCAGTTTTGGTGCCAACCCATTACAGGGCTGCAGTCACCGTTTTTGGCACTTCCCCACACCACAGTCAGGCAGCTCTTCACGTCTCCTTGTGCAACTTCCTGCATGCACAGGAACCATGAAAAAATTCAGCACCAGAATAGATAAGGCAGATCCCTGGCCACGAAAGCTCTTACAAAGAGAGTTACAAGGAAGAATTCAAAGCAGAACACAATGGCTTTATCACAGCTCCCAAACTCTTCAGTGACTTTTTAACCAAACACTATTAAGGCCTATTTACAAAGGACGATGCAGATTCTTTGCAAAGCATAAACCTGTGAAACGGTAACAGAACAGAGTTTTGTTCTTATCTCACTTCCAGCAAGGCTGAGGCACAGATCAGAAGCTGCAGTGTTTACACCACTGTAGGGGATACACACCCCTGATTTTAAGGCAAATGCTATAACCCAGTCCAAAATATTCTCATCTGCATTAACTTCAAAATCTTTGCTCAGTGTTGAGAGGGTTTCTCTCTTCCAAGCACCAGACAGATAATTCCACTGACAGGCATTAAAAAGGCATAAATGAACCGAGAAAAAGTTACCAGCTACCATCTCCCCTGTTTGGGGGTATGTGGATTGCACCAAGACTTTTAACTTGATTAGCAGGACATGTAAAATCCATAATAAAGGGAGGGAGAACAAAGGGCAAACAGAGACATATATAAATAGAAAGTGGTTTCATCAGTTTATTGCTTTTTGCTGCCATTTCACAGAGTGTCAAGTCTGCACAGACTACCATGGAGAACAAGGTTTTACCACAAGCCATAAAACAGGCAGGAAATAGAATCCTACATCCACACAATTTGCAATTCTGACAGTAAATACAGCATCTCCAAAAGGCTATGGGCATTTACATTACTCAACTGATTGTTTTTAAGTTGCTGAACAAAACAAAGTGGTGAGGGTCAAGGTGCTCAGAAACACAGACTTGTGGTGTATTCAAGATATCCTCCAAACACACACATTCTGAAATCTTCCAAAATTTCATTAATACTAAATGAAATTAAGGTATTCTGCTTCCAGTTTTAAATACCAGGAGAAAATAGTTACCACATTTTAATATATTAACTAAAGGCCTATTTGTATAAAATTCTTCACATATGAAATATTTTTAAATTAAATAACATACTTACAAAAAAAAAAAAAAAAAAAAAGGAAAAAACCCACAAAAAACAAACAACCAAACAAAAAAACCTAGAAATTTATTGCTAGTATAAAAATTAATGCTTTTCATGGAGGAGGAAGCTAAATTAATATTATTGCTATGAACACAGACAGTGCCAGACACAAGAATTCCTGATTTTCAAATTTGTTCAGCCGCCACAACTGACTTTAAAGGATGTGTAGACATGTGGGACTTAGGAAAGATGAGGTCCAAAACTTTTTTCAGTTATGCTTTATGATCTGATGTCCTTTTACTGCCTCCTAGTATAACAGTAAGCATCAGTCTGCTGCTCCTGCATTGTAACATTATCATTCATTGCATTTTATCTCCATGGAATAAAATCCCAAAACACAACCACCCTAATCTTGTATTTTCACACAATTATTTGTAAAATTTGGAACTACAACTTCATTTGAATCTTTGGCCATAACACAGTGGGAACCTTCACCATGTGAAGAGTCCATGACTATGAACCATGTTTCTGGAGCAACCTTTGATTGATTTGTTGACAAGCTTTCACATACTGTAGATTGAGTAACAACACGCCTTAGTGTAAACAGTCACACCTGATACTCTATCAATAACAAAAATATTAACATAAAAACTTGCTTACAGATTTGCACAGCCCAGTGCCTTTGCAGCGCACTGATTTCCACCCCCAAGAACATACATCTATAGCTCTCTTTTCTCTTTTTGTTTCTTAAGTTTGCTGGTTTCAGCAGTTATCTACATTGGTATTAGATTATGCTACTTTCTTAAAGTGATTTTCTTCTTAACTTATACACTCACCCAATTACTGATTTGGAGGAAAACCAAAAACTCTACCTCTCCAATTAAATAGTCAATACTGGACTTCACAAGGGTTATCAGCATTGCAAACTATTAAGGTGACAATATCTATAATTAATTACCTAAGAATCATAAAACTGTAGCCTAGTCAGAGATTTTAGGATTGCTAAACAATTGATACAAACTAGTGTTTTATAGAACCAGCAATTCCCAAGTCACTCAAAAAATAAATTTTAAAGAAGGGGCAGATTTTGTATTAATGCTACTTCTTTAATTGGGGTAGCTGAATCCTGCTGCAAATCTTCTAGTTAGAAACATTTAGGAGGGTCTTCAGTAATGGAAATAACAAATGACCTGGTTTGGGTTAAAGCTTCCTCCTGTCTAAATCCTCTCCTAGAGTGCCCTGGGCCCCAAAAGCGCTTCACAAAGCAGGATTCTAACCTAAAACATTAACACATCAATGGTTTTAATATCAATCATGAACATCAAAGTATTGACTACTCAGTTATTGCCACAACAATTCCTATTCCTTGAACTCCACTCCTACATTTGTCCTTCACCCCCCAAAAAATGTATTAGCAAAAGAATATAAATATTTGAGGAGTAAATGCAATGCTCAAGTTCAAGACATGAAAAGACTTGAGAAGCATACGCCTTTCTTTTCATGGCATGCATGAAAAGGAGTCAAGACACCCAAGAACTGGATCAACAAAGACAGCAGATCAGGGGAAAATAACTCTTGTACACTGTTGGGGAATTCAGGCCAGCCATGTGCATTCCATATGCATCTGAAAACAAAAACCTGCTTTTATTCAGACAACTTGAAACATTAAATACTTTAAATGGATGTCTTTCAACTCTGAGTAATATGTACATAGCTATTCACAGAAATGTGCAAAGCAAAATCTGACAGGGAAATTAATTTAAAAGTCCGACAAGCTTGAACACGACATTAAAAAAGGCAGCAGGGACTCCACGTCCATTTCACATACACTTTAAAGAACTAAAGAGAGGGAAAGGGTTGATCCAGCTAAACCTCTGGAAATGTAACAAATCCCATCCATGCTGCAAGTCAGTCACTAGCTGTCTTTGCTGCAGAACTCACAGTGAATCCCTCCAGTGAGGTCTTTGATAACTTTTTCTTTGATCAGTTTTTGCAGGAATTTTGTTTCACCCGTCACATTGTGCATCGTTTGTTCTTTCATGGCAGCCATGCAGAGGTTGTTGTAATAGTGCAAAGGTGCGCTGGGCTGATCCAGGTCATATCCAAATCCTGCTAAGCTCACTTCATCACATAAATGCGTGGCCAGAACAACTGCTGTGACCCCAATCGTAGGTACGTTCTAAAAAGGGAGAAAAGTGAAACTTGCTCATTTCAAACATATTGTCCTTTACCAGGTTTATAAACACTTTATACAATTTAATGACTGTGTCTATTCCCTCTCCTCATTTAAAACTGAAATCAATTGAAACTACAACTAAAAATCAATTCAACGATCAAGTAAAACTAAAAACTCCAGGGCAAAATACTGACACAATTTAAGTATTTGGCTTTTGGCTGTCAACACTTTTTTTTTTATTGTGAAGGCAAGATGCCCTAACACTGTGTAGTTAAACTGCAAGTGAACCTTCACTTCAAACTGTCAAACAACTCCTGACACAGAGTTAAACTTGACATTTCTTGATGTACACTTATTTAAGTCTTGAGCAACAACAGCCTTTCTAACAGTATTCTTCACAATATGACTTTTTTTTCACTGAAAAACCCATGAAGAAGGCAAATTTACTATAGTACCATTAAGAGACTCTGCTTGGTATATTATGCAATTTTGATAAATGTGAGAAGATCCTTCAGGTATTTGTGCAATAATCTCAAGCGCTTTCACATGTAAAAAGATGGTGGTTAGTCAGTATTTTTTGTAGTTTGAGACAACTCGTGACATCCAATTTCTCAAAAACACAATTAAAGTAACAAAAATGCAGTGAATGATTAAAACAGGCAATTCATTACCCTGTACCACTGCTGGAGCAAAGGACGTGGAGGGAGGAAATGCTCAGCAGCTGCTACTGAGCATTCTCTGGCATACACAGCCACTCCAGCAGCTGGAAGGCTGCTTTACACTGGCCTGGTTTCCAGGCTCTCTCTGCTTTCCCTGCAGCTGGACACACATCTGGCTACAGTTGATGGCTGGTTTAGCTTAACAGAGCCATTCTTAACAGGCTCTCTTAATACTTGAATGAGTTTATGTCTCACTGCAGCTGAATGCCATTTCATGTCAGCATACACAGGCAAAATAGCTCATCTGAACAGGTGGGCTGAAATCTGACTTTGATTTTTTAAAAGAAAATACAAGACTCTTTTGAGAGCACAGTCATTTCCTTATTACCTGAGACCAGCTTTGAAACTGCACAGAGGAAGTAAAAAGCCCAAAACATTTTTCAGTTTCTTATTTTATTTACCTTATATCTTACTGTCTTTTTTTGGAGAAAGGAAACTTCTTACCTTATCCCAACCCCAGAATTTTGATCGAGGCTCAGGGAACTGTAAAATGTCAAAAGCTGTCTCTTTGATAATGACTGGATTCAGAATCCGAAACTGCTTTGACGTGAAAGGAATTGTCTCAGCAACCTCCCTCCAAAAGAAAAATCGAGCCCACAGAGGCTAAGAGAAAAAAAAAAAAAAAATAGTTCAGAGTGAAACTCTGAAACAAACACGGTATACATGTTACAGAATTCACCAGTGACCCTGAAAAATTTAGGAAACAGTTTATAGCTAAGGTGACTTGGAAATATCAGTGTACAGATCAAATGACTGACCCAAAGAGGAAAAGCCTTCAAAGTACCTGGAATTGCAGAGAGGGCAGCAGATGGAAAGTTGTTTATTCTAAATATTTGACAGCACTTTGTCTCCATCAGTCAACACATTTCTCAGCACCCATGAGTTCTTTGGGCTACCCCAGCACAGCTGAGCAGGAAACAGTATTTAAAGAAATGGGGAAGGGAACCACTGTTTCCCACAAACATTAACCAAGTATTCTGAAGCAAGCACTGGATCTAAAACAATTGTGCTCAAGCTCTGAAATGAAGAGCTGTTGTTTGACAGCATCCACCTAGTGATAAATACAAGCCTTCAGAAGAGGATTTACACAGGACTCACAAACCCACATTCTGATCTCATGCCACTGCAGTCAGTTAGATGCCTGCTAATGGAAGAAAAAAATACTTCTCACACTAATTCTACAAGCCTTTCCATGAAATGGGCAACATTAAGCAGATGATAAAACTGATACAGCTGCAACATAGACCTGTATTTTTTAAACAGGCTTGAAGGAACAGCAGCTTGAACTGATCAAATACAGGCTGCAGCACTCCAGTTTTCCCAACCGTGCTCTGGATCAGTTCACTTCAGTACCAGTGCCTGCACAGAAAGCTGAGCCAACTGCCAGCTGAGTATTTGAAAGAAGTAGGGTTGCAGTTCACAGAATCACAGAGTCACTGAAGTTAGACAGGGCCTCTGGAGATCACATGGTCCAACTCCCCTGGCTCAAGCAGACACCTCAAGCCAGATGCTCAGGACCATGTCTGGATGATTTTAAGAAAGATGTCCATAGATATTCAACTTGACAAGCTCCCTCTTGTCCTATCACTGGGCACCACCAAAAAGACCCTGACTCCATCCTCTCTGCACCCTCCCCTCAGATATTTATGTACATTAATAAGATCCCCCACAAACCTTCTCTTCTCTAGTCTAAAGACTCCCAGCTCTATCAGCCTTTTCTCCTGGTAGAGATGTTCCAGTCCCTCAAGCATTTTTTCCTGGTTCATCTGTGTAGCAGCAGACAGTGACGGTCCAGATTAAACAGACCTTCTTATATCGTAAAAATCACAGAATTAAGAAGGGAATTTGGAGTACCTAAACTAGCATAGATCAAATTGTTAAAACTTGACAGGCCTTCTTCTAAATCTCTCTCCGTAATTTTTACTTGCTGAAATTATCTGCCTGCAGACTGAAAGAGCTGGAAGCCACCAATTCACATTAATTTGGAAACATCGAACCCTTCCGTCAGTTCCTTAGGAATCTCAGCACTTCTTTAAATGTTTAGTGAAAAATAAGCAACCTCATAATTTAGGAGCATCAAAAAAATATTCAATTACATGTTAACTCCATGAATGCCCATTGTAGCAGTACAGACTTTAGCTGCAAAAATAATGGACCGGCATTCAGAAATCTCTATTTTGGGTTCTGCAGTCATTTAAACCGAATGTGAAATGAATTCCACTTCAGTAAACACTCAGTATATCACTTAGCCTGGTGCAAACCACTAATATCTCCACAAAAAGGAAATGTTACTGTCAGCACAGGTCTTCAACACAGATGCTGGTCCAACTGTAACTAGGAGACAGAGCTAAAAAAACCCCGCAAGGTTATATAAAAGACCCTCAGCATGACAAACCAAGAAGTTACAGATCAATCAGCTTCTTCAAGCATTAGAAAAGAAAACAAAAAAAAACCACAGGTACATGAGACTGTCACATTACATACCAAGGTCTCATTTTTGACCATGGCTTGAAGCCAGTTGAAATCGACTCTTTTAAACAGAACAGCCACAAACAAGCTTGCAGGAGGATACTCGTGCTCAGAAAGGGGCGCTCCCTCGGGGTAAGTCATCCGTATTGTTGTTTTGTTACCAACATCATCCGTGTAGCCTTGAACTGGTGCATCATTTAACCTGGGGGAAAAGAAACCCACAAGGGAGAAGTATTCAATAAACAGGTTACAATCTCATTAAAATATCAGACACTAAGCAAAAACTTGTTATTTGGCCCACAGATTCTTAACAGAACAGACTACGGTGTTTTCTTACACCCCTCATGTTCTTGCCTCATGCACTCCTCCAGCTCTTATCTTTGGGAGGAAGCCAATTCTATTTCTAGATTAAGTGGCACAAATGCAGAACTTTGGAAAGAAAACCTTTAAGAGTAAAGTGACTAAAGACAGCATTGCAGAATTTCCTATCTATTGCTTTGTGTCAGCCCAGAGAAGCTTAAAAGTGGAAGAAGAAAACACACAAGGAAGTTGCCTGTGTTATCCTTTTCATATATATATTTATATATACACACACTCATGAGTATTCCACACAAAAATCTTCAAATTATCCCTCCAATGCAATGTAATGGATTCTGTGGGTTTACATCATTCCAGCTCACCAAAAACTTCAGATGCTGGCACACTGCTGCCAAGAATGGCATCATCTCCCCCCATGAATTATGCAGAAGAGCTCAAGTCCTCCAAACTTTTCTACATCAATAGAAAAGTCACCTTCATCCTGCCAGCCCTGATTTCAGAGGACAGCTAATGCAAGTTCTCTGCCCCTCCACACACTAACAGATTTGTTTACCTTTGAATAAGGGCCATTGACTCAATGAAATAATCCCTTAATAAGGGGAGCAAGCCTTAGTTTACAAAACAAGTTGGGAAAACACTTGTATTAATTTTATTTGTGACTTTACTTGATTCAAAACAAGAAGGAGCTTTAAACTGTACTGTTCAGAAGGCTTAAATAGAGAGTATGTAATTCAGATGTAAGAAATCATGGCAATCACAGAAAGCAATGACTTAGTAAAGGTAAGGGAAGAGTGCTTTTAAAAAGTGTGTAAGCAAACTGTGTACTGAAACACCAATTAATTTTTATTGTGTTTGAAACAGCTGTTACAAAAAAAATCTTTCAAACAGACATCCAAACTAGCCATGGGGAAGAAAGCAGAGGTGAGTCCTTAAGTACTGAAGTTTAAGATTTGAAAGCTTTGAAATGTGAAGATAAACCCAGTACTGTCTACTTGTCTATGATGTCATTAGCTTCCATCTCGTTTCTGCCCATGTGCATTTTGTACCTGAAGTCCACAAATAATTATACTGAATTCCTTTCTTGTAAACACGACAATTCATTTTGCTCCTAAGACTTCAACTTCCACCAAGTCACAAGTAAATTTTTCAAAACCACTTTCAGAAAGTCTTATAACTTGCATCAATGTTGGAGATATTTTCCCCTTAAAAAACAATGCTGGACTGTAAAGAAATGATGAAGCAGATGGAGTCCTTAAATGGAAAACACATACCTTATAACAATATCAAACTGATTCAGTAAGTGACCCAGCTCTAATCCATGAAGAATTCCACCACTGCCAACAACAACACAACGCTTACAGTGCTTTGACTTCAAATCTTCTGGTAAATCATGCTCAGGTAAGAGTTCAAGAAGATCTTTAAGTTTATCAAAGAACTTGTGAAATCCAAATGGAGGTTCATATTTAAATAAAGCTTCATCTTCATTCATATTTTTTCTTACAAAGGGAGGTATGTCCATGCTGTACTTCTCTGCAAACAGCTTCCCCATCTCTTTCTTCACGTAAGAAGGTCGGCACTGCTCCTGCAGCGTGGCTCTGGCAAATTGCTGTGCCCTCTGAAACAAAACACATGGGATTTCAGCCAGAAACGCACAAAGCCCTCGGAGTGTGGCCCACCAGCTGTTTAGCAAACACAGGGGTTATAAAGAAAGTTTCAGTGTGGAAGTACAGCAATTTTAAAGCATTTACTCAAATGTAGATGTCAGCCAGTGCACGGTGAAAACCTGCAGAGGAATTTCCTCTCCTCTCAATCCCTTAAACCTAGATATGAGGTTTTCTAAAGAATATATTAGGCTAGTAGAAGGGCTAAGTGAAAATGAGCCCTTTGTACTACCATTTGCAACACCAAATTAAAAAAAAAAAAAAATCTAGACATACTTCTACCTCTCCAATTTAGCAGCAAGAGGAATTCCACTCTGCTCAACTGCATGACCTGAGCTCTGTCTCATGGGAGGATTCCACCAGAGAACACATCCACTGGGTAAAAGTCCTGTGCAACAGCAGCTGGACCTGCTTACTCATCAGAATGAAGCAACACTTCTTCCATAAATATTGCTAAAGTGCTAATGACTAAAACATGACTTCACAAGGAATGCCAGGTGGGGGTGTTTTGGGCCTTCCCTCAAAGACTGGTGACCAAAATAAGAGACCACAGTTCCATATTGCATAAAAAGACTGAAGTGACAGACAAAACTAGACATCGATCCATCTCATAATAAAAACAAAACACTCTTAGTGTACATTTTTGGAAATCTGTAGTGGCAAGCTGCTATCTGATGTAAAAAGAGAAATAGCAAAGGTATTACTTTTATCAGTTAAGATAAAATCCTGTTTGCATCATATCTTTCCCAATCAACTCTGTTGGTCTTTCCTCCACTGTAATTAAAAAAACCCACGAGCAAACACAGGGGTCAGAGAGACAAGATTCAAATCTACTGCTAATAGCAGTGTGTATCTAAGGGAACAGGGAGGGAAGTTCTGCTGCTGTTTTTTGGGGTTTTTTTAACCAAGATTGACCTACAGAACTTCCTCTACCACCATTATGAAGGTTTCTGCATAAACACCACACTGGGCAAAGAATGACTGAGCAACCTCAGGATGTACTTTCTGAGACAGCACTAAACACAGTCCACGAAGTCCTCAGGTTAACTTGGTTTGTGTTTAATCTTCAGAATCAAGAATATTATTGAAAAAAGGGGAGGCAAAGAGGCTCAGAAGGGGAAAGATATGCACTGAAGATGATGGCAAGAGGGAGAGGATGTACATGCAGTAATGCTAAGATGAGACTATCCTAAGCCAGGGTTTCTACTGGAAGTTGCCTTTTAGGATTGAGACATTCAAAGACAGAAATATAACAGCCCTAAGCCAGGCAAGTTTTGTTATAAAGTGCAAATAGGATAAGCAGCAAAGGTTTTAGTGGTGTCTGTCCCATGTCTTTAAAAGCTGCATGTAAAACTGTAGCTAAAATAACTAGCTGCTACCCTGAATGAATAAACTAAATAAAAGCTGTACCCTCCTGGACATTTGCCCTGTGATTCCAAAAACATCTGAGCAACTAAAAGGCAGTGAAGACTGGGAAACTGGCTTAGGTGAAATTAAAAAAAAACAAAACAACAAAAAGCCATTTGGCTTAATATGTTAGGTTCGGGTTGTTTTGGGTTTTTTTAATATGTTACTTTTCATTTGCTTCAATCTTCTAATCACCAGTGTCATCTGCAATGACACAATGGGTTGATGACACATCCATTTCAAATGTTAAAGCCACAGTTACCTAATTTTACCCCTAAAAACTCAGTTTCTCTATGTGTTTCTGCTGTCACTTTACAAGAACAAAAAACAGTATGTCTATGGCATGAAATGAAACAAAATATACTTCTGCTCAACAGAATTTCAGCATTCTAGCTCTTTGTTGTAAAGCCCAATAACTCTTGTATTGCCAATTAATAACTTTTTTCAAGCCGAATGGAAAAAAAAAAAGACAAAAATTACCAACCCTTATACGATCGAGGTCCACATATGGCATTTGTGTTCTGTCACATTCCTCAGGGCCAAAATGTAACTTGAGGATATAAAGGAGGCACCCTCCAACCACAAACAGAGCAAGAATTCTAAAAACAAACAGGACAGTGAGGGGTAGGAGAGAGAAACAAACAAAAAAAATTTCTGATGTTCAATCAACAATTGAATCAGTATTTTTAAGCAATGTTAAGACAGTTGAACTTCATGTGAATATCTGCATTTGAATCAAACAAAAAAAACCAACCCCTATTGCTTTGTTCAAGTCTTGTATAACTATTCAAAGTTATCTGCAGGAAAGTGTGAACACATATAGATGCCTAGATAAGGAAAATGCCTGCATCATATACTTTAAATGCATCTCTGATGAGTCAAATAATTCTCCTCACATAATGAAACCAAGAGTGACTTTTTTTCTTCTTTAAAGGTCATACTTTGGAAATACTTTGGAAATATTTCCATGCAAGCTGAAAAAAAAAAAAAAAAGGCTGGAATTTCAAATTGCATGATTTTGGGCCAATGGCCAGCACTGAAACAAAACTTTCAACTCATTCCCAGGCCAGAAGGCAGAACTTAGATGCTCAGGCTGAAAAGCCTTAGTTACTTACACCCCAAAACACGCAGCAGAAAAATTCCAACCAAGTTAAAAACTGAAGAATTTAGACTATTCATATTTTTGGTCTACAGATTTCTCATTCTTAAGGAATACCACGGTTGATATCCAAAAGATCACTTAGCTCATTTCACATTTAAACCCATCTGTAGAACACTTACATCATTATTTGGTTAAATTTGTGGTTGTTGCTCAATTATGCAGTTTGACCTTTCTTATTGATTTTCATTTCCTCTTGTTTCCTAAGGACTGGGCATTTGTTTCAATGTCTTTAAAAAATG
Source organism: Hirundo rustica (assembly GCF_015227805.2). Classification (NCBI taxonomy): domain Eukaryota; kingdom Metazoa; phylum Chordata; class Aves; order Passeriformes; family Hirundinidae; genus Hirundo; species Hirundo rustica. The sequence continues at coordinate 5,347,253 of NC_053454.1, read as the reverse complement.
TACAAGTTATCAAGTGCCCAATGCTTCTTGAAACTCTTTCAGGTGAAGTTAATACAGATTTCCAATTTTTTTTTTTTAAGTTTGTACTATATGAACTAATAGAGGCACTCAGTGTGCAGTACAGGCTGCAAACAAGTGACCACTGGAAAAGCAGCACTGCTCTCACATCTCACTTCACTAAATTACATTTTCCACTGATACATGATCTAAGAGCTTCAGTAGCATATTAGGCTGTAACCTCTGGAGATCAGCCAACAGGCAGAAAGCAGGGGATTCACAGCTGACAAATGAGGCTGGTTTTCCTCCAGAAGTTTATCAAGTATCCTCACATTCAGCTGAGGTTCCACCATTCAGGTTATATCCACCTTTGTATGTAACAATTTGTCTTTGGGTTTTTTAGCTTTAAGACCTAAAAACTCATGTGGCATCACAGGAGTGAACATTTTAAGTATAAAACATGGTCCTGGATCTACATGTGCACACACTCTTCAATTGTAATGTGATGTCAAGTTACAAACAATGGAGTAAGGTTTTTGATATAGCATTCCAGAAGTCTTCATAACAAAATAACTATATGAAAACACCTCCCCAGGATACCCACTCAACATCCACTGGCCTTCCATTCCCTCAGTTATTGGGCTGTACAGAAGTCTCAGCATTGTTATTTATCTGCAGACAAAAAAAAAAGACTGGAAATACTTGTGAGTGAAGTACTAGAATCTCACTTTGGCTAGGGAAAACAGGTACGACAAGAAGTTAGCCTGGCCTCCACAAAGTGTTTTCGGTGTCCCACAGAAAGCTGCGTGCTTAACCCTCCATTCACAGCCTGTGGCAATGCCATGCCTTGATTTCTGCATCCAGTTTGTAACTGCCCAGGCTGGGAGTAGAACAACTGTCCTGTGTGTAGCTGTGACAATGACACTTACTTGCGAGTACCTTTTAAAAACCAGCTTGGTCTTCTCATCTTCATGTGCAGCCACCTTACACCATTGCACAGGAGGTAAATGATCACTTTTCAGCTTCACAGAGTTACTGTCACTCAGCATTGCTGTAAAAAAAAGAAAGAAAGAAAAAGTGATCATAACTTTTGCTGAATTGAAGAAACTTCACAGGACACCCATGGAGTCACAACTGTGTCCCAGAGAAGACTGTGATTCTTAGTAATGGTGCCAGGAATACTGAATTGCTCCTGAGCTCCTTGTGATCAAGAACTCACTCAATTCAGCTGCATCACCAAAACATGATTCTAAAAACATTGCCAGGTGGTTGCATTCTTCATAAGCCTGAAGTCTAATAATTGCCGATTACATCAGTTACTGCCAAACACCTTTATTCGATCTGATCAAACAATCTAAACAATACGCTCAGGATATTCAGGATCCCTGAATCAAAATCAAATCCCTGTGCTATGCTTCCCACTAGGCTTTCAAGGATGCTCTCAGCATGCAGAACCTGTACAAGCCATCCCCACAACAGCAGCCCACATTTCAAACCATCTCCCCAGTTTCCCCAAGGCCAAGCAAACATATCTCATCATCTGGTCTGAAATCTACCACCAACCTCTTCAGCAGCCCCAGCAACAAGGCCAGCAACTTCAACAGCAGGCACCAGAGAAGGTGTGGAGCGAATTTCTTCCTGGCACACTGCAGGACCAGGAGGCTGCCAGCACCAGGGAAGCACAGCAGCAGCTCCCAGCACGGAAGCACCCAGCAGGGCAGCACAGTGCTCCCACACAGATGGGCAGGGCACTGACCATTCGCTGAAAAGAAGCAATCTTGCTCCTCCCACAGTTTCTATCAGCACATTCCAACAATGGCTTTGGGAAGAAAAATGCAGGCTGGCATATCATCTTCTTCCACACTGCTGCCAGTAACCAAAGATGGGAGAATGGAATCCTCACGAAGAGCCCACCCATACGAGCCTGCTGGTTTTCCCAGGGAGAGGGAACACAAGGAAGCGTTTTTCCTGTTCTACCCACCTGAAGCAGCACCCTCTTTGATCAGCCAACCATGGAAAGGTGCAGCCTGCTCCTCAATAGTGGAGGATTTCAGCCCTGCTCTTTCCTTTGATCTCAGTGCTTGACCCTCTCTGCTCTCCACTGCAAAGGCGTTCACCTCTTCTGTTCTCCTGCCAAGAGTTCTGCCACAAGAATTTCTAAAGAAGAGCAAGACTACGAGAAGGCTTTTCTCTGGGGATGATCTTCCTCATTCTCTTTTCCACATCTTTTTCTTGTTTATGGTGATATGACCCATTTGAACCAGCCTCTATTGCCACTTGAAAACACTGTTTGACTGGACAAACAACTGATGTTCTTAAACAGCAGAATGAAGGAGCTGAGGACGCAGAAGTACCCCCTCCAGATATCAAATCCAGACCACTGAAATTTCAAGGGTATCTAATTCAGAAGATGACTCAAAGTCAGTCTCTTTGCACTAATAAATTTGATAATCACAATAGGAGATCAAATGTCAAAAAACACTGAGGATAGGACAAGGAGAGATAAAGATCAACAGCAGCATCTGAGGCCATCTGAAGAGCAGGCAACATTCAAGTCATGCTCTCAGGGTCACATGCAAATAATCACAACCCACAAAACAGAGCAAGGCAGGAAAACCCTGATGGTTTTTGCCAGCAGGAAACTTGACCACTTACCTCAAACAGAAGTAACTTGGTTATTATGGCATCACTAAGAACCTCAAATTCCCTACCTGACTGCATTTACTAATTGCATAGACTCTGAGCTGTCTCATCCATTTGCAGGCCTTTGTTACAGCCCCTCTGAGATCTAAAAGCACTGTAAAATCTGAAATCAGTGCCATCGTGGTTGTCTCGAAACACGGTAAACTGTTCCCTGCTTCACTTATCCAGGACATGAAAAAACAAACAACAAAACAGAGAATTTAATCACCTCAACAAATCCTTTCCAAGTCCAAGTCTTAGTATGCACAATTTTTTTGTTGTTGCTGCGATATAAACAAGTAAGTGTCCGTTTTCATTTCCTTTGCAACAGTTTACTTCAATTTGACTTTGGTCAGTTATGATCATGACAGATGATTCTCAAGTCAATATATATACAGACTAACACATAAGTCAAAATGCATCTGTCTAGCACAGCATTTTTTTTTTTTAATCACCAGGGTTGGATCCTTCACTCTTATTCAAACCAATAAGCCCTTCCACTGGCTGGGATGGTGTAAGAGTGCTCAAAAGAGCAAGACAGTAGTAACAAACACCTTAGAGTGCACCTTTCCCACAGTCTTCCTGAATTAAAAATATTAAATAAATGAATCTGAGTTCGCACAGAGCATCAGAGCAGTCAAGATGCCAGGGGGACCAAAGAGACGCTGCACACACACACCATTACATTCCCTCAGGAAGGGGCCCTGCTACAGTTGTTTCGAGAGCCATAAATGCAAATGTCTCCGTTTGTGTACAAAACACAGCTCAGTAGTATTGCGGTATTACAACCACATTTTGCATTGATGTCTCTATAGCTACTCATTGTGGTGTAATTAGCGAGGACTCTGGGGATTGAAATTTGTTTCATCTACTGAACTTAAGTGATCTGTGCAAAGCTGCTACTAAGGCTAAGTTGTCCATTAATACAATATACTCCAAAGCTTTTTGTGGTGTTATTCTTTTCACCATGATTTACTTTTGTCTCATTGTTATTCTTAAGTAGACATTTCCACACTTGGAGTATTTCAGAAGCAATTCATTTATGACTTCAGGAAGTCTTTTCATGTGGGAATGCTAAAAGCTAAAAAGCAGCATGTAGCGAGTTGTACATAACCACTGCCACGCCCTGGAAAATGCATTTGGTTACGTTCAGCACCTGGATTTACCCAAAGACAAAGCCCAGGTCTCTCAGCAGGCACGGGGACAGGAGCAGACAGCCTGCACATGAGTGCAGGATGATGCACACACCTGCATCCTCACCACGCTCCCATCGAGCCCCCAAAACCACAAACCCACAGAGGCGATGCTTCCACTTAAACTTTCCCCTCTCCCAGTACCACCAGAAGCAGTGGAAACACCCAGCTTTGCAAGGCAGTCAAGAGCAAGGTCTTGCTGCACAAAGCAGCCTTTGAAGTTCATGTAACAAGATCAAGAAGCTTGCAGGGCAAAGCTCCCAGAAAAAGAAACCCAAAAGTCACACTTACATAAAGGAATCATGAATAGCGGGGCTCCAGCAGGAATTGAAGCAGAAACTAGAACTAATGCAAGAACACCCCAAAATTCACCTGCTCACTTCATGCCTCTTCCCCTGAATCAGATATATATAAATTATTTGAACATACTTCCAAAATCAGTAAAGGATAAGGCAAAAGTTACTTGGTTTTGAGCAACACTTACTTCAAGAGAAAGGCTAAGTTGAAAAGCAGAGATGTTTTCACACAAGAAACTTGAGCAAGGCACTCTATTGAGATGTGGTCATTACTCAGTAACAAATTCTGTATGAACTTCCTGTTCTGTGGCTTTTAAACAAAAAAGAAAAAATTCCCACAGATATACTGCAAAACTTCATGCAAGAAGTTAGAAGAGAATAATCAAGAAAACTTAAACCAACTATACATTGGTCTTGCACACATTTGGAGAAAACAGATGGCAAAAAACTGACAACTGCAACATTAATGTCTGTGACAACTTGCAAGAGTTGGGGCCATGAAAAAATTACACATTTAAATCTATCCTCATTATTGACCAAATAGACAATTATTCATTAATTTTCATTACGGTTTTTGAAATGAATACAATATTTTAAGAGAATGTTATTGATTTATGTGAAAACATGAGAAACAGTTCGGTGACATTTACAGTTAGGACTGATTTTGTTTGCTTCTGCAGGACTGAAATCCACAGCAATTAAAACGTAAGGCCTGGGACATTAAAAAAAAAAAAAAGGGAATGCAAGGAATGACTAATTAGGTGGTATCTTTTCTGGGTTATGCTTCAAAGCCAGTCACTAAGCAGAGCCTCTCAACTGGTTCAACCTCTCAACTGTTCAACCTAAGAACATGAAAAAAATTAAATTCTTCATCTTCTGTTCTACTTTAAGATCATCATTATATGCAGAACATTATATGGTTCAAAAATCAGTATAAAATTCTCCCAGTTCCTTCCTACATCCATCCCAAAACCTGTTCAATTCTCTTTAATGGGCAAACCAGTCTTGATCCAGGGAATTTTTAAGTAACAGCATTTTTATCAATTAATACAACTGCTAATCATTAATTCTAATGTTGGAAAGAACAAAATAACTGATGAGTAAACACTCTCTCTTACCAGCTTACCTACTGTGGCACAGGAGGCCCACAAATCCCCCAAGGTGTCCCAACTCAGGGATTCCCTCCCAAGCCTCCATATCAAAGAATGATACCTTCAGATCCTTCCCATGCTTTCAAACATCATCATCTCTTCACTGGAAACAATAAACCAGAAAAAAAGAACATTTTGCAAATAACCTCTATCTGTTTATATAAAACACAATAGACAAATCTTCTTAAACCAACAGTGGATCAAGCCTCATCCCAGTAACAATTAGGGGGGGAATGGTAATGCAAAGAAAAAACTGCTGAAGCTAAGGAGAGTTAGTTGTGCACCCCACTATACACAAAGGACTCCACAGCTACAAGTGTTGTACAGTCAAACTGCTGCCTTACAACTGCAACACAAGGTATTTTTATCCATTCAAAACACTGAGTATTTCTTAACAGAAAACCAATTTGGAAATATATTATATTTTGACATGAAGAATTTGTTGTTAGAAAACAACCAATCTGGAAAATATATTAAATCCTCTAGCAAAAGACACTCCAGAAGTTGCAGTGCAGTAAAGGACTGCCTGGCTTTCATGGAATCATAGGATTATTCAGTTCCAACCCCCTTCCATGGGCAGGGGCACCTTCTACTACACCAGGGTGCTCCAAGCCCTGTCCAACCTGTCCTTGAGAACTTCCAGGGATGGGGCAGCCACAGCTTCTCTGGGCAACCTGTGCCAGGGCCTCAGCACCCTAGGTGTTAATATTTCCTGCTAATATCCAACCTAAGCCCTCTGTCAGTTTGAAGTCGTTCCCACTTGCCCTGTCACTCTGTGCCCTCGTCAAAAGGCCAGGTCATGTCCAGCCTCTTATCCACCATCCAAGTCCTTCTCCTCAGGGCTAATCTCAATCCATTCTCTGCTCAGCCTGGATTTGTGCTTGGGATTGTCCTGACACAGGTGCAGGACCTTAATGGACTTCATGAGGTTAACCTTCCAATGACTTTTGCAGAAGTGAATCCGAACTTTTCAGCTGAATTTTAAACACAGGTTTAACAGATCAAGGAAGCTAACAACCTGCCCAGATGTTGAAATTGGATTTAAAATCAACACAAGGAAAGTAAAATGCCTTTCATCTGAATGGCCCCATTTGTCCATATTGACAAAATACTCAAGAAAAGTGGGGAAAGAAGAACAACAGACAAGTTATCCCAAAGGAACTGTGTCTCACTGGAAAATCTCCTTCTATGACACAATGAACACTGAAATACCTTCTTAAAGGATTTTTTTCAATGGTACCTGACAAAAATCCTTTAAAACCACAAGCATAAGGAAAAATTCCACTGATATTAATGATCAGAGGGAAGCACCATCCTACTACTTCCTATCACAAGACAGTGAGACAGCATCTGGGGAGCTGTTGCAGATTAGGGACTAACATCTCACCAGAGGAAAAATGTGAAGCTAAATTTAAAAATTAGAGACTTCTGCCAATTATTTCTTCATCTACCACAGCAGATGAAATCCCACAGTAAAGCTGGCACTTTAACATATTTAACACTTGAAAAACTTTCTTGGAATATCATCTGCTTAGTGCCTATTACTATTAAATGAAAAAAGCACTTGACATCTGTTTTATTGAACAGTCAGTTGTTGTGGTTAATTGAAGAATACATCTGTGATGGCAGAGAAAAGTTTAGCCTATAATAGGGTTATAAGCACCTTCAACAGGATATTGATTACATTAGTGCATAATGCATCTTACAAAATGAACTTTGGCCAGAAAGGCTTTTTCATCAGACAGTAAAAATTTAAAACAATGCTGTCTGTACGACCTGCAATTCATTCAGTCAAGATCCATCTCCTCAGAAAATGAGAACTTATCACTGAAGCCTATTTATGTGCACACAACTGGTAAAAAGTAAAACAAGGAGCAAATGAGAACCTCAGAGCAGCTGACAGAAACTCTCAAAGGCACCAAGAGGACGACATGTGAGAATTATTCTTCCTGGAGTCAAGGATACCACCAAGCAACATTAGTGTCCTAGAGGCATCATGATTTTTCTATCCTTGCCTTGTGACACTCTACTTGTGTTTTCTTCTAATTGTTTAATGGGACACTCCTACATCCTCTTTGCAACATCAACCGCCAACTCATAAAACCATTAACAACCTTACATAATTGTGTCTACTTGAGCACTCTTTTCCTTTAGGAAGGACACACATAGGCTACAATTTGCTGTTAACCTTGGGTCCTCCAGACAGAAAAATCAAAAGAAATGGTTTCAGTTCAAATACAGTCCAATTATAACTAGAGATTAACTTAACTAGAGATTCTCTGGGTGTAACACCATCACTTCCTCTCAGCAATCATTCACAGGAAGCTGTTTGGACATTAACAGTGCCTGCTAAAATAAAATTACTGGGAAAGAACTCAAGTTTACTAAGGTCCTAAATGACAGTTCCATGTTCAAAACAGGGGTATTCTCTAAATTTCATATCTGCCTCAGCACCCTCTTCTCTAGTCAAACTTTGCAGGCTTTTCTGTGAAAAAGAAAAGTTTTCTTTTTCTTTCAGGTGCTCCCAAGGGAGTAACAGCAAAAAAACATAAATAAAACATCAACAAGATGTGCTTCAACACTTAAGTGTGCTGCTGATGCTTTGTGACAGAGAAAAGCAGCATCTGAATATGGAATTTTTCTGATTCACAAATGAGCCACAGAAAGTCAGTGTCCCAGCCAAGCAGGAAGAAACAAGTGACTTACTGCTGTTGTGACCTGTGTGCTATTAAAAAGATAAGTTTATTTCTTACAAGGGAAGCTTTAGACCCTCTTGTCCCTTTTCGTTTCAGAGCAAATCCCAGTTTTCACTTCCATACTGCTTGTGTATGAAACAGTGGCTTGCCTGCTCTGGATGTTCAGAACCTGATGTCAGCTACTCCTCAGCATCTGCTGAAACCCACAAACACGCACAGTGAATGAGCTGCAGCATAACAGCAGGCAGCTGCTACTCAAAACCCCGCTTTTGCACATTTCCCCTTTCTCATCCTCCTCCCCAGGCCCACAGATCCACACTTGAGGAAGCACTAAACCACCCAGCACTCAGAGGAAGCGCAACACCAGCCAGGAAGGGAGGAAGAAAGCACAAGTGCACCAGGATATCATCCATCACCAGCTGGGCGAGCTCATCTAGCACAAGTGGAAGAGATTTCCCTGCAAGGAAGGCAAAACAAATTAGGTCTTTCTCCTTATATAGGAAGTTTGAGGAAAAAAAAAATCTTCCCTAAAAGAAATGGTCTGAAAAGGCAGGGTATAGCATTAATCTTTACTGGGCTAAGGGATCAGCAGACTTGCACAGCCAAGATGTTTCATATGACATCTGAATTATACAGCAGAATAGCACCAAACTGGTAGTCATGGAACAATGTTAGTAGTACAGCAGCACTTTCACCACACTATCATCTAACATTCCAAGACATCGTGGTAAAATCACACTTGAGCTTAGAGAAGCAAGAGAGGAGGATGCCAAAAGTGTCCCATAAAGAAAAGGCAAAAAATAAAATTGCAATACAGCAAAAACCATTGCTGTAAACTATTTTAATTAAGTTCTGAACCTAAGACTTTAGGACCTAACAGTCTGCAGAGCGTGCTGATGGGATGGGTAAAGGAAGAGCCTCTCCCAAGAAGAAGAGATACTTTGGCTTGTCCAGCTTCCCAAAACAAGAATTGAGAGTTTGTCCTTAGATACACCAGACATGTAAACACCAAAGCCTAAACCAAACCTTTCAAACAAAAGCACAATGTTAGCACATGGGAGAAAATGGACATAAACAGAGACTATGGGCTAAAGATTCCTGAGCAGCACAGGAATAGCCTTCCCATAGGAGTAATGGAAAGTAACAGACCACACAAGCTTTAAGGAAGTCTTTAATAATTTATGAATGACATTAGCAGTGAAAGCTGCTTGTGACAGGGAGGACTCCTCCATGATCCTGAAGTCCTATGCCCAGTTATAGTTCTGTGGTTTTGAAGCACTGGATGTGCCTGCTGGGGATGCTTTAACCTGTTCTCTTAGACCAAGTTTCATTCAGATTCACAAGTAATTTGAGAATTACACCATGACAAGTTTGAAACATTGTCTGGATCTTTTTCAGTTATTTAGCCTTTATTATAACTCAGGAACTACTGAAGTCTTCCAGGGTCTCTTAATCTAAACAAACAACCTGCCCACCAAATGCTCTAACCCTGCAGCAGTCTTGACACGTTTCGCATCTGATGCATGCAAAGCAAACAAAATTGAACATTTTTAGCCCATTCTCCTCAGTAAAAGGAAGTTTCTGCACTTTGTCTTCCTACATCCTGCTCCTAACTGCCTGTTAACCAGAGGGGAGATAAGCTCATTTCTCATCAACCCCTAAAAACCCTCATCCACGGAAGCAGACAGTACACCAAAATGCTTTCGTGCACTAACCCTCCAGCTGCGTTTTGACCTCTTAAAAAAAGTTCTCTGAGTTTGGCTAGCAGAGAGCTTAGGAGATAGCTCGAGGTTTCCTGCTGCACGATCCAAAAGGGAGATAGTAACCTCACTGCAGCATAACAGATGGAATAACACAGTCTGCACGGAAAACAACACCTCTAAACTGAGTTGCGCAGTCCCATTGTAAGCCCCAGTTTAAAAACACGTATCCACTTCAGAAGCTTTATGAAGCACTTATGTCAACGAGTTTTCTTTAGAGAAATAATGAATATACATCTTTATCTACCCTTTTCCCCAGAATGAGACAAAGCCAGTCATTCTCCACCGCAGAGCTGTTTACATCCAGCAATTTTATGAACATTTCCTAATCGTTTCCCTAACTAAAGGGAGCTGCAAAATAAACATCCCTCGTCCAGCAGGCTTTTATTTTGATCTTACCTACTGAAATAGGAAAAAAAAAAAAAAAAAAAAGCAAAACAAGTCTCAGCACAAAGGGGGGGGGAAAAAAGGAAACTCTTTTTAGTGAGTAGTGCTGAAGCAAATAGAAAGGTTTTGGCAGTAACAGCAGAAGCCGTATCTGGTTTGCATTTACATCACTCCAAGCATGAAAAGACAGAATGCCTCACAAAACGCCTATCGGAACCCGCAGAGAAGCAGAAGCCTGTAAATTTTACCCCAGAGGAACAACTCAAGACAGCCGCAGCTAAGACATCGTCTCCCTTCAGCCCAAGGCAAACACGACTTCCACCGCCCGTCTCCTCCAGAACTCGCAGCCCCCACCTCCCCATCCGCGCTGTTCCCCGCTGGAAGGAAGGGAGAGACCTGGAAGCTCCGGCGCCGGGGCACATCCTGCAGACCGCTCCAGCCCAAGCCCGCAGGCCCCGCGCCGCCGCATCGGCCTGTGCCGGCGCTGACCCCGCTGCGGCGCGGCGCGGTGCGGTGCGGTCAGGGCGGCGCTCGGCGGCCCCGGCGCAGCGAGGCGCGGAGCGGAGCGGCCCCGCCGCAGGTAGCGGCGCCGGCGCGCGGGCGGGGGCGGCACGTGGCGGCGCGCAGCCAATGGGGGCCGCCCGCGCTGAGGGGCGGCCGCGGCGGCAGCGCTGAGGGGATGCGCGAGGGCCGCGGCCCCCGCCCCGCCCCGCGGCTTGTGTGCGGTGGCGGTGTCACAAATAAGAGCTTTCTTCACCTTCTCCCCCCCGGCTCCCGCCGCGATTAATCGTGGGTTTGGGGAATTTCCCACACGCACGCACAGCCCCCCCCCCCCCCGCAGCCAAGAGACCCCCGCTCCCGCTTCTCTCTCCTCATGTCCGCCGCCTCATCTCGCTGCCGGTGCCTTCACTCGCCCTCTGTGGACAAACGAGGTCGAGCCCCCCAAGTGACAGCGTTTTAGCTGATTTTATTGTGCCTTAGACTCCCAGGAGCTTTAGTGCGCCAAGGCTTTCAGGCCTCTCCTCGGCTGTTTTAGGAAATCATCGTTTTTGTGATCCGAGACACCACAGAATGTGTAAAGAAAAAATGTCTGATTTAGTTGTAGCCTTGTGTAAGCGGCTGCTTGACTTGCAAGGGAGGGGAAACGACCTTGCAAACCCATTTGACCATGGCCTTAGAAGTCAAAAGTTGCACCACCAAATAAAGAGCTTGAAACCACTGGAGCAGAGCGAGGAGGCCTGGGCGCCGGATGCGGGAAAGCTGATGAAGCAGGAAAATGGATTAAGTCATTACAGTCTGTGTGATGCTAGGAATTTTTTTTTTTTTTTTTTAATCTGACTTATTGCTATGGTATCTACAAATTGTTCTCTAGCCTAGATGATTGATGCAAAACAATCAGCGATTCCAAGCAGAGCAGCTGCTAATTATTAAGTGCTGGTAGTACAGGGCATAATGCACTGCAGAGGCCATGTCAGGAGAGACAGGGGAAAAGCTTGTCCTTAAAGAAGGTGGGCTAAAACTGTCTCTGAGGTGCCATTCTCAATTAAAAAGGAGGGATATGGTTCAATGAGAAGAACTGCCCAAGGAGATCTGAAAACAACCAACATTTTCTGGCCTGTGTATAAATGTTCCTTCGCTGCAAGAGATGGATGAGCGCATGTCCTGAAGCAGGATAGTTTAAACGCTTTCAAATTTCATACAAGATAAACAGAGATATGTTTTCTATCCTTATAATGGTCACTTCTTCACAGTTCCTGTTAAACTACACCTGTTGTTTTCTACAGTGGATGAGATACTGCTTCTCTGTTCTGTCAGCTGTTTGATGGTTTGAGTTGTAGTCCGGGCAGATCCTTGACCACTTTTGGTATGATTCAAGAGAAAACATATACGAATTAGAAACAAAATATTCCCTGCTCTATTATTTCAGCTGTTGGCACCATTGAGGATTAGCTCTATAGTTCTCCCCCCTAACTGCAAGCAACTGTTCATTAGTTTGGACTCTCAGATGAATCCAGATGTAAATAAAGATCCCAGCTGTACAGCCAGGCATGCACAAGGGTGTCACAGTTCCTGTCACACTGGGCTTTGGCCAGGAGGCAACCAGGCTTTGCAAGCAGCTGCAGCAAAGATGCACTATGCTCATTATTTGAAAGCTGATAGGAAAAGTGAACAATCAGTTTTGATACATGTCATATTTTTGAGGCAGGATGAAGCATGACAGTGGATGAGTGATGCTGTATTTTAAAGACAGCTTAGGAGGATTCTCCAATTAGCAGTTAATTCTGTCAATAAATAAGATAAGGTCTCAGTGGATTGAAGTCCCAGAAATAAATAGGGAAAATGCAGTACTAGGAGTGCATCACCAGTCCCACTAACAAGGCAGGGAGATCAGAGCCAGAGAGGCAGAAAACACAATCGTAAGTGACTTCAAGAACTCAAATTAAGTTGGGTAAATGTCACAGGAAGGGGTAGGGGTGGAGCTAACATTTTAGAAAGTATCTGTGACTGCTCATTGGGAAGCTAGAAGAGGAGAACCAATCCTTGGTCCTAAAGAGTGTCATAATATTATTGACAAAGACCCACACTGTATCAGGAACTGTAGCATCCTTGGTTTCAACACCCTTGTAGCACCACTACAAAGAAAATCAGTAGTATTCTGCTTTCTTTTCAAAAACAGAGGAGCAGTATAAAGCAAAACACACCTTTCATTAAAATGGGATAAAAGAAAGGACTTTTAACCTCTGATGGGTTAAGTACAAAATTGTGAGAAGGATACAGAAGGAAGTTTCAGGGTCAGCTTGCAAAAGTTATAAGAAATAATAGCAAGTCTTTCCTAGAACAAATCAGGGAGCCTGCTGGAGTTTGACAGCTCTGTAATGCAAATAGATTGTTCCATAAACAGTAGAAACATCTGGAGAAGATACAGCCATGAAAGAAAAGCTGAATTTATTTTTGCATTTGTGAATGGGATAGATGAGCGTGGGTAAAGTCCAATAATGGGAAGCTTCTTTAAGGGGAATAATTTGGAAAACATGTCTTGGATTACAGTGCAAGTATAAAAGATGAAGGAACACATTAACAAGTGAGTAGCAGCCAACTGCTGAGACCAGATGGTGTTCAACCATGAGTTGTCAAGCAGCTCAGAGACAAAGTGGTTCAGGTACTAACTGCTGTCTCTGACTTCTCACCTGAAGTTAACTTGATGTCAGAGGGGTCTGGAGAGCTGCTCATGCGTCACCAGATTTTAAAAATTATTTTGGAGAAGATTGTAGAAAGTGTAGACCTGGAAGTTCAATCTCCCTGACAGACAAATAAGTAGAAATTATGCTGAAGAACAGAAAAAACTTAGTGGCCGCATAGAAAAGATGACACATTAGGGAAAGTCATTATGGCTTTTTTAAAGCAAATTACAGTCTCAGGAAAGCTTTCTTTGAAGAAGTCAACAAGCTCATGGACCACAAAGATTCAATTAAGTGTCTATGATGGTTTCCAAAAGCAATCAATAAGATTCCTTCCTTCCCCAAAGGGAGTAAAAAACAAGGCTACTAATGGATATAAAACTTGGACAAATAACTGATAGAAATAGATGTCAGTAGTGATTTACAAAATGTGTTACTCATAATGGAGCTATTCAGGGTAGGGCTAACTGAGAAAAACTGAATGACTTTATGTGACTAACAGAGTCAGTGGCAAAATGGCAGATGAAATTAAATGTGATAAATATGAAAGGCTGACATATGAGAAAAAAAAAATCCTGAATTGCACATATATTCAAGGAACTTTGAGTGGATTATTACCAGTGAAAAAAAAGGCTTTGACGTTGTGAAAGGTGCTTCTGTGAGAACATCAGCTCAGCAGTGATCAAAATGGAAATTGAGAACTGTTAAGATAATTGTTAAAATTTTTAAAGAGAGAAATAGAGATTAAAAGTGCCATTGTATCAATCCCTGTTTGCACCTGCATCTTTAATTGCCTGTGCAGTTCTAGTTCAAAAATAGTATGGTAGAACTGCAATAGATTAAATAAAAATCAATAAAATTATCAGAAATAGTGGGAGGACTTTGAAAGGGATCATGGTTGACTCAGCTGGGTTTCTTCAGTCTGCAGGGAAGGGGAGATAAATATCAAAGTCTGTGTAAAATCTTCAGAGATCCAAATAAGAACCAGGAATCCAGACTGTTCATTGATATATCAGACATGAGAACTGAGTTACAGTAAATGAAAGGGGAATTTGAAAGGTTCAAAACAAGCAAGAGGAGATAGTGCTTCATTCAGTCTATAGTTAAGCCAGAAGTCTTTGCTTCAGGATATAGTTGGTACCAAACCTTTGCATGGGCTTAAAAAGCAACTGGAAAATCGTCAGACTCTTGATCTAAATCAGCAAGTTCTTGACTTGTAAATTGCTGGAGCTGGAAAGACATTTTGGGGAAGTACAGAAGGTGTTTTCCCAGTTCCTTCTGTCTTCCTACTCACATCTCATCCACCTCTGTCTGAAACAGCTGGGCTGGGTGGAGCTTTCAACCAAACCAATATCAGTTTTTATAGATTTAGGATTATTTTTACCTCCCAACCCCAGATTATCCAGCTGTTATAATCGCCCCAAACTATTTCTGGTCATTAAGTAATTGCGTAGGGTTTTTGCACTGCCTTTTTGTTTTACCTTTCACTGCATTCACTGCTTTTAGTACTATGTCTAAGCCCACATGAATTTTTGGCACTGCCTACCATTTTGAGAAGAAAAATCTCATTAAAATCTTTAATGTGTTCTTCCCAGAAGCATTAAAAACAAATTATCACTTGTAGATGTGGTGTAGTGCCTTCCTCACTTCTGGGAGAATGCAAGTTGTCAGTGCAGTCCTAAATACAACCTTTCATGAAAGGAGTGATGTTATAAGTAGTGTGCTGCTCTGGAGAAAAGCAATACCTTGTACAGTGGAGAAGTCAGTGATCTAAAGGGGTGGATGCAAAGCAGTTTGTTATTCTTCAACCATCTAAGTTGGCTTTGTGAATTAATGTGAAACAGAATAGAAATGTTCATACTTCCCATTTCAGCTGGTGCAGACAGGCTTAGAGGACTGTTGGAGTGCAGAAGCACCAATCCAACTGCTTAATATATAATGATGGTAGACCAGGTATGATTTGTGTCCTTTTGAGTTTGTTTCTCCTTGCAGAAAATATTTTCATGCTGTTCAGTGTTTTAAGTCTATTAATAATTGTACAAAGCCTTAACAGTGGAGATTGTAATGTATATATTAATAATGCATTTGCAGAGAAAATTATATTAATGCTTTTCTAAATGCTCAATTAAGCAATTACCTAATGCCATAAAGCATTAGTAACAGAGAGCAAGTATAACCTTAAATCGTTTTATGATACTGTAGATGTCTAAGAGTTTTTCTTAGAAATCTAAGGAGTGAAGCAGTCTGTGAGGAGAGAAGGATCCAGCCCACTGTGACAAACAGCTCTCGGAGGTTGTCACAGCTCCTCCTCCGTGGCTTAGCTGGCCAGGGCCACAAGACTATCTGTGCTCTGCCACTTCCAGATATATTAAATACAATCATAGCTGCCTGAGCCAAAAAGGCTTTTCTAGCTTCCTTCTTTTCCTTCTTTCTCCCTTGACCCAGCCCTTCCTGGAAATATCTGCATTAAAATAGAAAACTGAATCAATCTAAGACATCAAGTAAAAAGAACAGTCTGTGGATTTGTTTAGCAAGCTTTCTTTTGCATTAAGCGATTTTTAGCTTTCTTGTTCTAGAACATTGCTAATTCCTGTGCAGTTTCTGAAGCAGTTATCTTTAAAATGCAATAAAAATCACTGATACAGTTCATCAGTTTGTTCCTGAATTTGGTTTAGGCAAATTAGTAGATTTCTTCAGAGCGAAGTGTAAACACTTAACACCTGCTGGTTTAAATTTCAACACTGTGGTTTTGATCACGCTGTTTGCTTAGTTCATCCTCTGTAACCTTTGGTATATATGAAGCAGGGACCTAAAAAAAGAATTTGTGAATAGGAAGTATGTACACTCCATGACCACACTGTGTTTTGTGCCATTCTTTATCAATTAAGCAAACTTTCAAGGCGAGTTGTCTACCATTTTGTAGATAAGCTACTCTCCAGAGAAATGACATGCATTAGAAACATATGGTGATTGGGGTTAGAATGGATTTCAGGAGGTCTCTTCTCCAATCTCCTTAAAGCAGGGTTGGCTCTGAGGTCAAACCAAGTTTCTCAAGATCTTATACAGCTGGGACTTGAAAATATCCAAGGACGGAATTTGCACAACCTCCCTGGGCAAGCTGCCCCACTGCTTGATTGTTGTCACAGTAGAAAAGCTTTTCTTTCTATCTGACCAGAATCTCTTGTGTTTCAACTGATGCCCATTGTTTCTTCATCCTCACACCATGGACCCCTCCTTCTTTTCAATGACCTCCTCACAGGAGGCCTGCAATCAGATCTCTCAAGCAATCCCTTACTTTCACCTTCGTCCTTTCCTGTGTACATTTAAATGTCATAGGTTAGTATCTTGCAGCTAAGTCGTGGCAAGCCTGTTTTCATTCATGCCTGTGCTCAGACACACAAAACACAGCCAAGCTGGGGTACCAACTTTGCAAGGCAGAACCAGTGTCTCACTGATTCAGCAGCTGTGAACGGCTGAAAAGCACTGGTGCGAAAATCACCTCTCCAATCTTCACGGCAGCTTTGCTTGAGGTAAACCAGATCTGCAGTGATTGGAACAGTGAAAAGGAAGAGTCTTAACGAAGCTGTGATTGAAGAAAACCTCCTGTCCCTTCCTCTTGGCAGCCTCCAAGAGCACTGCTGCTGCCTGAGCTGTGCTCCAGATGAGCCAGAGGCAAAAGATACTTCCTTAGTGTGAGGAGCAGAATGGCAACTTGCTGTAAGTGCAGTCAAGCTGCCACAGACAGTGAATGGATAAAACAGAGAACTCCACCGAGGCTACAGCTGCCCTGCACAAGCACTGTCACACTGACGTGGATGTAAAGCTGTTGTAGAAGAGGAAAGTGCTTTTTTAGCACTGCTTCAGGAAGGGCTGGAAGAGCTTCTTTTCAGGCGATGGTAAGATTTGGAAAACTGAGCAGATGTGCAAGCTGTTGATTACATTAGTGTATGCTCTCTCAAAAGTGTTTTTAACTAATAGAAAGTCTAAGTTAACTCTGTCTGAGCATAACATATATAATGCATAATTGGGCAGCAATGTTACAACTGCTGAACTGCAGATACATGTGTAGGGCAGGTCTCAGGAGATGTCCTGAGATCAGGTCTGTGCCTTTGCTTTGGGAAGAAGGGGAGTTTTGCTTATGTGAGACACTGAAGGGTGACTGTTGACCTCCAACCAACTGAATACACCCAAACATGTCTGTTTCTCTTGACATGTGTTGCATTTTCTCTGCTTTCTGTAAGCCCAAAGGAGTAATGAGGAGGAGGAAAGAGCTGATTTAGCATTGCCTGACAGATGCAAGAGCAATTACCGGAACCCATCAAGGCTTTTCTCAGCTGCAGAAAGCGTGAAGAGCGTATTTTGACAATGTGCCACAGGCAGACAGGGTCCTGCTTTGTGTTATGTTGTGAATAAATAGTGCCTGGCCGTGTCAAGAGTTTGTGCAGGGTTTTCAGGATCTGCTGAGGGTCTGTTATTGAAGAGTTTCTTTTACTTCTATGAACTGCATAACGAATTAAATATAGCATGCTCTGCACAGCACACGTTTTTACTGTGCCATAATAGGAATCAGAGCAGGACAAAACAATTAAAAGAACAGGCAAAAACTTGAAAAAGAGTGGGCAAAATGGAGACTGTGTGAGGGACAGATCAGAACAGTTCTGTTCATGCTGTGGAGATGTGATGCTGCTCTCTGGTGTCCGCAGGAGAAGGACACAAGCTCTGATAGCATGGGGTTATTGGTGCAGCACTGGGCACTTCTCATGTACTGGCCATAGAAATCCCATAAGTGAACCCTCTTCTCCAGAAACAAGGCTATTTTCTCAAAGACTTGGCCCAGCAAATGTCTCAATTCCCTCACTTGTGCCAAGCCCAGCAAGGGCAGCCTGGTCTGGGACCTACCTGTCTGCCATCATATGGTCAAATGTGTAGCTCACACACAACCAGATCCTCTTCTGCGCAGGTCCAAACCATCTTCTTCGTTATTTCTTTCTTTTTCCCCATTCTTAGGCTCAGGTTTGTTTCTGAGCAGTAGTTATCAAGACAGACCCCTCCAAGTCATTGTTAAATCAGACTGTTTTGGTTCAACAGCTCTGGGGAAAAGAATGTCCATCCACTTTTTTTTCTGTAAATCTGGGGAGATGTTACAGTGAGGACCAAGTGGGTGCCCATGTCTTGCCCTAAAAATACAGAGGTAGGAAGCAAGGTGTGCATTTAGAGCTGGGGGCTCAGCAGTGCTCCTAGGATCCTCCTTTGGAGGGTGGACTCACCTGCCATCCTCTCCACTGCAGTGAGACCATCAATCCTTCCTGCATGTGGAAGACGTCTCAACTGAGAGCAGAAATGAAATTGCTCTTCCTAGAAATGTACAAAAGTTAAATCACACTCTCTCGCTAATAACACTGAAGCTGTGCCAGAGTTCTGCCTGTGCCAGGATAAATCAGCGCCGAAAGCTGAGAGGAGTGTTGTCTGCCAGCTAGGCTGGTGAGCCAGTTCAAAACCAAGTGCCTTGAGCCAACACACACCAGTTTTACCCTTCCCGCTGCTGCCAAATGACTTGCTTAAGATGCGGCATTTCAGAAGGAGAAGCAGACTTATGTGGTTTTGGTGCTGTAATAGATTTATGAAGAATTCTTCCTGCAAAAGCATGTAACCTGAAAACCCAGTTGCTGGATTGCTTGGAGGCATCTTTGGACCTTCTCCATGCTTTGGATGTTCCTTCTGTATGTTTTTACTTTGACTTAAATTTGCATTGTCTATTCTTTCTATTTTTGTTACCCTTTTGTTTCTATTTCTGTCTGAAAAAAAAGAAAAAGGCATCTTTGGAATGTGTGTTGTTTTTGAGCACTCTCTGCTGCAAGGTTTGTTGCTGAGAGATCGTGGCTAAAGGCTGTGAGGTCCTGGGTGTTTAGATGCTGCCTCAGAGAAACAGAAATACAAATACAACTCTGGGCAGACCAAGAGAAAATACTTCAGGTTTAGTCTTTGCTTTCAAGGGTGGGCTGAGTGAGAAACCATAAAAATAATTTGTAGGACATATGCTGTGTTTTAAAACACAAGCAGAAACACATTTTGTTGATTTTGCATGTTTTGTTATCAGAAAAAAAGCTGTCATTCATCTCTCTTGAATATTATTTTTAAGCCTCGCATAGTAGCACATGTAATCTCCATGAGCTGACAGCCACGGAGACCAGTTCTACAGGAATATGGGGAATACTTAGGATGGACTGATGTACTCTGGAGCAGGTGAATGTGGCAGCAGTTCACATTGCCTTGCTTTGCTGAGAGCTCTCTGGCCTGCAGATACAGAAGGATGTCGCAGAATCTCTTGTAATGTACCCCAAGGTCTGCCCATCCCTGCCCTGCATCATATCACCTAGTGTAGAGAGGGACCAGGGCTTTTCCTGGCTTTACCTTTCCCCCCAGCAGTGCTGCAGCATTATCCCCTCCACCAGCATTACTGTTTCCCTGCTATATTCCCTTTTTGCCCGTTATCTTTTCTATCCAAACAGTGATTCCCACCTCTCCAACAGTGCCCTTCCACAGCAATCTGAGTTGAGCAGCGCTTCCTTCTGTGGCAATCTGAGCTGAGCCAAGAAATTTCCTTCTCTGAGATGCAGCCCGAGGTCAACCCAAGCCCTTTTTATATTGAGCTGACTTTGACTGGCCAGGAATCTGTTAATGGTAGCAGAAAGGGAGGTCTTTCCAAAACGTGTGAGAAATATTAATGCAGAAGAGATACTGGTTGCTAAAACGCCCTTTTACAGACTTTTTTCTTTCCTCTGATTAGGGGCCAGTGAGCCCTTTCTTAGACCTGAAGTTAGTTTTTATAAAGAATTTCTTTTGTAGGCCTAGGGTGGTGTTTAACACTTCAAGCAGAGCTAAGGCATGGCAGCATCGCTGCGGTGGTGCCGGTACCACAGCGCAACAGGCGCTGCAGCAGCTGAATGACGCTGCAGTGCCTCTGAAAGTGCTTCCAGTTCACTTGTCAGGAGGTTTTCTGGCTCAGCTGAAAGCAACGCAACAGGCAGCAAGCTTTGTCAGTAAGACTTCAGGGATGTCAGCCTGGCCTTTGGTGTTATAATCCCTTGTAAAGATCATTACTGCTTTAATTAGGGGTATGAACTTTTCTTGTTTGCATGAGGTTTTCTTTTGCAGAGGCATCCTGCCAGGAAAAGCCACAAATATTTTTGTATAAACATCCTGACATCATTATAGTTTATTTCCGTCCCCAAATGGAAATGCACTTATGTCACTATTAAATACTCACTGTTCTGAAGTTTACTAGTTTAAGAGCATTAGAGAGAAAGCAATGCATTAACAAGCACAAGGGTGAAGTGGCTTCAGGGGAGATCCAGAATTGCTTTTTATCCTAATTTTCTGTTCCATTACAGAAAATGAGCAAGCACTAAAGACATTCACCACCATTGTGGCCATAGGGGCCAGGCTCAGTCTTTAAATGAAAATATGTTTTCTGTGACTTATTTTGAGTGAAATATTGGTGGGATACGCTCCCATAGCATTTGCTGTCCCTCAGCAGACTGCACTCTCTCTGGTTATGTTGACAAACATGTCTACCATAGCCAGTAATGAAAATACATTATAAAATTCATTGCAAATATCCCCTTGATTTTAGGAGATGTTTGATGCAACACATATGACTGTGGGGATCTTGATAATAGTGTGGGGTCTTATCACCCTGCTGCAGACCTTGCTACATGAAGAAGAGTCAATCCCACCTTAAACATGCCTATTTCCCTTGGCTGCTGCCAAAAGAAGCCCAGAATGCCTGACTCAAATATCCACATCACTGTGGGAGGCCTGGAGGCTGGGCCAGATAAACCTCAAGGGAAAGCAGCATCAAATTTCAGATAAACAAGGTCAGGCAAGCAGATGCACAGGCCTTGTCTTAAGCCTTGAGCACGGTTGAAGAGTATCAAAAGACTAAAGTTTTCAACTCTTAGAGTTAAAAGGCTTCAACTCTGAGAGAAAAGAGTGGAAAAGAAAACTGGGGAGAAAAAATAAGAAGCTCATTTAATTAGTCGTTACAGGAACAGGGATCTGCAGAACTGGAGATGAAAGATGTGATGTTTCAGATGGCTCATGCATGAGTGTGCCAGTGAGTCACCTCGTCACAGCTTTTCTTCTGCAGCAGCAGCAAGCAGAAATGTAAAAATTAATCTGAGATCATAGGGAGTCACCGGTTTGCCAACCACACAGAAGAGCCATAGAATACAGCTATTTAAATCAGATTAGAGTTATAAATGTCTCTGATAAAGTAATTGCATTCTCTAGTAACTATATTCATATATAGATATAATGCTGATCACTTACCCTGGAAGGCATTGAGGACGGTGTTTCTTGCTTCTGGTGAAAGATATGAGGAGTAAGGTGGATAACTCTCTTGGAAAATGAGGTATTTGGCTTTCTTTCAATCAATATTGCTACTAATTAATTAGTGGTAAGAAGACAGAGCTCAGTTTACTTACCAGTCGCCTTTACTTACCCCTACCAAAAAAAGTGGATTTTTAATACAGCTAAAAGTATTACAAAAGGTCTGGTGAAGATATAATCTAATTCAATGTAAGCACCCTTGGTGCTTCCTGTCTTTGCAAATGGCACAGTTTCACATTGCTTGTGTCATCCCATCCTTCACTGGGGATGAAGCTGGGACAAAGAGAACTTCCATTAAAGTCCCAGAAGTCTCAAACCATGAAAACTTCTCAGCACCAGCTTCATAATCCCCCAAAAGGGCTGGATAAAGATGATGGCTGTTGGTGCAGGTCTTGTTTTAGCAACTGAGAGCAACAACTCCTTTCTCTTTTTGACTTCTAATGAGTACAATTTGTTTTGCAGTAATTCTGTCATTGGTTTTCATTGAGCGAAGGTCATCTAAGGGGAAAAAAAAAATAAAGCTTAAAAATTTTACGACCCTTTATCATCAGTAACACACTAAAAATGGTATCACACATGACCCTTCAAGTGACATTTCTCCAGCCATTGTGTAGCAAATTGAGACAAACCAGGGCCTTGCTCCTCTGGCTGTCTGCTTAGAATGACACTGCCAAAAATACTTACAACAAGACTTAGCTGGGAGTCTGGTTTGTCATCTAATACCAACAATCATGTCATTGTTTTACACTTGCTTTTACCTGTGCTTTGCATAGAGGTGGCCAGATCCTTCTCTTCTCCATTTCGAGGGCAAGATGTGGCATCCCTAGGGTCAGTGGTGCACCTTGTGAAATACAGTTGTCCCTCAGTAGTTTTGTGGCTTCTCTGGTAATAAAAATAATTCAGAAATAAGCCTTATCTTTAAGGATAGAGTTTACTTTGTTCAGACCTGCCAGGTAAGACACATGCAGTTCTCTGATGTTGAATTTTGACTCATCTAGAGCTGCTTTTTGTCTCTGTGGGCACTGGAAGAATCTATGAGGAGATTTCAGTATACAACTGGAACAAAAAATCTCACCTTCCTAATGTGATTTATTTCCTCCTCACAGCTTGGCAGCATCCCTCTGGTTTGACTGCCATGTGAGTGTCTCCTACATTAATCATGCTGCTTCCCAGCCTGCACAGTGCACTCAGCTCTGCTCTGCTCAGACCACTGTGCGTGCCTGGCCCTGCTTCCAGGAGCTTTCTGGATGTGCCTTCTCTTGGCCTTCAGCCTACTTGGTGTGTCACAATGGATGGATGCAGCATGTAGGTGAAGGAGAAAGTGTTTGCTTTCTCCTTCCATGCTTTGGCTGTCAGCCCAGTGTATTGAGCAACCATGCTTGCAGTGACCACCTTGCTCCTTAAATCCCCCTTTCCCAGGCAGCATTTCTAGGGCTATCACAGCAGCAGTGACTCACTGGCACTCCTTGTCCCTCAGTTCCCTTTGATCATGAACAAAAATTTTTCACCAGAACCTGTTTTCTCTTTAGCAGGACCTTGTTCAGTTGACCACACAGTGACCTAGCACTGCCTCTGACAATGGCACGAACAGACATATACCCTCACCTCTCCAACAGTGCTGGCTCTGTAAAAGGCTCTGCTGACCCTTATCCTCCCTTCATGGCATCTCCCTGGTGACCTCTTCCCATGTGGTTTCACAAGGATGAGGTTTCCTCTCTGCTCTGACTGCTGTATCACAGGTTCATCACACGGCCATGGTCTGCAGGCTTGTGCTGGTTGTGGTTTCTGCCCAGGTGCTTTCCTGCCCAGAGCAGCAGCAGATATTTGTCTGTTTGGTGTCTATATGGAGTGGCCAAGTGGCTGTTCCCATCTCCTCCTTACTCATTGCCTGCTTCTGTTTCTCCTGGAGCTTTGTCTCCATGTGCTTGGCTTCTTAGTAAATTCTACTTCTCCCTCTCATTTGGGTTAATGTTTAGCTTCCTGATTTCTGGAAAAGAGAGTTGATACTTGGCTGGTAAGAGGCCAGGAGGAAACTGGAGGTGGTTGGACCAGTTGGAGAAGAGTTCAGTTCATCAAAGGAATGAGGAGGTGAAGTTGCCACTTCCAAAGGGTTAGAGCAACACAACAAGGATTTCCTCACCCCTTCAGTGTAATCTTCTGTAACTCAGATGCATCCCTCAGCAAATGTACTTATTAAACCCTAATTAATGACGTCTTAGTGGTTTGGAGGGCACTCTCCCATCCAGGCCACTCACTACCATGCAATGATAATTTTGACTTTACTGATTATCTTTAACAACACCAGTTACTAGTCAGGGATGGCAGCATTGCTTAAAATCATAAAAATGTTGACATACCTTCACTCCTCCTCTCCTTTCAGAGAGAAGAGAGAAGCAAGCCCTTCATTAAAGTGCTAAAGACCACTTTAATAGTAAAGAAAAAGCAGCAGAAGAAATGGGGTGAGATGAATCTGGACTAACTCAGATGGGAAACTCAGGCGATATTTGCAGCTCTAGCCATGAGTAGTTTGCACCAGTGTGTCCCCCATTCCTCTGAGGTCTTAAGTGTGCTTGCACTACAAGAGTTCTTAACATGTCCCAACTCTTTCTTAAATTATTTTTGCTTCTGTCTGCAAATTACTGAATTCTAGTGTAATTGATTTAAGGAAGGGTTAAATTTGGTTAAGTACATCTCCTTTAAGTACTCTTACAGCTTTAATTTGGTCAATTTAAAATCAATTTAGAAAAGTTGCACTGACTGGTTTAGTTAAAGTAGATCAGAGTCTAGTAGGGTGAAAGAGCACAATAATTCAGTCAGTCATCAACTGATCATTTTTTATGGCCAGATATCAGATGGTCTACATTTATGGTTTCGTTAAGCCCAGCTGTGCTGGAGCATACATGTGTGCTGGGAATTTATTGAGCTGAATTTGAAAACAGCTTTTTCCACCATGCTGCCTTAGACTCCAGCCTGTCTGGTTTTGGTCTCCTTGTTTCTGAGGGAAAGCTTGCTAGAGGTGTTGCCAGCAGCCAGAGAGTCAGCAGCCTTAGCAGCAGTCTGGAATTCTGCACAGCCCTCACCTGGCTCCACCAGGCCACTTGTTGAAGCAAGAACCATCCTGCTTTGTACACTGCCAACAGCCTGATGGCACAGTTAGTTGGTAAGGGTCAGACCTGAAGCCTAAAGCAGCCTTATGGTCTTTAAGAAGGGGATTTAGAGGAAAGCACTTCCAGAATCACCTGCACTGCACTGGATGCTGATGGATACAGAGGCAGGGAAGGACCATCACACGGTGCTTGCTCTAAATTCAGCTCTCCACTGCAAGGGACAACCCAGCACCCCAATCATGAAACCTAAATAGGAAGAATAATAGTTCAGGAAAGGGAGAGACCATTTGTTCTGCCTCCTGCCCCAAGCCAGGATTAACTATGGCAATGGCATTTCTGAGTAGCTAAACCTGCCAGAAAGGAGATGAAGGTGATGGAAAAGAGAAGCTGTGAGGACCACTGGGCACAAACTCTGGGGCTCTTGTCTCCCAATCCAGCACTCTGGACAAGGAAGTCAGTGAAGTAACAGGCTGCACTGAACCCTGGGGCAGGGCAAAATCAGAGTGGTCATCAAGGGGCAGGCTCAGAAAACCAGGGAAAATCCATGGCTGGCTACAAGGGTCTGTAACATGGTCACACTCCCCAGAAACAGAAAGGGAGACCAAGGCAGCACATCACAGCACAGAGACATCCTTCTGAAACCTCATCTTCCCCCACAGCGGTAGCAATTTGGGGAGCAAAGATACAGTTCCTTGTGTTTCAACAGTGTCAGCATCAATGGCCAAAGACTAAAAAAAGATAAAGAAAATATTGAAGCAACCTCTCAACTTAAAAGATTTGGGGGTTTTATGGTGGTGAGTCATTGAAAACCAACATAATCACAGGCAAAGACCCTCTAACTAATTAAAGTTAGAAAGTGGTATGTTTATTCACTGGTGGACAGCACGGGAGTCATCTCCGAAAGGCGTGACAGCCCTGAACAAGGCTCTTTGCTCTCTATTTATTCTCCAAGATCTTACATACAATACATATGCATAACCCCAGCACCTCCCATCCCCACTCTGTATTAAAATGAGGCTCTCAGTCCTTCACATGTGCGCAGTTCTTCTCTTGAATTGGGTCAGTGGTCTCAAAGGAGAGTCTTCATCAGGTCTCTGTGGCCCTCTGGCGTGATCCAAGGTCCCCTGCTTCATGATTGATAGATATGAAGTCCAGGTGCTGACCATTGTTCTTACTGGTTTCAGTCTGTTCTTATGACGGTTCACTTACTCCACTTTTTCTATAAGCATGCTTATAATATACCAGTTAGCTCTAGCTTAGGCATCTAATAATCATTAACATACCAATTACTAATCTAACTTACATCTTGATCAATATAAATTGCTTGTAACCCTTAGCTAAATTCTTAACTCTTTAAAATCATGATTCAGTGGTGCAAGGCACAGGTACTGCATTTGGTTTGGCTAGGGTGTGGCAGGAGCGGCTCCCTGACACCACTGTTGTGCAGATGAGCAATGTTATAAAATGGAAACTCTTGTTGCTGTGTATTGGGTGAAATGATATTGCCATGAGCCAGTTAACTGCGCTAGTATCAAACAATTGTAAAATGCCACCATAAAATTGGCCTGATGTCGCCTCACTGTGGCTTCAAACAGCCACACACAACCAGCTCGGGCACAGGGTTTCATCTGGCAACCCCAGAAAAATACCTACACTGGGTCTAGTCAAAAACATCCATAGCCCAGTATAACTTTCCAACAGTGCCACTAAAAAACAGGGCAGGGAGAGGGTGATCCTTTCTCTGTTATTATTTCCCAGACCTTGGCTATAAGTGATGGAAGGATTTCCTGAAGCAGAGGCTGAGGTGATCAGGCCTGCGGGCCCCAGCGCTCCTGAGGGCCCTGCAAGAATTTCCTTTGTTTAATGGTTGCTGGGTGTGAAATGGTTTACTTTTATGCAGTTAAAGCTGCTTCTTGCCAACATGCTCCAAAGGCAAAGCCTGGAGTGTTTGGGTGAGAGCCCTGGTGCAGCTGCTGGGGTGGAGGATGTTCAAAGGGCAAGGATTGAGTTCCATGTGCTCAGCAGCTGTAATAAAGTCTGTGTGGGAAAGGAATGGGAATTTGGGATAACATTCACCTGACACTTGGGCCAAAGTATGAATGAGCTACAGGGAAGTGAGAGGTTGCTGCTGTGGTGCACCCATATATCCTGGTCTGCGTATTTTGTATCAAATCTGGAGTTGGGGAGGGAAGCAGAATATCCCAGATCAAATTTTGTGTCATTTTTCAGGTGTGTGTTTCTCCACTGACTGCAGATACACCAGAGAAGGAGCCTTTCCTTATATATAGTCAACAATTAAACACTAACCCAGTGTCTTGGGTTGCAATATGTACCCAAAAATGTGTATTCGGTTTTCCATCTGTTGAAACTGGTTGGGGAGGTGTTTTCTTATCTCTTGTATAACCCATTCCTCAAAACTCCCGGAGGGAAGGGGTGGGCATCTTCTGTTAATGGGCCAGCTGTTAAAACCAGGTACAGCGACATTCTTATCTCTTCCAGGACCCATCCTCCCTCCAGGTGGATATCTCCTGTTAATGGGCCATCGAGGCTCACTGCATAACTGATAAAATTACATAATTACATTGTGAGATGCTCCACCCAGTGGGAGGAGCCAAGAATTCCTACCTGGGTAAAACCTGAGATTCAGAACACCAGGACAGCCTGTTTGCACTGGATTACCAGAGAAAGAACAGACCCATCTCACCACCACTGGACCCTTCTACAGGATCATCTCTGCTCCAACAGAACCACATCTGTCACTCCAGGAGGATTTATTTAGGCTGCTCCCAACACCCTGACCAACAGGGTGTCACATTGTGTTCTGGCTCTGTCAGCGTTTTTATTTTTGTTTGTTTGTTTTTCTTATTGTACTACCACATTTTTATTTTTAATATTCCTAGTAAAGGACTGTTATTCCTATTCCCATATCTTTATCCTGAAAGCCCCTTAATTTCAAAATTATAATAATTTGGAGGGAGGAGGTTTACATTCTCCATTCCAAGGGAAGCTCTGGCTTTCCCTGGCAGACTTTCCAAACTAAGACACCCAAACTGGTGATTTTGAATTCACAGCCAAATAAGTGTTTGGGGAAAATACTCTGTGTGATTTTTTATCTCTTCTCTCTTGGTGGTTGGATCAACTTGTTCTCCACCCCCAGCCAAGCTTTCCAGCTGCAACATTTAAACCTCAGCATGAATCAGATTTTCCATAGCTTTCCATCATTCAGATGTCTCTTTTCCAATGCAAAACTCTGGTTTTCCATCCTTAGCAGAGACAGAAAAGCAACAGCATTAGTCTCTCCAAGGAAATTCCTCCTTTGCCCCTTAATCAAACTGGATTTAAAAGCATCCGCATGTTCAGTACCATAAGGACATCAGTCTCAGGTGCTTCACAGCTGCTCATTCCCAGCCTTGCAAAGGCACCATGAATAAACTCTCTTGTTGCACACAGTGTCAAAACAACTGAGCTGGCAGGTGTTCAGGCAAATTTCAAGATTATTTGCGTAGAGTTATTGCTCTGCAAAGAAATCACTGTGATTAACTTCTTCATTACTGGGAAAACTTATTTATTTGTATGTATATGCATAACTGTATGCATGCTCAGAGCTGCACAGTTTGTTTAAAGCTGGATCGCTGGGTCCAACGCTTCTGTTCTGATTTCCTCAGGAATATTATTTGCATTTCAATATTTCATGAAAAGTTGAAGTGATGCATCAAAAAATATGTATATTGGTGTACATATATATACACACATACACACATTTAGACCATAGTTTGGAGATAACCTGTTATGCTTTTGCTAACAAAAGGAGACCACACTGAGAATTTAAAAAGAATTAATTTTAAAAATAGGAAGGATCCGTGGGAAGACAGTGTGTGTCTCTTCTAAGAGCCATAACAAAGGGTTTGTATCTCAGCTTAGGGGCAGGGCTTTTAAAAATAGCACGGTGCCGTACAAACAGCCCATCATCGTCCTCACTCTATTGCTAAACCTGAGTGCAAACTGCCTGATGTTTCAGAGCTGGCACTTGGCAGAATCCAACCATAAAGTATCCCTGGAGAAATTCTCAACTGCTTCCTCTCTCTCCTACCTGCTGCCTGGAGCAAAACATGGGAGCACAGCATGGTGGAGGGCAGGTAAACAGGTTGGATTAGGAAGGCGAAGCAAAATGCTAGCTCTGTGCAATTAGGGACTGCTCCTGAGAAGTGAGAAGAGCTCCAAATTCTCATTTGTAATTTGTTGTCAGTCTGCTCATTTGTAATTTGTTGTCAGCTTTGCATACAATATTTAATTGAATGTTGGCTTCTGGCAGTGTCCCCATTGATAGGACAAGAGGTAATGGTAATTGTTTTAAACTAAAAGAGTATCAATTTGCATTAGATATAAGGAAGAAGTTTTTTACAAGGAAGGTGGTGAAACCCTGGCACAGGTTGCCAAGAAAGGTGGTGGATGCCCTATCCTTGGAAACATTCAGGTGGGACAGGGCTCTGAGCAACCTGATTTGGTTGAGAATGTCCCTGCTTACTGTGAGGTTTGGACTAGGTAACCTTTAACAGTTTCTTCCAACCCAAACCTATTCCGGGATTCTTTTTCATGAGCTGTGCTGGGAAGGAGTAGGTTTTATTTAAGAACTGTGGAGCCCCTCTCCAAGGAAGCCTGCCACGCATGGGGACATCTCATGGCCACTGTGAGGGTGTGAGCAGCACTGGGGCACTGCTGTCCTGCACACACCTCCACAGAGGGGAAGAGAAGAAGCAGCTCTGCTGCCCTCCTGCCCTTTGCTCTGCTCAGTTGGCACACACTACTTGCAAAGCAAGGTGGTGGATTTGGGCTGGCTCTGATCAACCCCCTGCTCACTGCAGCTGGGTTTAGCAGGTGAAATCCTACCTAAGGCACAACTGAAAGAATATTCTTGAATAATATACATATATATGTAAAAATAACTTATATATATATATATATAGTAATATAAGTACAAAGGTTAACACAGCTGCTTGTATCAGGATCCAGACCAGCAGTGAGGAAGTGGGAGCAGAAAGCCCTTTCTAAAGGGCTTTTTCCTGCCCTTCAGGTTCCCCTTCCTCCTCCCTGCTGACTACTACCCATGCTATGCCCTAACTCAGCGCTGGCATTTAAGCCCCGGATTAAGCCAGTAACAAATTTTCATCACTTTTTTTTTTTTTTTATAAGCTTGATTTGTCTTCACAAACAGACTCTGCAAGCCCCATCTTGTCCCCAGTCCTGGCATATTTTAGGCCTAGGAGGTGATTTCAGACAGCTCTGACAAAGGAGTGGAGGTGTGGGGGTTTAATTAATGGAAAGCAGTGAGGGCCAGGTCAGCAGCAGATGAATCAGCTGCACATCTGTGATAACCCCAGCATGTGTTGACTCACAGCCCAGAAGAGGGGGACAGGGACCATGGAGGGTGGTGGGAAGGATGGGGATGCAGCCAGAAATGTTTCAAGGGGGACACTAATGAAGGTGCAGCGATAGCAGGACTGAGGGTCATTGGGAATTCAGGATGTCTCAGCTGGAGTCCTCCAGCCTTTGCTGTCCCCTCTCTGGCCAACGGTGTGGAGAGCTGTGTTGACTACTCTCTGATGTTACCAAAGTAAATTCCATGTATTGATTTATCCCAGACAATAAAACCTCACCTCGGGTCTCACATTCTGTTCTAGAAAGTAATAATTAACCCTCTCACCTCACACTGGGTACAAAGGCCTGGCCACTCTTTGAGGGCTGGATGGAGCCAGGCCCAACCAGCAAGTGCAGGGGAATTTTGAGAGGGTGGACATTGACCTTCTTCACCATGATGGGCCAGCATTTGCCATTCACATCTTCAGCAGAAGATTTTCCAAGCAGGAAAAAAAGTAATCCTTACGTGGGAAAGGCACCTTCCTGGCAGCTCCCACCAAGCCAGAGGAGCCGTGGACATGGTGGGGTGGCTTAGGAAGGCAATGGGTTGCAAAACCTCTTTGTCAAAACAGTCGTCAGGAGGTTGTTGTCCACAAAAGTGGCTCAGGACACAGTCTACCTCTGATATACCCACGGCTACAAACCCACTTGATGGTTTGATCTTCTGTGTTTTGAAAGCCTGTGGTATCTGGATTTCCATCTTTCCATTGAAAAGAGATTTTCTGATTTGCTTATAAGAAACTCCGATCATTAATTCTTCTGTTCATTCACCTGTGTCCTTTTCAATCTTCCAAGGTCTTCACTACTAATTAAATGAGGTATTTGCTTCTTCCTATTATTAATGATCCTAGATATTCATATTCTGAGGCTACCTGATACCATAATATTTCTTAAAGGTAGCATCTTTTGAGTTTACTTTGTTTTCTGACTTTGATCATCTGAGTTCTTATGGTGAAATCTTTAATGGTAACCATCACACTACAAAACTTCTTCCCAAAAAAAAGCTCCAAATGTTTTCAAGGAATTGAAACTCTGAGAGAATTCCCCCAACACCACATGACATAAATTCCTGACTGTTACCACCACAGTAGTCATCAGTTTAAGCTGAGAAAAAATAGAGAAGGTCAAGGGTTGTACTCAGTGATCTTGGAGATCTTCTCCAAGCTAAATGATTCTATGATTCATTTTAAACATTTCCTTTAAAAGAATACCCATGAATCCCAGGAGGATAAAATATTTGCCTCGCATGGCTTTGTTGGACTATGTGGAATTAACCCCAGCTGCCAACTTAGAGTCACAGTCAGAGGGGTTCTGGGAAACACACACCCCTGTGGCACAGCCCCAGGGCTGTAGTGTTGGGATTAGCTGCAATGGATGAATCCCAGCCTGGCTTTACATGCCATGGCCTGACCAGGTGAATGTGCCATCAGTCATTCACTCTCCATGCAGGTCTCCCTTTTCACCTCAAAATGAATGAGCAGACTCATAAAAAGCTTAGCGTGAAAACAGTTTAATATGACAGATGTTGGGAGGAAAGAGAAAAAAAGCCAAACAAGCCGAATTTATTTCAGTTCCTTGAATTTGACACGAAGGGAGGGACAGGTTTCACAATTGATAAGTGGGGGGGAAAGTTTTGGGCAGCTCCAGGGGAAGGCAGCAGTGACCCGTGCCCATCCCCTGCCTCCCTGGCAGCAGCACGGGGCACAGCGCTGCCCCTCCCCAGAGCACCAGCTCCACCAGCAACTTGGACAGGCCATCATGAATCACAGGAGTGGTAACTCCATTGTGGCTTTCTGGAAAGGGTGATCACCACCAAGCAAGGGTGAGGCTCTTGTGAAACTGCAGTGCCAGGAACACAGCAGGGGAATGCAGTTAAGGGGGACACGGTTAAGTTTGACCTGGCTGGAGACTGAGCTGCAAGAGCTGTTTGTGCAAGCCAAAGCCACACCTATGAAACCTCTGCAAGTGGAAGGTAACGCTGGGAGAGACTGTAAAAGCACTGCCTGGGGAGGACTTGGCTTCAAGGGGCCAACAGAGAGACCTGAAGCCACCAGAGTTGGGTCAATGAGAGTCCTGTGGTGAAGGCAAAGGGGTAGATCCTCTCTGTGCTCCCACCACATGCTTTGTGTCACGCAGTTGCTGCTGGCCTGTTCAGCTGGAGCACATCCATGGGCATGATCTCAGTCTCTGATGGAGGAAGGTGAGTTTGTCACGATCTGGCTGTACCAGAGATAATTGAGCAGATCTGCAGCATGGTGGGTGGAGGTGTAGAAACATCAGCACCTTAAAAGAGCTGTGTCAGTGGCTCTTTCCTCCCCAGAGTTCTGGACCAGCCCCAAAACATGAGGCAAAGCCAAAAGCTTCTGCCTGAGCTTCAGTTACTGTAAAATGACATAAATTTGTGCTCAGTGCTGGTGTTTATGTAGAAGAGATGAAATGGGCCCTTCCTGCTGCTGCCCCTCTCAGTACCAGATTGGGTCCAGCCTCAAACTCCTGCCTGAGCTTTGCAAAAGCAGTAATTCAGTCTCTGCTCTCTTTCCACTCCTGTAAAATCCAGTTCTGTATCTTAACTCAAAATTAAAGATCCATTAAGTCACAGTTGATTTCTGTGGCAGGCTGAGGTCACTGCCTTGGTTTGCAGCATTATTTACACTCAGGAGGCTACTGGGGCTAAAATGAATCTCAAACTCTGCATCTTCCAGAAATAACGCAGGCTCCCAGGCAGAACAAATACAGTATAACAGAAAACAGAAGAACACTAGAACACTGTATTGAAATGTTGCAGAGAGCCTTTTTTTTTTTTTTTTTTCTTCCCCCCAGAGGACAGCCCTGGGATTTTTCTGCAGAACTGTTGTGCTGCCAGCACACAATTTGCTCTACTTGCCCTTTTGGTTTAATGTCCCATTAATAATGCATCCCTGTATTTATTGCAGTTTGCATTACTGTTCCACTGTTACTTCTTGATCACTCGTTATTCTGTCTGTAGTGCCAGGCAGGGCTCCAAAACCCAAACAACAGCAGCAGTGTTACTACAGACCAAGGCACAAGCCCCACCAGACTCAAAGCAGCTCCATCGAGGGGGATCATTTATCTTCCCACTGCTGGCAGGGCACGCTGCACCTAGGAAAACAGGAACAGCTCTACATCCTCTCCACCTCTGTGACCAGACCTAGAACTTTTCCAGGGCAGTTTGGCCAGTCAGCTCTGTTGAGGGATCTAAGCCAGGAAACTGTAAAACATCATTAATGAGCAGCTTGTTTAACCCTGGCTGTGTGGCCCCCGCTGTAACAGGAGCAGGAACAGGCTGTGGAGATGGCTCTGGCTGACAGCTCAGCTCAGCTCAATGCAGGCCTCCGTGGAGGATGCTCTAATGATGCCTCCCTGATTGATTTTGCATTCTGGAAAACGCTGCTTAGCTGTCCTTTAGCCTTGCAGCCAGCAGGGATCTGTGGGTACCTTCATTTCCCACCCTACAGCCCCCTGAGCACCCCACTGCACCCCCGTGGATCTCCAGCTCAGCATCCAGGATTGGGTATCACAGTACTGGTGTTCAGTTCCACTGGGAGCATCTTCAGGCCTCATCAAAACTATATTGCACTGTAAATCAGAATTAATATAGAAAGGCAATTCTGAAGGAGCTGGGGGGTCACCTCACAGGGGAGTTGCAGTGCTCACAGGGCTTCATAACCCTCTTTTCCCTGAGGACTTACAACCCCTGTCTTTCCATTTCAGGAAATGCCTTCAATCCTGGAAAAGACCTAATTGCAATCCTTTGAGACAGGATTTCTCTCTGCCCTTCTGGATGGGGCTGCACAAGCACAAGAAAGGTTTCTCTGGTCTTCCAGGAAAGCCCTAGCTTCCCCTCTCTTCCTCTGGGAATGGAGCTCACCTCCTTCTGCCCTTGTCCCTGTGAACAGCATGTTATTTCCAGCAGCAGCAAGGAGTTATGGCGCAAAAAAATTGAAATTTTCCTGTACTGATGGTAAGTGCACTCGGGAGGGGGTTTTGAAGCCCCTCAGGGCACTGCAGAGAGCCCAGAGCAGGGCTCCTGTGTCCTCAGTCACTGCCTGGGCTCATGGGCACAGCCAGACATGGGTCACTGCCTCTTCCCTGGGTGCACTGTCAGAGAACTCACCTTTGTTCTCTTTTAGTTGTATTATCCACAAAACAAAGCAAAACCCAGGGGTCTTCAAGGTGGAGCATCCTCCATGCTGTATAAAAGAGCAGTGAAAAGCAGGAACTGATGCGGCACAAAGTTCCTGTTCTCCTCTGGCTGAGGGAGTTGGTCACCATGCAGGAAGCTGTGGGAAGCAGAGCTCCTTCTCCCCCGCCCCACAGCAGTCATCTTCACACCCTCACATCCACCCCAAAGATCAAGACTGTCACATTCAGCACCGAAACCTTCAAAACGTTTTTTGGATCTCAGCCCTTTTAGGCTGTCCTCACAAGTCCTCCCATCTGACCTGATCCCAGAGAAAGATTTTTTGGTTTGGCTTCACCTGCCTGCTGCCAGCCATGTCCTGGAGCACAGCCTGGTCACCACAGTCTGACCTGTGGGAAGCGTCCCTGAGGTGCCACATGCTCTCCCACTTGCCAAATTCCTCAGCAGATGAGGTTGCTTCCAGATCTCAGCACTTACTGGCAAGCTTCAAGTGGTTTGTGCAGAAAGGCTCTGTGTGAGTAAAGATCTCTGGGAGCTGTGTTGTGGCCACTGCCTGGTTACTGACCTACACAAGCGTAGCAACATGGGAACTAGTGACCTGGAAAAACAAACTTTTCTGCTCCCTGTCTTCTAATATTTAGCTTTGCTTTTGAGATGCAAGAAGAACTAATTCATATTCGTATCCAGTCTCATTGCCCAATTTTCTATTTTTTTAATCATTTACTGAGAAAAACAAGCCTTCTATTACAATTTATTGGACTTTAACATAGCTTGCATTCCAGCTCCTGAGCAAGTAGACGCTGATTCACTGTTACCAACACACTAAAAACATTTGTTATCTCGGTCTTAAAGGTAACAAATCTGCATCAGCAAGTGGGTGTGAACCACAGAATTGTTTGGGTTGGAAGGAACCTTAAAACCCAAGTCACTCCAACCCTTTGCCATGGGAGGGACACCTTCTGCTAGACCAGGTTGCTCAGAGCCCCATCCAGCCTGGCCTTGAGCATTTCCAGGGCTGGGGCAGCCACAGCTTCTCTGGACAGCCTGATCCAGTGTCTCACCACCTTCACAGGGAATTTCTCCCTTACATTTAATGTAAATATTTCTTAGTTTAAAATGGTGCCCTCTTATCCCATCTCTATTTGCCCTTGTAAAACATCATTCTCCCTTATTTATACCCCCTGTTAAGTACTGGAAGGGGGTATAAAGTAAGTACCTTACTGCTATAAGGTCTCCCCAAGGCCACCTCCTCTGTAGACTAACAGTCCCAGCTCTCAGTCTGTCTTCATGGGACACACAAGCACGTCTGTACAAGCAGGACAGAACCCACAGCTTATTCCCTGCTTGCCAAACCACATGGGACCAGATGAGGATGACTGCTTCCTCCTTCTAGCTGAGGAACTCCCAAGTTACAGCTTTCAAACATCCTCTTCCCCAGCTTTCATATCTTCATACACCCACCAGCCCATCCCTGGAGTGCACATTCAGTCAAGCTAATACCCTTTAGTCTTCCAGACAGATCCATCACTATTATTAATGAACTTAAAGAAAGGGAGAAAGTTTGGAAGTTACTTTTTCTTCTCTCATTCCTCTTGTGTTTTCACAGCTCTGGGATACCCTGGCACCCTGGAGTGCAGCAGACAGCTAAGAGAAGGGATGGTTCCCTTCTTCCAGCCTTTCAATCACCATCTCCTCCTGTCTACAAAATCACATCTACTGCTCACTCTTTGGGGTCCTTTATGTAAAAAGTGACTCTAATTTTGTCTGTTGCAAATAATCACAAAGCAGGAAGAGCCCCACCCGTTACTGCAGCCTTTTTTCACGCTCTGGGGATAGGTAGCTCACACTTCCCCAAAAAGCACTTCACAGTGAGAGCAATGAGTGCAAGGAGGAAAAGAGACACTTTAAAATAAAAGATCTAGGTGCCTAGAGGCTCACAGGGTGTGAAAAGAAAGTTTTCTAACCACGTGAAGCAGGGCTTTTTTCTAGCTGTTTTCTGCACACACATGAATTCTAAGCAAACCGAATTTCCTTTCTCAGAAAGGGCAGTTTAGATGATCCCCAAGCCTGCTCACACCAGGGATTAAGAGCAATTATTACCTCAGCTGCTTCTCCCTTACAGCATAAAATGAACCCATTTATATGACAAAATATGTACCTTTCTCCAGCCTTGGAGTTAAAGCCTCTCATCTGAAGTCGTATTTCTCCCCTATCACTTTTGTCCATGAAGAAGGACAGCCACCTACTTCCTTCTTCTATCTAAGATTTTGTTTGAGGCTTTCCTACAGTGCCAATTCTTTCAGTACAATCAGAATCAGGTTTTGGATCCTGGTCTATGCCAATATGTTAAAGGCAACTCAGCACTGAAAGGGAAAATTAGATCATCCTGCCATAGCCTGAGCCCATTTTCCAAATGGCTCTTAAGAATCATCAGCGTTCCTGGGAGCAGCACTGACTAACCACTTAAATGAATGGGTTATTTAAATCAAACTGTTTTGAGCACCAAGGGGATGCCACATCTCCAGACAGGAAATGCAGAATAGATGCTCTTCACTGCAGGGCTGTGAACACATCTTGGGGATCCCTCCACAAAGTCTGTACCAGTACAGATGTAACCTGGAAGTAAAAGCCTTTTTGTTCTTTCCCATCTCTTTGCTAAACTGTACTCAACTGAGTCTCTCATGATTCTTTGCTGAATGACATGTTTTTGACAACTACAAAGCAGGTGCTAAGACTGGAGAAAGACACAGGGAAATCTCTTACAGAGATTTGCCAAGTGAAACTGGACACCGGCTGAGTTAACGCATTTGTTAAGCTTCAGTGCAATTGGCAGGACATGTGACACAGTTCTAAGAGGCTGAGGCAGAACAGAGTCAATCAAGAGACTCCACAGAGGTTCTTTAACAATCCTAAAATCAACATTTCCCACTATCTGATCTGATCCCCTTCAGTGCAGCCCCACTGGAAGCGGCCCTCCTCTGCTCTGACACTCCCACTGGTGCAGAGGTACCAGTGAGAATAATCAGGCACTGAGATTTGTTAGAAAACTTGGCTGGATGGTGGTGAGCAAACTCCTGAAGAGCTTTAATTACTTGTGTGCAGTGCATCATGATTAAAATAGAACATATAAATGAGTCTGATTTCTGAGGAGTGGAAACAACCCTGGGCAACATGATTTGAACAGTCATCAAAAGTAAACTCCCCTTGGTAAGACAAACACCTCACAGGGCATTCAGAATATTTCTTTGCCATTTATTTTATTAAATATCCTCTTTAATACAGAATATTTAAGCACAAAAAAGATTACAATCTCTGTTTTGGTAATTCTTGCAGGAGTCTTTTGCATAGTCACTCCTACAGCAGCTCATGTTGGCATTTAAGGAATAAATCTTTAGGAAAAGTCAAGTCTCTCACTGTGTGAGATCTGTTCTACCCAAAGTTAAAAGAGCATTGGAAAATCCCTATAAAAACTGTGAAAACTCTGAATTCCACTCTTCAGCTAAAAGAAATTTAACAACCGTGTCACAGACACATTCTTCTTAATAAATGAAGCAGCAGAATAGGAAAATGCATCCTCTAAAGTTTATACAAGTTCATGTCAGTGCACCCAAGTGCAGCAAAAGAAGAGGAAATGCCTCGAGCACAGATGCTCCAATGCAGTGCTGAGGTTCAGCACAGCAGTGCCAGTTTGCAAAGCTATTTCCAGTACTGGAAATCTGTCACAATAATGACCACAAGGCAGCTGGCACTACCACCCTGACGGGATTCTGCCCCACAGAAGTCGGATAACAGAGAAACAGATTCTGCTTTCACTTCTGCCTGCCTGAGACAGATAGAATTTTGTTCTTTTCTATGTACACAAATAACCTCATTTTTTTCCTAAATAAGTGTTTCTTTGGATCAAAAGGTAGCTCCTATACTCATTAAACAGAAAAGGCTCAGTGAGTATCCAGAAAAAGAAACCTATTGGCACAGGAGAGATGTCTGGAGACGCAGCACAAGCCCTCATTGCATAGCTGTAGAGCACATGCAGCTCTCATGATGAACATTTCAGTCAGATCCTGAAGTTATCACCAAAACACTATGTCAGGGGCTGCTTGAGGTCAAACAAGCCAGTTCCTCCTTTGACAACTTTTCCGACCACCAGGCAGGCCGAAGGGGATCGCAGCTCGTCGTGGGCACCTGCAACACAATTCAAACAAAATCCGATCAGGAGGTTCCCAAAGGTTTCTCCAAGGTCAGTGCTGGAAAGAAACCACTATGGTTTACGTGCAAGAAGCCTTCTGGTTCAGCACACCCAGGTTCAGAAAGGTTCACACTGAATTGGGATTTCTGGGAGTTCAGAGTCCAGAACTATTCCTACCCCTCCTACAACAACTATTATCTCATCCCCATCTTTGGTCCAACACTAATTAGGCCACACCTTACTAAAATCTCCTGATTCCACATGGAAAGACTGAACAGTCTGAATTCTAAGAGAACACAGATTTGACCTTCCAGTGAACACATTCTGGTGACTAAATAGAACACTAAAAAATACATGTGAGGCAAAACCAGAAAGATTCCCTTGTCACTGCTGCCTTTCTCCTTTGTTAGTGTGAATCCCTTTGATGTGTATTTTAAATCCTTCTGGCTAGATACAAAGAGAACTTTTCACTGGAGAGACATTCCATGAATTCCTCTGATTTTGTGGTTACTCACTGTAGTGAAATAGTGTCACAGAAATTTGGAAGCACTCCAGATGACATGTTCTGGCTGGGCTTGTTTTGCTTCCACTGCTTTTGTAAGCACTCAGGCTGCTTTTCAGTCATCCTAACTACAGCACACTTAAAGCTCATCATTAGAGCAGTAGGAAATAAAATCGTTAAACTTCTGCTAAGTTTGGTTATCTTGATTCTACTGAGCAAACTGCACTCAACTTTCCATCATGCAGAGGGTGGGGGCAGGAGCATACCCAGCACTGTGAATGACATGTGCTCTCTGCTCTGATCTCAGCCACAGCTGCATAATTAAATAGCTGCTCCTGAATGTGTGTCAGCTGAAGGAAAAAAAAAAGCCCCTTTGTTGGATGTTAAACAGGACAGTCATGCTGCCCTGTTTGCTCATGT
Source organism: Hirundo rustica (assembly GCF_015227805.2). Lineage (NCBI taxonomy): Eukaryota > Metazoa > Chordata > Aves > Passeriformes > Hirundinidae > Hirundo > Hirundo rustica. The sequence goes on along the minus strand of NC_053454.1, from coordinate 5,307,729 downwards.
GATGTCAATGAAGAGTCATTCTCTGAGCAAACAGCCCAGGGGATCTCACTGCTGAGGCAGTTTGCTCCCTGCACAAGGAGCCCCGCTGAGCAGCCTGTGCTTCAACAGCCCTGCACATCCTCGCACACCTCCTCCTTCCCCTCCTACTGCTCAGGGCATCAGCCCCAGGCATCCTTGCAGCATCTCTTCAACTGTCAAGTTATCAGTGGCATTAAAGCAAATGAGATCCAGGCTGCTGCAATCCCCATCATGACTTTGATTTCCAGCGTGGTGAAATCATTAACTCCCTCTGCTTGTAATCAGTACAGTTCCTGCCAAGCCACCCTGCCCTTCTGTCAGCATGCACTGAATGTCTTTATTCATAATATTATATCCATACATTACATTTCACTTGGCAAAAACTTCCTCTGATTTCACTTCTAAGTCAGTATGTGATACAACGTACACCCGGTGGGTGAAACTGAGCGACAAACATTTAATTTCACCCTGGATTTACACTTTTCTTTCACAATTTTCAGCTTAATTAAGTCAATCACAACTGATGCTATATTAATGCTGATATTAAGTCAATCATAACCAATGCTATTAATTAAAACCCTATCTTTCTTCCCAGAAAAGGTATAAAACAGCATTAGCAAAAATGAATTCATTGATAGAAGCATCTCTGACACCTGTGCAAGGCAGTTTAAGACAGGAGCTAAGAGATCATGTTGAGAGCTCTCTCCATTTGTAACTGGAAGGACACAGCACAGCAGCATCTGCAAAGCAAGTATCTGACTGGCAAGTGACAGAAACCAAGTTTATTTGCAAAAGGGAGATGTAATTAGTATCCAAAGGCTGAGATCACAGAAGCTTTCAAATGACAGACTTAAAGCTCAAGGGTTTTTTTTATAGATGGACTTAAAAGTAGATGGCTAGTGCTGCTCCAAACGTCCTAAATGATCCACACAGACAGGTGATCTCTACAGCTTCCAGGGAGGCAACTACAGGGGAATCTCAAATGGCACCAGAAACCTACCATCAGACAAATGAGTCTGACCCTTTGTCTGTGTTTAAGGGAAAAAAGAAAAGATAAAGTGCTAAATCAAAATAACAGCTTGTTCTCAAAATAAAATGCTGAATAGCAAGGCTGGAAGAGATATGGAAGTTACAGCATAGGCACAGAAACAAAGCAGAGAAGACAATTTTAATAGTAGAAACAGAAAAAGGCAGATTTAGTAGTCTGTTATAAAGCTTTGCTATAACAAATCTTAGCAACCTTAAGGTTTGTTGTAAAAATGCCGATCTAATTCTTCCAGAAAGTAGTCACAGACCCCACAGATTACATGTGGGAGCTGGCTTTATTTACACTGATAGAATTTTACTAAGAACACCTGGAACATTTTCCTAGGAGAGGGCTTAATTAAAATTTCTGCCTCTGGCATTTTTTCTATTGCAATTATGCATTAGTCAAAATACTGGAAAATTATGACAAAAGCCAAGCATATGTGAAATGCTGCAGCAAGAGATCTCAAATGAAACCATTTACCCATCATCGTTGCATCCTTCAAAAATTTGTAGCTGGTTTCAAATGTCATCTGTTGCAGAGGGGAGGAGTTGGACTGAATCCCAATGCGATTCAGTGGTTTATAAATTCCTTCAAAACACATGTAATCTGCCACAAGTGAAAGGTGCCGAGGGTCTACCACAATTCCTTAAAACACAAGAAAGACCGATCATCAGAGCATTCAAGGGCTAGCTCTGTGGGGCTTTTTAAATAAATCAGGTCTGAACCAAACCCCTTGAACCCAAACCCAAGCAGCTTGGAGAACATCTCTATTAACATTCTTCTGGCAGTGTGTCTCTGGCTTGACTGCTCCCCTGAAATATCCAAGAGAGGCAGACCTCACTCTAATACAAAACACTAGCTCTCCAAATTGAAATGAAAAGAATGGGAAACTGCAAGGCAGCAGAGTTTCTCTACATCCAATCCGCAAATGTCAGCACCATCCTTGTTTCCAGGGAAGGGGACCACACATCCATCCATCTGGAGGGACAGAGATCTTGCCCCTCACCTGGTGGCCTGGATTAGCTGGGCCCCAGATACAGAAAGGTTCTGATGTCCTCTGTGCATGACATCAGGCGTTGACAGAAAACCCCGCTGAGGCTAAAAAAACCCTGCACCTATTCCTAAATAACACTTGTGGACACAGTGTACTGGGGGTCATTAACAGCTCGGTCAACATTTACTGAGCAGTTCTTGCACAACTCGAAGGTCAGACCATTCTGGGCTGCCAGCTGCCAAATCTGTTTGGTGTAACAGCTTGCTAAAATTCCCACTGTATTAATCTTCCCTATTTTCAATGGTTTATTTCATAGCAAGACTCCACTCCAGTGAGTGAGTGCCTAAGAAGTCACACAGCCTCCCCAGGCTGGGCTCTCTGAATCATCTATCTGAGAGAGGAACATTCAGACAATGCAGTGCAGCTATTCTAGGAAAGATATAAAAACTCAGGAGCCTAGATTCCCATCATTAAAAAGGCAAAGTGAAGCAAGATTGATCCTATTCTCAGGGCCACTGTACAAGTCTAACTGTTGGCTTCCTCAGACATCAAAAATTAATTAGTCTGAAACTTGCAGCTTGCAAAAAATATACCAGAATGGAAGAACTCTGTGAAGGGGGAATAAATTCAACCTCACCTATTTTCTACTGATTAACAGAAACCTAATAATTAACTAACAAGGTCTTCACAGAAGACTCTAAAATCATTAGAACAATGAAAACCTGCGACCTAAAAATAGGCACATAAATGAAAAGATCATGCAAAACCATAACTGAAAACATGTGGCTGCATTTTCCTATCTTAACGGTATTAAAGACTGTAAAAATACAAAGAAATCCTACCATATACAGCAAATACATCCTTTATTTCCTTTATAATCACCCTCAGGGCTGATTCAATTCCGTAATTCTTAGCCATGGCATGGATATCATTGCAATAAAGTCTGTTCAGGTCCAAAATCTGAAAGCAGAAAAAACAGAGATAGAAGTCAGGACAATAGCTGCTCTGTATTTCTAAATAACTTTAAGCTAAGCTAAGATAGATTTTTTTCCTCCATTTTTCACAACTTTAAGCAGCACCAACAGTAACAGAACAAGTAGGCAGCAGCTCAGAGTCACACAGACAAAAATGATTTTGAGGATTTATGTTAAGCAGCATTAAACACAACACCAGGAGCATCGGAGTTAAAATTCACCACAAGAGAAAATTAACTGAAGTCACAAAAAGCAAGCTAGCAAAATACACTAGCAAATCGTGTTAGAGTCTTCCAGACAACACAATGCAATGCCCAGTGTGTCTCACACAGCCAGAACTTTTAGCAAAAGAGAAGATGCAGCTTAAAACAATCCTGTATTTGGAGAGCTACGGGCTAGATGGGATAACAGAATTATTCATCTCCCAGCACCGCAATTCATTGAGATGGAAGAACTCCCTCAAGTAACATTTACAGAGACATGAGAGAGAAGAATGGTGTGAAACCATCTGTCATTAGGCCCTGGCCGCTGCACAAACACTGATTTGCAAGCTGCCCTTGAGAAAAGGCTCTGCTGAGCTCTGAACACATCTGAGGATAAAAAGAGGAGGAAGACAGCTGAAGAGCTGAAAAGGCTGCACGTCACCCCCGAGAAATTGAAATGCCATCCACCATCCACCGCCTCCCCCAGAACACAAAAGATCATTGAAGTCTGGGATTAGAAACAGATTCCACACATCAGAGTATCTGAAGAGCTCTGCCAGGTTTATCCCTTCTGTCTGGAGAACGGATTCCTTCTGTCCCTCCTTGTTGGTGCTTTCATTCAGCAGGCAGCGTGTGATGCCCTTCACCTCGTGGATCACTGTGCTGCGCGCCAGGGACCCCAGCAGGGAGGAGAGGTCAAAATACACCTTGGTCAGTGGCAGTGCCAAGGAAACCTAATGGGAAAAAAAACAACAATGCAAGGAGGCTTGAGCACCAGGCTCAATAACCAGCACACTTCATTCCAGGCAAAAAGCAGACAAAGGGAATTGCCCTTGCTGTGTGTTAAGGAATGTAAATGTCTGACTGGAATTAGAGCTGATTCACGGTAATGTGAACCCCCCATCCCAGGGTCATTCATCCACATTGCTTTCAAGGTCTCTGACCTTACAAGGACAGCTTTTTGGGATGGCTTTTTTTTTTTGGAGTGGGACAAGTATATGCTTGTTGAGGTTTTTGTTTGTTTTTTAAGATGTTTACATCTTTTTCAACAGTCCAGCCCTTTCTTTTGTTCATGAAGGGCTACACAGCAGACCATCATAGAGTGAAAGATTAAAACACAGTAAACCCTGTCAAAGAACTGTTTTTAGAAAAAGTTATATGAGATGTTGCGACAATGAGAAATTACTAAAAATGCCATCAAAAAATGCATTTGTAGTGCTGCTTTCTGTATTCATATGGGATTGCTGAGACAAGACAGCAGCACAGCCCTGAAAAGATCCATCTGTCACGGGAGCTACATGCAGCCACTGTGCAACCACCCACAGATGTTCCACCTTACCTCACACCAAAGCTCGTTTTCGGTGTCAAATGTGTAATCCTGTATGGATGGGTGGCTCTCCACAACAGCGCTCACTCGCACCTGGGCTGACTGAAGCAATCCATCTTTCCCTTTTTTGGTCTGAGACACAAAGGAAAGATGCTGAGAATCTTCACCCTCTGCTCTATTCTGATCCTCTTCAGCACCAGGAGTCCCTTCCTCTTTTTCAGATTCAGCCTCTTCATCTTCTGCATTGTCTTTAATGTTTTCCTCCCCGTTCTCTTCTTCGCTCTCATAATCGACCTGCAAGGAAATAACATTGTGTTTATCTACAGAGACACAGCACACCATGAACAGTTTAGTTCTGGAATGTTCTTCACTGCTGAGTTGCAAGGATCTTGCCCCTACGGCACAAAGAAAATGCAATTTTGTTGTAAAGAAAATAATACAACAGATTCAGTGCAGTTTTTATTTCTTTATAATCTTACCATTATTTCTCAGCACAGTCCAGGATGCTACAGGATGTTTGGACTGCAGCCGAATTTAGTTTTCTCCCCCTGAGAAAGGCCAATTTCTTCCCATAATCCAACTCTGATCATGAGAGTCCCTCAGAATTTTCATTTACCCACCTGCTGAAATTACAGCACTCCATCTTTTAAGATCTAAGTATGAAGTACTGAACACAGAGAATCAGGGAGGGAGACTATTTTTTAAGAACCACAGTAACGTTTTAAAAACAATTAACGGCATGAAATTTGCAAAAGATAAAGTTAAGGTGAACTTCAGCACAGTCAGCCTGATTGCCAGACACATCCCCCCAAATGCCTGTAGGATGAGGCTCCAGGAAAGCACCAAATGAAAACTCTTCAGCCCAAAGCCGGCACTTTCCTATCTCCTCTCAAGTGGGGTTTTGTTTCTTTCAGCATTTTGTTCCAGTGGAAGTTTCCCTTCCCAGGTCAAACACAGAAGAAACAGGGAATTAAAGAGCTGTGCTGAGCACCTATAAAGTCATTACCTCTTCTTCCTGGTTCTTCCTCCGTTTTGTTTCTGTAGCATCACCATCTCCTTCATCAGGTTCTGCATCAACAATGTTCTCTTCTTCCTCTGCTACAGCTTCCAGACTATTCAGTGCCTGAAAATTCAGGACAGACAGATAATCAGGCTGACTGCTAGGAAGTATCAACAGCATCAAAAGGCTCCAGCCAAACATCTGGAATTTAACAGCCTCTAAATGTTCCACCTTTACAAACAAATTAATTTCTATACATCCACTACTATAAAGAAACGAACTCACACTCCTGGTAACTTCAACATTTAACAAGGTTAAAGTCAGTAAGATGGGTAAGCTTTGACAGTCCTTGATGGGAGAGGAGAGGTAGAAGGAACATGCAAAATCATTTCAATGAACAAAGGACCTTCCCCAAAGTTTTGAGAACCACTGCTCCAAGAGGACACTGATCTGGGAGCAAGCAGTGATACGCTTTTGTCTCAGAGAAGCTAAAATTCACAGGCATTTTTGGAGTACAGTCTTAGGCAAATCAAGATTTAACAGTCAAAGACTTCAATTTCCTTGTTAATTTTATGAGAATGCAAAGACAGTTTATTTATGAAGTATTTAAGTAGTAATTTAGTATTCACACATTTTGTGTACAGTGAAACATGCTACACCTTTCCAATTCTGCTTCTCAACAGGAGTGAAAGGAAGTGAGGTGTTTTTCAGGTGATGTTTTTCTGTACCTTGTCTTGGTCATCATCTAAATCCTTCCGAGTTGTCTTCCGAGTGCTGACTTCATTAAAAGACGCCATCTTTGTCGTCTTCCTTTTAATTGCTTCCAGGAGAACTTTAAAGAACCTGACAGAAGAAGAAACTCAGAATGTCAAAGCTCAGCAGTGCCACAGAAAAAGTGAAGTTGTCAAAAAATTTATTTATTTTGGTTAACAAGTGAGTCAATTCACAACAGGACATTATTCCCTGCTGGATGCAGAAGTACTTCTAGGATAATGCAAATAATTTTTCTCATCCCTTTCTCCTTTATTTAGGAATCAAAAGGTTGGTATGAGCTCTGTTATTGTCACAGATGTAGCTATGCAGATAAAGCATAAAATTATAGACTCATTTGGATATAAAATCTGCACATCAAACTGACCTTCAGAAGAGACGGTTCACTACTGGTCTTGAATAATAAGAATTGCCAATTTTATCGAAGACATAAAAGCAACACTGTAAATTTTTTATGCACATCTCCTGGAAAAGCTCTAAAAGCTACACCAGCTGTAATCAACTACATGCAAAGCCCACAAAAAGGCAAAAGAAGAGCAAATATTAAAGTATCTGAAAGCAAACTCACTTTGTTTCCATGAAGTGCAAGATCTTCCTGGGCTTCACACACTTCTCCTCTCGGTAATATTCATGGGGCAAGAAATCGAATTTGATTTTGTAGAGGCGATGCTTGTTCAGCTTGTCCTTCACATGCAGGGATTCCTCGATGTCCACTTTCTGCAAGACCTACGAAACATTCCCCAGCAGGAATGTTACTCCTTTGATGAAAGCATTTCGTTTATTTCCTGCAGTTTCAGTGCTTTCCACAGGAAATCAGAATTACACAAGGCTAACTGGCAAACTTTTCCAGAAGCTTTGCTCCTGGGCAGAAGGATTGTACCCTACTGCACGTTTTGGCTTAAACTCTTCCCAGCAATTAATTCAGACAAGACTGGAAGAACAGCCTCACCTCCCACCCAGCTCCTTCACAAGAGATTACCCTTCCTCAGGGGACCAACAGCTTCCTTTTACTGCACATGGAGCAGCAGAGCATTCCAGCACACAGCCAGCTCTTAACCTGATCTTTGCTGCTTTGAACTCACAAGAGTAAAACAGAAGAAGGGAGGGAATGTAGGAAAGCACAAGGGTGCACTCCCAGGAAGAGAGGGAACACATCAGTGTATTGAATCTCCAGAGATATTTTGCTTCTCATGAGCACAACCATTTGTGTGCATTAGGAAAGAGTGGGGGACAGATAAAAAGGTCTCTATCAGGGCTCTAACTGTGTCAATCACAGCCAGATTAACTGGTCTCAAAGACAAAACAGAACCCCTCCAATTCTACAGACTGATGAAAATGTGCTTGAGAAAAAGCCAAAGACTACAGCTTGGCAAACTACTGATGAGCCCCAGGAGGAGAGTTAGAGGAGCTGACTCTCAAAGGATGCACTGAAAAGGAGCCTCACCTCAGCTAAGCACACTCTTGTGAGCTGTTTCTTTAGCTGTTTCACCTTTTTGAGAGCTTTCTTGGTATTGAACACAGGAACACTCATCATTGGGGTTTTAATGTTTGAGCTGGCCACCATCAGTATCTCCCGCAACCTTTAAACAAAGACCAATCATTCAAATTAAACCATAAAAGCACTGTGTACATCAAGTCATTATCTAGGTCATTTCATGAGGCAGAATGCAGCAACTGGCAGTTCCACCAAAGCCACGTGCACCAAGAGCTGTGGTTACACTGCACTGCTCCTTTGCTTTGTCCTGGTTCCCCACCAGGCACAGCAGCAGCAGCAGCAGCCCCACTGCCTCAACTGGATCATTCCCCCAGTTATGAGAAGAGAACAGATGATAATAAATTGTTCCAAGAACTGAAGGACTAATGAGGTCTGTTTCCTACAGATGCATGATGGATGCTTCCTTGTATGCTCCTCCTCTCCCACCTAAGGCACCTCACACCCCCACATGAGGCCAGGTCAGGACCCACATTATTCCAAATAAACTGATGATTTGCTGTATATCAGATCACAGTAATGGGGCTTCACAGATCTTTAGTATCTAGAAAACAAACCAAAAATAACTGGAAAATTGTAAAATGTTAAAATAGATCTGAACAGGCAAAATTTACAAGTGCACTGAAGGACTGTTCACCCTCAATATTCACACAGAAACCTGCTAGTGTACCTAGCACAATTATATACCTAAGGGCCTAAAATAAAGGGCCCACTGAGGGCACAACTTTCTCACCTTGGAATACCCAGTGTGACATTCATTTCACCTCTGCCAGCAAAGTGAAAGGTGTTCAGAGTCATCTGTGTTGAAGGCTCCCCAATACTCTGAGCAGCAAGAAGCCCCACAGCTTCTCCTGGGTCACAAAGAGAACGCTGCCACTTTAAATACAACAGATCCTTTAATCTGGAGACAGGAAAGGAGAGGTTTAGCTCAACATACAAAATAAAAAACTCAACTGCTCAATCCAATTAAGTTGTGTCTTTGAGACATTTTCTCCTGGTAGCTTACAGATAAATACACTCCAGAAACTGTAAAGTTGTCTATCCCCATCTGATCTGACAAACACAGCCCATGAACACAGAACTGGGACCTTGGCCAAACTGCATTTTACTTCTGCTGCCAATTCCCAGAATGTCAAAAGAGAGTCCATTTACTCCCACTTGTGCTTCCTAACTGCCTTGCTCACTCCAAAGTGCATCAAGAGCACGCTTAGTTTTTCAAGATCACTATAAAGTATTAGTTTATCTCTATGGGGACAGCAATACATCGCTGTTGTTCCAGAGAGGCTTTGCTAAAGCCCTCAGCAGCATGAAAAATTCAGGTTTGGAAGGAACAGAAAACCAAAGCCTCTCCATTGCACACTAAACACGCTTGGCTTCAAGAACCATTCTGCAACCCACTGCTTAGTTCACAAAGGCCACAACAAAAACAAAGCTTGGTAAAGACTTCTCAGTTTTAGCAGAAGGTTCTCCAAAAAGGTGTTCTGGCTCAGTGCAAAGAAGAAGACACTGAGAGGTTTCTACCTGTCAGAAGAAAGTGCTGGGTGCATGTAACTCCGGCTGCTCTCAGATTCCCATTTACTGACATAGCCTTCAACTCCACTTTCAAATGTTTCTGAAACAGATGCAAAGTAAGTATCTGGACGCCAAACCCCAAGGCTTGGGTCAGGACACTTGCTTGTCTTCTTCAGATACTTCCTTTGTTTCTTCTCATCAAGCTCATACCACATCTTCAACAACTGAAAATAAGAGGAGGTTTTTAAGCTGGCTGATTTATCCCCAGTAAGACCACAAGCAATCAAGCAGCGGTGAAGGAGAAGATAACCTGTGCAGAATGTAAGGGTGTGTTCTCCTTTTTCTGATATTTAACACTTCTGAAGCCAAATGATTTCAAGATTCTTTACATGCCCAAAAATACCCCAACTTATGTATCCATAGTAACTACTTCAGAAATCAGTGAAATATAACCTCAAAGAATGATTTTAACTGGGAGTGAATGCCCTCAATACACTTAAACTTTTGCTTGTAGCTGCCTCTCACCTCACCTGTCCAAAGCTGGCATGAAAAAGGAGCTTCTTACCAAAAAGTGTCAAGAGCAACATAAATTCAGCATAGCTCAATAAATGAAGCTCTGACAAGGTTCATTTCTCTGTTAGGAAAAACAGCTTGTGCACACAAGCTCACAAAATCATCTCTCCACACCTTCAGCCTGGAGTTTCATGCTAACTGCCCAAGTTCCAGCATGATCGATTCCTTGTGACAGCAAGGCTGTGGAGCAGGACCTGTCTGCGTTTTGTGTCCATCCACACCATGTCACAGGGAGCAGTGCTGTGATGGACAAGAGGCTTAAGCAAAGATATTTTTTGGAAAAACTAGGCAGGGCTGGCTCAGCCCTCTGATCTTTGGTATTCAAATAGGCTCTCATCCAGCTAACAGACAGCCGTCCATGCAATGGAGATCTGCTTTGTGTACATGAAAAAACCCAAATAACTCACTGATAAACAGAAACAACTCCCTCAAATCATTCACAAGCATGACTTGCTTTCTAACAACATAATTATCTCAGTTTTCAGCCCCTTTCCTAGCAGTAGGGCCCACCGACTTTAATAAATCTCAGCTTATCACCCACACAGTTGCCATGATTCCTTAAAAGGCAACTTGTTTATTTAGACTGTGAAACACTTTGGGATACACAGAGCAATTGGAAAAAAAAAAAAAAAAAAAAAAAAAAGAGAGACAGATTTCTGCAACTTCTTTTGAAGGGTTTGGTCAGTTCAACTGCTGTTGTGTTACCTGTAAAGTAGCAGGATCTCTTCCATTCTTTATTTCACCTCCTGGAAGCTGTGCTTTCAAACTTGGCAGTTTCTTTTGGGAAAACAACAGAAAGCCTCCTTCTCTTTGCACAGAGTTTTGGTGTCTGGCTCGCCACTTTTTGATGGCTTTGAACTGCTGGTTAGCTTGGTGAGACTCCATCCTTGCTAAAGCTTCATCCAGACGGTTTGTCTTCTGGATGACCTGTAAGAAAGTCATTTGTGTGATTATTCTTCTCTCTGTCCTCACTGTACCAGAAAAGGCGAAGCAAACTGAAGAGATCATCTGCCGTCACCGCTGTAAAACAATTTTCAAATTTGATTTTCAACCCAACTGAGACAAAACTCCCTATAACTTTATGTTATCACCACTCTATATTAAGCAGTGGTGATACTGGTAAAAGGAAGTTAATCAAACCTGACAGACTGAAAAGTGAAGTCATCTTTGTTGAATTCAAGTGCAGAGTTAGAACAGACAGTGCTTGGTGCTCTGCTGAAATTGAGACTGCTTCTATCACAGTGCAGACTTCAGATTGCTTCCATGTTTTGGATACAATGGCAAATAAAATTGTACATTAGTCTGAAAGTAACTGAGACAAACAAGTGTTGCCACTAGATCCCTGAGAGATATGCCAGATGTTAACCACGTGTTTCAGTCTCCCCTTCACCTCTCCTAAATAGTTAAGATTTAGGTGTTCTACCTCATAGTTTTCTGCAATGAAAGGAAACTGCTCAGGCTGTAAGAATTGAGTTTTAGGGATATCAAGCCCATCTTCTCCATACAGAAACTGCACCACGCTGCCATCACTGTCTCGTACAGTCAGGTCATACTGAACTACCAGTCCTTCCAAATGTTTTATGATACACCTGTTCCAGAGGGGAAAAAAAAAAAAGGAAAAAAAAAGAAGAAAAATGCTGTTAAGAGGCTACAGAGCAACAAGAATGATACAACTTCTAACACAAAAACCACTGTTTTCATCAACTTCTTAAGTGTACTTAAGGGCTGATCAGGAATTCTGGAAGCCAAAATCCCATAGACACAACATTCATGTGAAATGTTTGATTTGCAAAGCTTTCAGCATGTTGCTCCCTCCAGCTTCCTTGGGCTGATCTGACCTGAAATGAAGCAGTAAATTACTCTCCATTTCTGCTGTCACACTTTAACAGTTTTCTAAATAAAAAAAAAGAGGCATCCCTCCTTTAGAACTAATCACTGCCCTCTGAAACAAATAAAAAGTTTCATTTTCTTCTATACATACTGGAGGTGTTGGTTGAGTGAAGACAAGAGCCACTCAGTGGGGCCAAGAAAAACTAGAGTTGCCTGGAACTTGCACACCTATCTATATTTGTACCAGAAAATAAAGATTTCTGCAAAAGGAGAAGCTGCTGCTGGTATGTGCCAGAGGTAAATTTGAAATTATAATGTTCCAGTTGATCTAGATCTCTAGAAAACTGTACTTAGAACAAACATTCAGCATTCAGACTATTTTGTGAAAATCCTAACAGTGAAGTTAATCTAAGCAGTACAGGCACTTACAATCTACAGAAATCACCCAGGAAAAAGAGAAAAATCAACCGACCAACAAAAGGACTTTTTAATGGCTCCAGTTCTAACCCAGGCCTCTTACCTTTGCAGGTACCCAGAACGGCTGGTTTTGACAGCTGTGTCCACAAGACCTTCCCTGCCAGCCATGCAGTGAAAGAAGAATTCCTAAACACAAACACACCACCATCAGCATTCTGCTAAGAAGTGCATCAACAATTTATGTTCTCCCTGAGAAGCTTCATATGAAACCAGGGTGAAAAAAGCTCATTTATCTATAATTGCAGATACTCTCTATTAAAAATACCAAGACTTAAATAAACTTCAGTATCAAGACAAGCAGCCTTAAACTTACAGAAGGTCTGATCCCAGTGAGAAATCTGCCAGTCACAAATCCTCCTGAGCTAGGGGAAAAATCATAAGGCTGGAAACATGGCAGCGATTTGCCAGATGCCATCAGTGGGGGTCTTCGGCCTTCCAGCTCAATCTGGCCCAGCAAACAAGAAATCTAAATGTGGACAGGAAAAAAAGGAAATGTCACTTCTCCATCCAACTTTTTGTTCACATGAGCTTAGTAATTTTTCTTGAAAACTTCAGTAAAAAATATCAAATGTTCAGTAAACGCTCCGTAGCTCAATGAGGACTTGTTCATGAAATGTTCTAGCTACTGAGGGGCAGAAAAGGCATGATCTCACCTGGGTTTTTTTAAGTTATCCCAGTACCCTGACTCATCCTCAACATTACCTCAAAATCCGGTTCTGTATACTTATTTTAACACAGAGATGTGAAACTAAAAATACCCTAAATATTTTTAGGTCCCTCCATTACCCTCACCACCTTTCGGCTGGGCTGTGTACTAAAAACAGAACAAAAACCTCAACCCCAAATGCTCTCTCTTTTGAGCTGTGATCATTCCCTCCATTTTAGATGGCATTTTTATAGAGTCTCTCTTGCTTAGTGTCCATGTTGCAAATGGTGAAATGAAAATATCTCCTCGTCACATCTACCAAAACCAAAGATTCTGTTGTTCCTATTCACAAGTTGAAGAAGGAGAGGGTCAGACTCCAACAGAGGTCAGGAGAAGTTATTTCTCCTACAGTAGGTTTGCTTGTATAAACTGCAGCACTCCTCAAAAGCTGGTCTGCTATTTCAGTAAATCCTCATGTACTGAGGAGAGATTCAAAAATAGGTTATAATAAACACTGACTCTCTTCCATCACCCACTGAGGTCTTTATTACATTCTTCTAACATTTTTTCATGCCAAAGTTCAGAGTGAAAACCCTGCTCTGGTATCAGATATCCCCACAAGAGCTTCCCAACAGCTTATATTGCAGGACACATCACATCAGCACACGTAGCTGCTGAGCATATTCTGGCTGTCTTTACCTGCATTGTGTTTACAGTGGATCCTTTGGCTCCTGACTGTACCATCAACTGCAAATTGTTCTCTGGAAAGCTCCTGTGGAGACCAAGGGGCATGCAAACCTACAGAGTTATGGGGGAGCAAAGGGAACAAAGCCAAACGTTATCAATAAAATTACAAACCCCAGGAATGCCTGTGGGAGGCTTCAACAAAGTGAAACAATGAGTAATCACAAACATCCCCATTTATCATTTCAAAAGCATCTTGAATATTAAGCCATCTTCTCGCTCAGGGAGGACAAAGCTGGGGAGGAGAGGCAGCACGTGGAGCCTCATGCCGGGGACAGATGGAAAGCTTCAACCTCCAGAAGAGTCAGGCACTGCTCACCCACATTAAGTAACTTAATAAGTTAAACAAGATTAGCATTGCACAGATGCCTCCATGCCAACCTTGTTGATGTCATTGTTGTAGCTGTTTACTTCCTCCTTGAACTTCATATCAACCATGTTAAAATCCCTCTGGTCTTTGCAGAGATGGGCATCCTGCCACTTCCCTTGGACCTCCTCACATGATGCTGTTTCTGGCAAATTAAGAGCAGCTCGAACAGCCTGAAAGTAAAATATAGGAAGTTTTGGGTGTTAAGCAGGCATGATTGGAAGAGGCACTATTTCAAAAATTTTGCATTATGAAAGAAAAAAAAAAAATCTGCAGAACAGACTTACTTCAACACCACTCTGCCTTGATCTTTCAATGATTTTCTTTCTTTTGTGGTCTGCTTCAGGTTTAACCAAAATATCTTCAATCCCTGTTAGAGAGGAGAGACAGAACACAATGGTCTAAACTGAAACAAAATCAAGGAAGGAACCACATTTGGTGTCAGGGATTTTGAGTGAAGAGCTGGGAAAGAAAGTCACAATTAAAGTTATAATGATGGTTAGACTCAGGGTCTTCAGTTTGACAAGAAGGAAAAAATCTGAGTAGCTTTGGGATGGAGAAGTTGTAAGCCATTAAAAAAAAAAAATCAACTAATCAACTCCCTAATTTAAGAAGTCTTAACTTCTACAGTCTCTAAAAAAATCTAAATTGATGCACTTGCACAAACTAATGCTTTATGGACCAGCCACATCAAACTGCTTTTTTTCTTCCATCCACATCAGATTTCCTATTACCTGAACTTTTCACAATCTGGCATTTCTTAGCTTTCTTTTAAAAAAGATAAATCAAAAATACAGATCCTTGAGATGACAGGACCAGGAAACAGATTAAACTCTGGAACCTGATCCTGTGAGCTATTTGTAAGGAGTCCTACCACAGGCACTAAAATGGTCACTAAAATGGCTGTGTCAAAACACCAAATCCCAAACTCCTGCTCCAGTCTCAGTTCTCTTCTGATGTTTTAACTGCCGGGTGGTCCCAGGCTTGTTATTTTTTCCTAACTAGTTTTTGCACCCTGGCTCTCAGGAGTCCTGTGTCTTACAGTTAATCAGTCGCCTTCCTTACTCCAAAAGACATCTCTCTCTTTTCCCTGGCTCACAGCAGTCTTTTGGTCCCTCACTGCTGCCAACAGTTGACTGTGTCTCCACAACTCTTGTTGTACCTCTAATGAAAGCTTTTCCAACTCATTTACCAAAAGTTTTCCAGTAAAATGTGATGTGCAAGACCTGATCACCAAGCCCTGAAGAGTTCTTTCACCTTGCTTTGTCGGCTGTTCTGCTTTCTACACAATAATTACTTTTCAGAGAAGCAAAACACAAGGTTTTGATCTAAACAAAATTTCAGCACAGGACATATTAACTGTGTACACTTTGGCTAGGCAGGACAGAAAACAGAAATTACTGGACACACTCAAGACTGTACCTTCTCTTTATGCTTAGAAGGCCAGCTACGCACCAACAAAAAACAAGATTGAAAAAAGGCTGGCAGGCAGCTATCCCACTCAAGGGCAGCCTTGCAGACTTTTATTAACAGAATTAAGCATGTATTATGCCCAGCCATGTCTGGTTGACAGCTCAGGAGGTGCTGCAGGCACTCACCCATGGTAAAACCCCTGTAGAGCTGCAGGTAAGCAGTGAAGAGGCGCCCCAGGCACGTCAGCACTTTCCCACTGGTTCTACCCCCGTAGATCTCATAGCAGCAGTGCACCAGCCCATAGGCAGAGCTGCCAAAGTGAGCTTTGTCCAAGACTCCACAGAGCAATTCACCATCTCTGATAATAACCTGAAAAATAAAACACAGCTTTGAATCAGGAAAAGCAGAATTTTTAATCTTACAGGTTTAACCTCTACAGGTTTTTCCGTGTAATCTATGTGAAAATTGGTTTAAGTTTTAAAAGCTTACATATTGGTGAATGGTTAAATGTAGGTCAGATTATCTATACTTTTAGAATTTATAGCAGAAATGGAACTTCTACCACCACCTGCATTTTTCCATCTATAAAGTCTGACAATGAAGACACAAGGTCTAACAAAAACAGATGGAATTCACCAAAGTCAGGACCACAGAGAATTTTTTCCTCACTCCCAGGCCTATCCTTCAAACACAGACTTCTGGCAGTAACTGCTGTCAAATACCTGCTTCTGACTTTGTCATTTGCTTTGTTTCCTTCCCACTCCTTTAATGTACACATAATTTTAATACAACACTGCCCAGCCCAACCCCCCAGAGTTGTTGCATACCTGAGATTCACACATTGAATCAAGATTCAGACATCCTTTTGCAGGTCCCTTCACCCAGGCTTTCCCACCAATTTTTGCTTTCCCAGTCAAATTCAGTGGAGCATGGTTGTCTGGAATGATGTTTATTAACAACGTGGAAACCACCTATAAAGAAGCAGGATGAGTAGCAGGAATTACTTTTTTTTGTATAATCGCTTCTCAACATAAAAAAATCTGGCATGAATGAGAAAAGCAACATCCTGCATGTATTCCTTCCACTGACAGCAAAGTTTTGAAAGCTTGGAAATCTCACAAAGCAGGAATATCCTCCTGCTACTCTACCCTCTGAAGGATCAGTGAGCTGAGACACATAATTATTCAGAAATATAAAACAGCAAAGGTTTTTCCAATAATTAGATAAATTATTAAAAAAAAAAAAAAAAAAAGCTGTCTGTTGGGTTTTACAGCTCAGAAACACACACCAAAACCTACATGGTGTTGATGGGATCTTGCCTTCCAAATGCCCTTAAGCAGCACTGGTTTTAGCACTAGCATTCTGCTTACTCTGAAACCAATGGCATTCTTTAACCCAGTAAATGATAAACTACCTGCTTTCCTGTCCATAATCGCTGTGGCTTCATAATGGCAGGAGGAAAGACTTTAATTCTTCCTTTTTTGTCTGTCAGCCCTCGGTACACAAGCTCCATGTACTGCTCTCTGGTGAAAAAGCAGCCCCGGATTGTCATGCTGACTCCAGAAATCATGTGATCCTGGATCAAGCCAGGAAGTGGCTTCCCATCCTAAAGAGGTAACAACAAAAAGGTGGTGGTAGGGGGATTAGTAAATCGTGTGCCTTCAGCTGCCCAAATTATTCCCCCTGGATAAAAGCACTTAAGTAAAGAACTCGTTACAGCACAACTCTCTACTGAAATCTCCTCTGGACACCGACGCTCAAAGGAACAAGACTGTTTATCATCAGCTAAAACAAACAAAAGCGACTGCACCTCGAAATACCTTTATCTGGCAGTTTGACTTGCCTTTGGCACCAGGTACTGCTCATCAGTGATGGCCAAGGTGTAGGCTTCCGCCCTGCCCAGCTCGCTCTGCGGGAAGTGGGCGTTCATCTCATCGCCGTCGAAGTCGGCGTTGTACGCTTTGCAGTTGGCGTAGTGGAGCCTCAGCACCTTCTCCCCGGGCAGGATGCGGGCGCGGTGAGCTTGGATGGAAGGTCTGTGAAGCGTGGGCTGGCGGTTCAGCAACAGCACGTCCCCGTTCTTAATGTGCCGACACACCTGCCGGAGAGATTCGCCTGCTGCCTACGAGGCGTCGCCGCGCCTCAGGAGGGACCAATTTATCTTCTTCTTTTGGTGTTCACGTTCTGTGCAGAGCTCGGAATCGAGACTGCTTGCCCCTGAACTCCCTCTGCTCTCCACCAAACAAGTATTCCCCGTTAAGTCCCCCAAACCACAGGGATCAAATCAACCAGCTCTTCATCCAAAGCCCACTGGCTGAATTGATACCTCCCACAATACACCCAGCCCTGGACACGCTAGACTAAGGTAGTAATATGACACAGTAGCTGAAGCAGAGGCCAGGAATCTCTTAATTTCTGCTTTGGGTACAACACAATAAATCCTTATCTGGGACAGAGTCTCTCAGAACAGTCTAATTTTAGCTTTTCTGGTAGTAACCTCCAAATATCCCCTTAACAAGAGTACGGTAAGTTGTTTGTACAATCTGTATACTGTTATGTTTAACTCAGGTTCTGAAAGAACTGACATCACAGAAATACTCAGATTTAAATTTCAAATCCCTGCTAAGCCTTTATGAGAGACAGGGTAATGCATAAAAATTTGAACACACTATTAAACACCAAAACTTTAGCTCTAGTAGCTAAATAGGACGTTTTCAACTCTTGCAAGGGACAGACATGCAGTTAAAAAGTTTCAAAGGTTGATAAAGGTGCAGCACAGAGGAGAAACAACTGACATAGAATCAATTAGGTTGGAAAAGATCATGGAGCCCAACTGCTAAGCCAGCACTGCCAAGGCCACCACTAAGAATACTCTGCATCATGGCACCATGAACACCACACACTGCGCATTAAAGGAAAGTAAAGGATGGGAAAATGGGGTTTAGAATTTGAAACAGTACCATGTTTCTGTTCCTACTCCCTCAACCAGAGATGGAGGAAGGCTCTGCCCATACTCACAATCTTCAGGCCTGTCTGGGGAGCCCCTGAGGAGGGGGTGAGGAGCTG